>NC_135498.1:68753568-69053568 GCF_052857255.1 Amblyomma americanum | reverse complement strand
TCCTTGTCCTTGCCCTGCGGCTACAAATTCTGAGCGCTCATTTATTCATTAGTCCTGATCCCAATCTTTCTATCCGATGCGCTCTCCAGTCACCTACTACAGTTGGGCGTTTTTCCAAGAGGCTTTGGGAGCTTTTCATAATTTTTTAAAGACTTCACTAACACGTTCCGTGTTTTTATTTTTCATTATAAGTGTAAGTTATTGTTTTTGCCAAGAAACTTGAAAAATACGGTAAAAAGGGCAGTTCTTCATTGACTGGTTAGTCCTTGAAATCTTTATGCAGCTGTCAAGCACCTGTTATTCTTACTACAGTAGCAGCTAATAAATAATCGTGGATGTCAGTGATGCCTTTTTTTCTTTTCCTTTCCGTTCAATCTTCACAGAACACAAAATATTTTATAAGAGCCAATTATCCGAAAGCGTATTTCCCAAGCATATAGAACCCAGCTGAATGGCCTGCCATCTTGTTCGATACTTCTTAAAGAACTCGCTGACACGGCGGCCAAGGCGAAAGGGAGGAAACTTTTCGGCTTAATTAGACTCGTGCTGCAGATGCAACTCACTTGACATTAAGATCAGACGTGGTTTAAGCATGAGATTCTTTTAGCTCCCGTTCTCAGGAATGTCAGTTTACCTAAGGCTAACGTTAAACGAACATGACGCCAACTTAGGGGTAGGACGCCAATCCTGAAAGAAACTTTGCGAAGCTTTCCGTCTGACTGGACGCACATTGGAAAACATTGGATGGCCGGAGGCAGCGTGTGGGACTCTGTGTTACACCGTTCCTATCTAACCATCGCTCGCAAGCCACGACACCAGGCTGCCTCTGTGCATTCCTCGAACAGACGGAGTTGACATCCCGCCTGTTCTCCGCCAGTTATTGACGCGCAGTGACCGAACACTCCGCGCGCGCTACCATGGACGACCATCAGCTCGACGCTCCACTCTAGCTGTACTGTACAGCGTTTCCGGCGCGCGCGCTCTCTTTCTTTCTGAAGCGGAAGCTTCACTATGCTAGGTTTCCAAGAGAGCAGCGTCAGTGCAGTCACGTGACTGGTGTCACTAGGTGTCTTGCCAGGTGTCACATAGTAGGTCATGTGACCTACTGACGTCATCACAATCTGCCCACTGTGGCAGGTGGCAACTGCCCCATCGGGAATCGGGCATTTCATCGACGCTTTAAAGACAATCCTTTCGGAAGAGTGTGTGGCGTTTGAGAACGTAGCCACGCAACGGAAGCTTTCGCTTCACACTAGGGTTAGCCAAAGTTTAAACCACAGCTATTTTTTCGTTCATGGACATCCCGCGCGCCCGACCTGTACTTATGTTAATTTATAGATAAATACTTGTACATAGTACCTCTCGCCGTCTATCCTTTCTGGCTGTCCCCTCACCTCTTTCATTTCATTTCTCCAGTCTGCCTGCTATCCCCTTAATTCCGCTGCCCCATCTCAGGTGCTTCCGGTAGCGATAGCATATGTCGGGGCTAGCAAAAATATTTCCTTCCTTTTTATTGTTTTGAATAAACCAATACTACTACACCAGACGGCGTGGAAGCGACTCAAATATCGGGGTTCTATTTGTGCGAACACTAGCTAGATGCACAACAATGAACAGACGCGAAGCGTTTATAAAAGGATTGAGGGCGACGCAAACGGGGGTGGCCCATGGTTTACTATCTAGCTATGGCTCTGTCGCTGATGTTATGGCTGTGGTTGAAACAGAAAAGATCGTAGAAACGTATACGTGCGACTGCGCCTGTCCAGCCGTCCAGAACGACAGACGCGTCTGGCGTCTGCTCGCAGACACCAAATGCGTGAGTGGTGTCCACCCAATCGACTAGACGCTCCGATAATATGTGGCAATGTTCTTTGTCGCCGGTAAGAAACCTAATCTTCTCAGGCGTCGCTGTGATTGTTTTACTGCTCGACCAGACACTAGCGCCGACCACCCGTCGAGTTGCAACTAAATCGTGCCAGTATTTTAGTTCAGAGAAACGCGCTCCTGAACGATAACGCCTTTCGTTTCCATGCTTCATCACATATACGCACGCTGGGTGTGGTTCCGGCAGAGCGCATATGCGCGTGCCTCTAGGCACGCTCGGTGACAGGCATCGTGTAAAGGCTGCAAAGCTGTCAATGCGAAAGCAGTTCAGAATCATCTCCTGTGAAGGATGATGACTACTGAAGTCAAGCCTAAGCTCCAGATGATGTACCCACAGCCACACTCGAGTGACACTCGAGTGTGGCTGGGTAATTCTTGATCTAGAAGTGCCAGCCAACTCCCGCGCACCCAGCGGCATCCTCGATCCACCCTCCCACTCGATACTTCCCCAGCTTCCGCCTCTAGAAGCACCATCTACCTCCCACCCACTCAGCTCTACCCTCCAGAAGTTGCACCCACCACCAAGCCACGTACGTTCCCTTTCCACAATGCATCCACCCACTAGAAGCCAACCCAGCATCGGAACGAAAAGAGAATCCGACATGGAATACAAAGACGCGGTGGGAAATTGAGCTACCCTGCAGACGCACCCCCAGTCAGCCAGCTACCCGCTGCCACACCCTTGGTAGGAGGCTACATACACACGCACCGCCACCCTCCAATATCTTCCCTTTTTACATCCACCCTGCAAAAACCACCATCGAGCTTAACCCTCCCGAAAAATTCTGCCGCGTGAGTTAAGCCTCGGAATGTAGTAAAAGCATTCATTCGATTCAAATCATGAAAGCAATTGCTGATGCAAATCCAAGTTCTTAATTCCAACCAACGACAGCGCCGATGTCGCATCCATGCCCGTGCTGTTCACTGCGGATTACGCACTCTGTTTTGTGAGCGCACGTGGCAGTATTAGATACTTCGTGATCGGTTTATGTGTCATTGCCGGCGAAGTCAGAGCCGAGACTGAAAGCACGAAAAAAGTCATTTGTACATTTAAAACATATTTGGGCATATCTACCTCGGTTGCATCATAGCTGATGTCCTGCCCACTGTTATCAGCAAAAGAATGCAAAGCCTGAAATTTCGGCGTTTCTGTCCTTTTATAATGCTAAGTATTTCCTTGAGGGACATGGAATTAATGAAGGATTAGCAGAATAGGCATGTGCTTTGAAAGCAAAAACATTGTTTTTTATTCAGTTTGTTTTCTATCTTTATTTTTACTTTCTAATGACACACATACTGATTAGCGTGGAATCCTAAGGCAACGCACACATTAGGTCCACCCTTGTTCGCCAAGAAGTAACGCGGTTTTGCTGACTATGGGTTGCGTGTTGGCCTCGCACTTTAAATCTCCGGAGTTCAATTCTCCTCAGCCTCGGAAGAAAGTTTATTCTTCTTTGCCTGTTGACGAGCGTTTTAGGACGCCATTTTTTCTGGTCATCGATTGGGTTTCGTTGCCGATGATCTGTATAATACTCTCGCATCAATAACAGGCTACATCCAGTATATTGCTGGTCGGAAAGTCCCGAAAACGGCGTTAGAACTTCTCCACGCTCCACAGCTTTCTTCCAACAAAGGACAGAAACCAAGCTTTTCGGCTGTGTTTACGCTTCAGCCAATATCGACTACCTGCGAACAACATAGGCAAGCGCAGAAACGGCGCGAAAATGCTTCCGGGAAGAGAGGAAGAAAAGGGAAATGCGAAGAACTCCTCCAGTAAATTGAAACCTTCTTCGCCTCGTCCCCTCTCTCTTAGTCAACAAAGGCAGCTCGCCGCGTTGCTAACCTTCAACGAGCAAGGACTCTATATCTCTAGACGATCCGCGCAGCATAGAAGAAACTACTCGGCTGCTGGCTTTCTTGGATGAAATATTGAGAAACTTCCTTTAAAAAACAACATTGCATGAAATTGAAGACATACAAATGGAAGGAGAAAAATCACCACGTGAGCAATTGTTTACCCTGTCGGAGCAGATCGCATAGCTTGCGATCTGCACGTGGAGGAAAAAAAGAAAGTCGCTGCCGGTGTTCTTCCTGGAGAGCTAATTCTAAATGAGAAAAAGGCTCTTCGCTAGCGCTCGTTGCCTAGATTTGAGGTGATTCCTCAATTGAGGTGCTTCCCTATTTACAATTGAGGTGCTTCCCAAGTTCAACTGGAAAGTAATCGCCACAAAAAAAAGTTTTCTCAGAAGTTTGCACTACAGACGTGCGACAACAACGGAGAATTTACTAATGTGGATTCACTTCGTGGAAGCATGTGCAGGCGAGTGGAGGGCGGGGTTAAACCTATGACGTGAAGGCGCTGCACTTGTCTGCACGAGCGTCAGCCAATAGCGTCATGCCGAGCATGGTCGTCCTCGGGAACAGGAGACAACCGCTGAACGCTTAGAGCGAAAGCTCTACTGCTCCCGTACAAAGCTGAAGGTCATTTGGCAATGAAAGTTGACCTTCAAACCAGGAGGATGAGAGGCTTGGCTATGACGTCATGCCACGCGACTCGCCACGCCTCGGCACAGCTGCGGGCGTTGAGCCGAGGGCGCTCGCTCGCTTGCAACTATCGAATCCTGTGACTCGCTGCGGCTCGTCACAGCTGCGTATGCGGAGCCGACGGTACTTTCGCAAGTACCGCAAATCGCGTGATGTTCGCTACATAAAAGTGTGTGGCCTCAGATAACCTTCACACAAAGTCATGGATGAGCAACGTGCCGGAACTAGAGCTTGGACGATGCATAGTCGCCGTCGAGCGGGACCTGATCTTTACGATCTCGAAAGGCGTCAGATTGGTTTGGCAAAGGAGAGAGCAATACGCTCGTGGCAAATAAAAAAGCACAGAGCTGAATGCCTGGCCTACAGGTTCTCACCGGGTTGTGACCTAGTGGTGACCGAAACTGAAACAGTGTTACAAAATACATCACGGATCAAAGACAGTCTTCACATTATTAAAGTGCAACGCAAAAAAGTTTAATCAATGCAAGAAAGTTTAATCTAAGCTAAACAATGTTTAACCGTGCTTAACTGAGTTTTCGCTCGTCTTACTAGGTTCAGCCGAGTTGAACCACAGTCGATTTTTTGGTCGTCGTTATAGATCACAAAATGAAATGACGAAACATGCACTGCAAAGGGGTTTTCAGCGGCGCTTATTTTGATGCCCAGCTTTCCGGGACATCTACTACTTTTGCCACCTGCCGCCAGCGGCGGCGGCAGGGAGCGTAACTGAAATGGAAGGGGTACAAAGAAATCGTATAACGTGCACAAAAGCACCTACAAAAACTGCTGCAGGGTATTGTATAACATACACTTAGCTGAGAAATGTGCCCAAGTTTCAGTTCTGTACTGGTAATACACGAGCTTCCAAGCCCGTTCGAATATTATACGATGCTGCCTATGGCAGGGGGCCAAATTTCGCTTAATTTCTCAGAATTTGAAACTGTATAGCGCCGTAACATGGACAGATATCGAAAATGCTTGAAGGTTTTATGTACTCTGATATATGCCGCTTAAAATGGTGTGCGACGATCTGGCATAGCTTTTATCAAGAAGTTTCCTGAGGTCTTTTAATATGAAACCTGATATTGCCTAAAATAGGGAAGATGGCGCCGGTGGCAGCCTACGCTGCAGGAATGGTTCGGACTGATGAAGTTGCGTTCATTTTGATGCTTACGTTTTTATCGGGTGACTTATGTCTTGTAGAAAAGAACACATGCCAGAGCTCGATCCCAGTGTCTCGACCGGAGCTTTAAATAAAGAAGATTATTACGATGAACTTAAACGCAGCTACATAAAGTTCTCACCGGTGTTCATATATGCTTGTCGTGGAGCAACTTTGAAAACTGTCAGCCCTGTGTCATTATTAAAAAAGTTTATTTGCGCATGTGATCGCGATACAATATGCCATGAGAGCTAGCTCTTTTAAATTTTAGCAATTTTTGTTACTTTGAAAGAGCGTGGCGGCATTCAAACAGCCGGCATCAAAAAGTATTCGCGGATATAAGTGTCTGAGTTTGTTATTTTAAAGCTTATGTAAGTAGATTTTATATGGCTTTACTCAGAAACATTCTGAAGCGGTTCAGCTGTCGTCGGGCATAACATAGAATTTGGAGTCTAGAAGCAGATGGCCTCTGGTTAGAAGGTGAGCTTGTTACTGTCAAGTCCATCTATAATGCTTTCAAATTAGTGACTCGTAGCCTTGTCTGAATATGGTGACTGGAGTTTGCACATAAGGTTCTAACCTGGGTTCAGAACCTTTTGGTTTTGTGTGCTGATTTTAATAAATGTGCTCGTTTCAAAACCTACAAAATAAATTAGTATGAATGAACAATATCACGCATGATCACTATTGGTACTTTCATTACAACAGCTATTGACGACTTCTTTTCGGTGTTCTTTCAATCAGACTTCTGTAATATGCGTGTATGATGTATTGCCAGGATCTTATCTGTGGGATACAACTGCGGAAATCAGGCTTCGCTTTTGAGGTACGAAACTTCCCTTTTAAAGATAATACAAGCTACCAACTTTTTCCCATCTTTGGGAATAAATAAGTGACTAATTTTTCCACTTATGTCCTACGAAAAAGCGCATTTATATGGACCTCATCAAGGAAGCAGCTCATAGTGGTAGATATAAATGTTAACAATGGTGTCTGTAGCATTTTTCTACGCTGCGGCGTCGGCCGATTGTCATGATATCGCAGTTAATTGGTCCGCACCTCTCAGAGTGGCATCGCAGGGGGCCGCCAGGTTCAAGAGGATTAAACCACGGATTAACAGGATTAGCCACGATGTCATATCTATCGGCTGACGCCACTGGCTTGAAGGCCTCCTTTGAGCAGCGTTTGCATCTGTCCGGTGAGGCTGTGCTGTATTCATTTTAAGGAATAAATTATTCTTTTTACCGGTATAAGAGATGATTTGCGTTACCTCAAGCAGCTTTCTTTTACGATTCATCTTCATCCTCAAAATGCTATGAAAACGTGTAAAAATTGTACGCGACAAGCAAGGTCAAAGGATGTCAAGGGACATAAGTTAGAGGGCGAAATAAAATAGAGATCAACTAAGTGTTCTACCGTCGCCAGCGCAAATACTACAATACGAATGCTAAAATCATGAAAACTAGAAGTGTCCCCCCCCCCCCCCCCCGCAATGCATTCGTTAGGACTGGCAATAAAAATCAAAAAGAAACTGTCCCACAGTAACAGTCAAAGAGAGAGAGGGGGCGGCAAAGTCTTGCACAAGGCGCCGAATGATACAATTCCGGCTCAGAACCCAGCCGCTATGCCCACATTTCAGCGGGCACGAAACGCAACAATGCCCCGGCTATTTACCCCAGGGAGTCGAATTTGTTCGAAGAGGCTCCACTGCGCTGTCCCTCATAGCCCGTACTCGAACGAATTTGTATTATTTCACTGTAGCTTTTCCCAGTTCCCAGTTTACTCTGCCTGTAACAGCTCTTATATCTGTGGTCGCGTGAAAATAGTTCACTGAACAATACTATCGCATACTTTGGTAAATCATGCAACAAACAAGGAAAAGTGCGGCTGTAGTTGCAGGGTATGTACGAATGTGGTTCAGCATTTCGATGGTACTCTATATATAGCATGCCATCCAGACAGCATGCCAGCGAACTAGACGGCATAAAGAGAGCGTCAAGGATCCGAGATCACGGTGGCACACTCACGTTCTTTCCCTTTTGTCACAAGACGCCTGTCGCAAGATAATCTTTGCCACAGAATTGTATTTCTGGAATTCTGCTTTAACTTATGAGGAAACAGGTTTTTGTGTAAACCAAAGCTTCCCTCACTTTGCTTGCGCACGGCCGGCCTCGAGGGGAGCGCGCGCTTTTCTTACGGCTTTCTCCAAGGGGTCTGATTCCGCCTCCCGCCGCACCTCGGTGGTGTCGCCACTGCCCCACCGCTCCGCCGCTGCGACCGCCATTCACTCCGAAGTATAACGCGCGCTCGCTCCCAGTTCGGATCGCGTCAGTGGTAACCGTCAAGAATTAATATTTTGCCTCTTACGTTTTACGCAAAGACCGCGTATTCAGCCCCTTTGCCATATGGGAGAAATCTGAAACAACGGATTAAGAGCCGTTGTACGATCGTTTCGGAGCGCCTTCCGCCTCGTCCGCTTCGCGAGCGGTCCGCCAGTTTTCGGCCGCCAGACGGACGTGAGGCGGAAAGGTGTTGTACGATCACTTTGGCGCTTGCGAGCGAGGCGGATGGTCCCAGCATGCCGATTGGCGCGCCGGGCATATCCGTCTGTCCAATAGCCTTCTCCGGCTGATGGCAACCTCGCCGGCGCGAGCGCACCGCCAGCATCGCTCCGCGCGCCGAAACGGGCTCCCGCATCCCAAGGGACAGATCGGTATGCGCCCGACTACCTTCTCCCTTGCCTCCTTTCCTGCCCCCCTCTCCAAACACCGATATCCCTGCACACTGCGCTTCCCCCCCCTTCCCTACCTATTTCCCGTACGAGCGCCCCCCCCCCCCAAATAATAACCTCTTTTCGTGGTCACGTGGTACTTTTTTCCGTTCCTCGGCGACCTGCACCTAGGCCTAGTAGGCTGCGCTTCGGCACCACCATGGTGTGCGTGTTGAAGCTCGAAATAAACACTTCGTGACACCGCCATTGCACTGCAGAGGTCTTGCGTCGGTTTGCAGAGCCGCAGCAGGAATTACAAACGCATGCAAAAACCACAAACAGCTCGAAGTAAACACTTCGTGACACCGCCACTGCACAGGTCTTGCATCGCTTTGAAGAGGCGCTCTGTCAACTCCGTCAACGTAGATGATTACAGAATTCAACTAGTGGAACTATCGCTCGCCACTGCTGAACGCGGCGAAGTTTGCAGTCGCTCTGAACACTGGTAATATCAAGATGTGGCCAACATAACACGCTTCGCGACATCGCTGCCACTGCCCAGGCCGCGCTCCCCAGTTGAGTCGACGGCCGGCCATCTTGCCCCGGCAGGGCAGAACCGAGGCGGAGGGAGGAGGGGCTCGGACGTCACTGACGTCACGGGAAAAGCAGCCAATAGCGGCAATCCGGTCGTCGGCCGGATGCGCTCGTCCGCCAGAAAGTTGAAGTTGACCAACTTTCCATCCGTTCGCCGAACGAGGCAGATCCGCCAGGCCCGCTCGCGAAGCGGACGAGGCGGAAGGCGCTTTGAAACGATCGTACAACGGCCCTAACGTTTGCGCGCTCTCTCCTTGAGCCCGACTTTGTATGTTCGAACGTATGCTTCGAGCACAGACGTCAACACGTCCTACCCTTATATTTGGCTAAAAAGCAAGGCTTCCAGCTTCTACAGTTCGTCTTGCGGTAGGTTTTTTATGAGTGTGTAGAATGATATGCGGCATGCAATACTTGGATGGCAAGTTTCAAAGAGTAAAGGATTCTGCGGAGCAAATATAGCTCCTGAAATTTCAAGCGCAGCTGCTTTAAGTTTGCACAACAGCGGTATTAGCAAAAATTCATGGTGCTATCAAAGAAAACGCGTCATGTCATTCGCGAAAGGAAGATTATAGACGGAACCCAACCCTGGGTGCATGATCAGAGCACGTTGCAAGCACGCGACGTCCAATATTTCCGTTTGGAAAGGCATTTGGAAGTTTGGCGGTGCCTCACGACCTCCCCCACCCATGGCGACACAAAAATTAAGTGAATTGTTTACAGTAACTGCTAGCATGAGCTGCTTGCAAGGCAAAATTAGTTATTAACTGTGCTCTGTCTAAGAAAAACCGGCCTTTACGAGCGAGCAGCCTTATATAAGAGGCAATGACTTTCTCCTGCATATCTGTAGCCTCGTCATCGCTTTCGATAAACCTCCCGTGAGCATGAACTTTCTTCACGTCATTACGGAAACAAAGTAGCACCACAAAAAGGAGTTTTCCGCAACTTAACGGAGCTCCACTAACCCCACAGCAATGCGCGTTATACCAGCTGGAATAGCTTACAATCTAAGGAACTAAAAATGAACATTTGCAATGCTTACATGTTAGTAATTACTAAGCCCCTGAATTTAAAAGAAAAGAGGGCATTGGGCATTCAAGTGTATAATTTGACGTCTTTTACAAATATGTTTAAACCAAATATATTAGGCAGTTTCTGGACACACCGCAGGTTGCATATAAATGGACAACAAAAAATGGAGCTCTTTATGGCAGCTGAAGTCACTCATTGGACATACAAACTTTGTGAAATTGCAATACTCAGTACGCCTCAATATCAGTGGCAGCATACGCAACTTCTACAGGTTGCTTCTGTTTTGTTTTGATAGCGATAGTCACGCCAGATTGACGACAAGGAAGCTCGCGTCCAACTCGAAAATTGTTTATTTGGCTAACTCGTGCACTCACAGAGAAAGGAGTTCGGCGACGCAGGGATAAAACAAGTGCTCGGTCAACGAAGGCCAGAATGATGGTCGCTCTCGGCCTTGCAAAATTTAAAGGTGACAAGGAATTTGGAACACGCCTAATGCGCTTACGACAATTTTGAACATGAAGATCGAGAGACTTGCACGCGGCTACAGTCATTCCAGAGAAATCTGGTGGCCTCTCGTTTGGCAACGAAAGCGGAAAGGCCACGTGCCATTGGCTTCAAGCACAAAACAATGCATTACAATCCTTCTTACTTGCTCGCACATTAGTAATTAGTATTTTTTAGATATCAATACAGGCACCTCGTTTAAGGAACTTGTGATGTATCTGAGAGTGAAAATAAAGTTCATTCAGGACGTGCGAAAAGCGATATCGGCGTAATTAAGTACTATGTACACCTCCCAGCAATCAATTTATTTGACACTTCAACGACAAAAGTATCGTTTCAAGCCATCCGTTCCAGCGCTATCGTATTTACGGCTGAAGCGTCGTACAAATTTTTTTTTCCGCGATATAGTACATTTTTATAGGACGAGCACAAAACCTTCGCTCTGAGTTTTCATTCTCTTCCCCTTAGCATTAACATGTCATTTAATCACTGACCATGATATATACGAGAGGAAGTGTTCACAGTATTTCCTTCTGGATTTAAAACCACAAATGCTCGACATAGTTGTGAGGAATGGGAGAGTGATTCCTCATTTTAAATGTTTTCATCGAGCAAAGTTTGTTGCAACGAATCTGTGCACATGTAGAATGTGTTGCAGATACGCAGCTTAAGCATCTGCATTTTGTTTTTGTTTTTTTGCGGTGCTGCGCTCACCATGAACCAGCGGACTACAGCGCGAAACCAGGCAAAAGCCACCCGCCGCCGCAGATGCAGGCGGGAAGCGAGCGGTGGGGTCGTCGCGCCTCTAGCGGCAGCGGGCGGCGTAACTCCCGGAGAAAAACTCGCATTGCTTCTGCAGCGAATGCGAAGGCCGTATGAAAGAGCGCGCGCGCCCCTCTCGAGACCGGCCGTGGCTTGTCCCAGGGATAGACAGGGTCAAGGATCCGCGATCACGTGCAAACGCTCGCGTTTTTTTTCCCCTGTTGTCACAAGAGGCCTGTCGGAAACTAAACATCATGGCATAATTGCATCTCTCCCGTGCGAAATCGGTAGCAGCGTCTGTTTTGAGTTGAAAAGCCCGTCAATACTTAATTGTTTTCATCTAAACGCCAAGTCAGTCACGAACAGGCGAGATGACTTATCTATCTTGTTAAATACCTCTGGCTTCCCTTTCGATGTAATTAGTATCTCGGAGACCTGCCAGACCGACAGCGATACCTTTTGAATTGCCTTCATTTTCAACATTTTCTATAAATTGAAAAACTTCTCGTGGAGGGGGTGTATGCGTACTTGTTAATCCCCACTTTCAGTGCGAAATTTTGACCAATTTGTGTTACCTGTTGGATGACGTTGAAATCCTTTCAGTTAAAATAGGAAGCATTGTAATGCATGTGGTGTACAGTCCACCGTCTGGTGATATGGGCCCGTTTCTAGAAACAATGGAATCTTATTTAGGTTTTGTAATTAGGAATAAATACGATGTAATCATTGGAGGCGATTTTAATATAGATATGTAATGTTCAACCAGCAGCAGTGTGGATTTTGATGTCTTACTTAGATGTTATACCGTTAGAAATATGATAACCAGAGCAACCCGTATAAGTCCCAATTCCCAAACATGCAGAGAGCTATTCTTAACAAATATTGATTCTTCACTTATTTATTCAGGAGTTACACGATGTGACATAAGCGATCATATGGGCATATATTTGTTTTGCCAGAAGGAGGTTCCGAAGCATGACCCTCGTGAAAAGCTATGTGCCAATGTATAACAGAAGGAGCTTTAGAAAGATTTCGAGTGCATATTCTAGGTATGGACTGGTCCGATATATACAAAGAATCCGGTGCACAGAGCGCTTATGGCATATTTCTTGACAACTTTACTCATGCTTACAACATATACTTCGTTTCAAAAATAAAGAGTCTACCTATAACAATAAGAAAGCCATGGATATCACGCGAACTGTATACGCGTATTAAAGAAAAGCACGAACTATATTAGCTATTTATTCACACGAAAGATACCCTTATTTTTGACCGCTTCAAGAAGTATAGAAATAAATTAAACTCTGACATACTGGTGGCAAAATTGAAGTATTACGAGAACTACTTCGCAAATACATCTAATCGCCCTGAAAAACTCAGACGTAAAATGCGGTCACTTGACTCTGGCGTTTCACAGACTGGTAATCCTGATAAAATTACTAACAATGGCATAGAATACACGGGTAACCGTCTCGCAGCAGAGTTTAATAAGTATTTTACTCCTGCCTTGAGCCCCTCTGCTGATACATCTCGCATATCCATTGACAGGCGCCCTTCCCCCCTTCATTGTTCTTTCTCTACAAAAGCAATTTTGTCGACTTTAATGACCTAAAGAACAGTTTCTCGTGTGATGCGGATAATATCCAGATGCGTCTAGCTAAATATGTCATCAGCATCATCGCTGCGCCAATGGAGCACATATACAACCTGTGCATACAAACTTCCATCTTCCCTGCAAGAATGCAGATTGCTCGAGTAGCAGTCATATACAAAAAAGGAAACAAAAACAGCTTTGGAAACTATCGACCAAGTAGGATCTTGCCCGTCTTCTCCAAAGCGTTCGAGAAACTGATTCTTAAACTAGTTGAAAGCTTTTTAAATAAACACGCCATAATTACCGACTGCCAGTATGGCTTCAGAAAAAACCGCTCAACGGAACTTACTCTTTTACACCAAAAGGAATATATATTGAGGAAGTTTGCCAATAGGAAAAAACTTAAATGTTATAGAATTCGAGGCACAGCGTTACTCTTACTTAAATCTTACTTGTCCAATAGAAAACAGTATGTCAAAATAAATTAATACAAGTCAACTTTTCGAATAGTCACCTGCGGGGTGCCCCAAGGAAGTATCCTTGGACCATTGCTATTCAACCAGTATATTAACGACATCATTAATGGGGATAATAACGCTCGCTTTATTATTTACATTGATGACACCAGTTTGTTTTTATCCGACGGTTCTGGTAGTTACAGGAAAATGCGAACATACTCCTGGAAAAAATGAAGACATGGTCTGATAACAAACTTCTTTCAGTTTATGCAACAAAATCTAAGGCAATACTCTCTCATCCAAAAAACAAAAAGTGCAGTGAATTCGGTGAGCTCCGTTACAACCGAGATCATATTGAGTTAGTAAAATCTTTCAAACCGCATGATGTAATATTCACCGAAGATATGCAATGGGACGACCACATAAATCATATCGCATCAAAGAAATCTCGAGCCATAGGATTTATGACACGTTTTAAATGTTGTCTCCCACAAAAGGTAAAACTTCAGTTGTATCGTGCATTATTTCGCTGACATCTAAGCTACTGTTCATTAGTATGGGGTACTGCTACACAAACGAGTCTGAAAAAACTCGCTGTTCTTGAAAATTAGGCCCTTAGGATTGTTCATAACCTGCCAAATAGATACTCAGATAAAAACCTACTTTCCAGGCAAAAGATTATTAACGTTTTAAACCTGTATGCTTATAAACTATTGCGCACCTATAAAATAGAACAAAGAAGATGCATAACAAATATATCAGACTTAGCCCCGATTCAGTTATTTCAGTGCACGTACCCACGCCCTCGCAAACCACACTGTATAGTATCTGTAGTGAGAACAAACTATGGACGCGAAATGGTAACTTTCCAACTTCCCTCGCTCCTGAATATATTAATTGCCTCAAATACTGACATAGGAAACATTAGTTGCTCTGACCTCCTCGACTACTTTATTTCTGAAGACACACTTGCTTAGTAATTATATTTTAAACATTTTTTTCATGTATTGGTTGCTCTCGTTATAATCTTTATAACAGCGTTTTTTTGTTGCTTTTATTCTTTTTGCTTCAACCCGTATTTATTTTCAACACACACTGGTGATTGTGTATTTGTCTGTTCAAAGAAGCGCCGTCGCATGCCAGTGCCCACTTGCTGTACAGGGGGTGGGGACCTTGTCGAGCGATAACCGCTTTTATTCCCATCCCCTCCAACACTGTATGGTGATGGAAATAAATTATTATTATTATTATTATTATTATTATTATTATTATTATTATTATTATTATTATTATTATTATTATTATTGTTATTATTATTATTATTATTATTATTATTATTATTATTATTATTATTATTATTATTATTATTATTATTATTATTATTATTATTTCACTTTCTTTACAGCAGGGAGACACCTATCCCTGGTCTAAACAGCTTGACGTCCAAGGGGAAATGCCCGATGTGCAAAATCGCGAACTTTTTCTTCTAAACTGGCTTTGCACAAGACGAGCACCTGCTGCCCATCCCGGTCACAAGGCACATGCTATGCGAGCCACACCAGAAACGCGTGCGCCAGTGGCGTACGCAGACACAGGTCTGTTGAAAGCTGACTTTTTCCCGGCACACATAGGCGGCTCTCGAGGCATCTAAGGAAGGAGTGTTGGGTATTCTATGGCGCAATTGTTACGCGGTGCGGGGGCGACCGGTTGCGGGAGGGAGGGGAAGAAGCTCTTGAAGGAGCCTTGGCTGTCGTATGTCATACAATGCATTTACTTGTTATCTATTCTTCGTTTCTTGAAGTACAGGACAGAGAAAAATGAGAGTGAGGCAGGTTTCACAATTCTATTTCTCGGAATTTCGCTCAGTGTGTGTGTTTTGAGAAAGCTGATATCTAGATTGCAAAAGTGTAAAACTTAGACTGAAATTTTGGTTTTCGCGAAAAGAAGCGGATTCATAACGCGAGTAAATGTGGTAAATAGTTTGCCATTTGCTTTTCTGTCATTTCTAGAAGATTGCGGTTAACATCACAGGAAAGTTTCATTGTACACTTCAGAACACACACAACTCACGTTGAGAAAAGTGCAGCCTACACTTAAACAAACGACATATTTTCTTTCGGCAAAGCACATCATCATCATCATCATCATCATCATCATCATCATCAGCCCTACTACACCCACTGCAGGGCAAAGGCCTCTCCCATGTCTCTCCAATTAACCCTATCCTTTGCCAGCTGCATCCACCCTTTGCCTGCAAACTTCTTAATCTCATCCGCCCATCTAACCTTCTGCCGCCCCCTGCTACGCTTACTTTCTCTTGGAACCCACTCCGTTACCCTTAAAGACCAGCGGTTATCTTGCCTTCGCATTACATGCCCTGCCCAAGCCCATTTCTTTCTCTTGATTTCGACTAGGATGTCAGTATGTGTCCGTCCTTTAGTACTGTATACGCCTCACCTGTCCTCCTAACTTCGCTAAGCCCTATCACATCCCATTTAATTCCCGCTAGTTCCTCGAACAGCACTGCTAGGCTGGCCTCACTAGCTAAAGTTCTAGCGTTAAACGTTGCCAGGTTCAGATTCCAATGGCGGCCTGTCCGGAGCCAGAGATTCTTAGCACCCTCCGCTGCGTCACAGGTCTGACCGCCGCCGTGGTCAGTTGCTCTGCAGCCGCTGGGGACTGAGGGCCGAGGGTTAATTGGTTTGATCATAGAAGGTTGTGGCCAAGTACTACACCAGGGTGGCCAAATCCTGCTCTGGCAGCACAGTAATTAGAAAATGTCGCGCGTGAATACTTTCCTTACGATGTCGTTTAAACGGTTTTTTTTTTCTTTTATTCGGGCTAGTATAATTGAACAAAGAAGTGCAAACAACGCTACATGGATTCGTTTCATAACTACGTAAAAGAATCAAGAAGCAATCCTATATACTCATGCTCTGTGCAGCTTGCTGGAAGAGCAGTGGTGGTGGTTTCTGTGTAGAGGCGGGATTACTCACACTGTGGTCTGCCGGCAATTGCTCCATGTGAGCCCCTTAATTTAAACAGTGTGTTTCTACCACCATACACTTCCTCGTGTATGTGCGGAGCGCCTGCACGCCCAGCGCCACGCTGCGACGGGCGTCGAAAAGGGGCATGCACCTCCATGATCCCGGTACAGTACTCCCGGTGCTGGCTCGTTCCCGCTCTCGCGCCGACGGAAAGATTTTTCAAGGCGTGAAGAAGAGGTGTTTGAGAGGCGCTGAGAGGGCAACTTAAACCGTGAAGAAATTTGAGGGAACCTGGAAGAGCTTCAAGCCCTGAAAAAAAATTAGCAGTGGCTTAGCTCGGCTGTGCCAGATACATAGCCTGAGCTACGCTGAGCATCAGATGCAGCTAAGCAGCAATTTCGGCCTCCTTTTTCATGGCTATACCACACTGGCAAACGCCCCGCTCTATATATACCCCCACTGATACCTCTGTACATGCGCACAAAAGGACAGGCGCTATCAAGCGTCTCCGGCGCAGCGTCAGACTTAATTGCATCAGGACCGACGTTACGCTAATTCCTGCACCCAGGCCTCCTGTTGATTTTTATTATAATTTGTTTGTCTCACATCACCCGCCACGGTTGCTAAGTGGTTATGGCGCTCGGCTACTGATCTGGAGTTCCCGGTTTCGAACCCGACCGCTAACCACAGGTTGGCTCATATCTGATGCTGGATTTAATATCTGCAGCGGGTCCTTGGACCTAACATATTAAACGTATTTTTGAATATGGCAGAGTGCTTGGCTTGAAGCACTCTGGCACGGGTCGGCCCAGTATTGCGCTGCCTCCGGTATCAGCCCGGGGCGCGGCGCGTCTTTTCTTTCATCCTTTGCTCTCCTATACTTTACCCCTCCTACTTTCAGCACGCGGCAGCGAGCGCGGATCGGCTTGAGCCACTAGGCAGGCCAGTGCTCTTTCGTTTTCCTTCTTCCTCTCAGAAACATCAGTCAGTCAGTCAGTCAACCCGACCGCGGCGGCTGCGTTTCACCTCTATTGAAACGCAAAGGCGCCCGCGTGCTGTGCGATGTCAGTGCATATGTTAAAGATCCCCAGGTGGTCGAAATTATTCTGGAGCCCTCCACTACGGCTCCTTTCTCCCTTCCTTCTTTCACGCCCTCCTTTATCACTTTCCTTGCGCCGCCGTTTGGGTGTCCACCGAGATATGTGAGGACGATACTGCGCCATTTCCTTTCCCCAAAATCCTCGCGCATGCGCAGCACGGTTCTCCAGGAATTACTCTAAACTGCTCAACATGGGCCAGCGTAGCTCACGCTACAAAACAAAAGTCCCCGAGAGCCCCGTGGTCCTCCTATTGTTGTAAACCGGACCCCGCTTCTGACGCGCGTGCAAGCGCCCGAGCGCAGGCGCGGATATCTGACATCTACTCATATCTCCCCTCTCGCGCATGCGTAGACAGGCTCAAGCGCACGTCCGTGCGCGTGGGATGTGCCCATCAAGGGTAAGAACATGCACGACAAAAAAAAAAACTGGCAGTGGCTTAGCTGAGCTGTGCCAGTATATGCGTAGCAAGAGCTGCAGTTCCACCTGGTTACGCAAGTTGTCGAGCTTGTTGTTGTGACTAAAATGTTAAGCATTGAAGTATTCGGTGAAAAACATTATTTATTGAGTTGTTTTGAAAAATATTAACAGTTCCCAACGATCGCTAAAGTAACACGCAGTTGTCTACATGCTGTCTACACAGTACTGACACGCCGTGGAGACCGGCACCCGTACTGCGGCCGTAAGGGAAAGAAAATGAAATGGAAGTTGGTTTTAAGGAAAGGAAATTACACAGGTCTCACAGAGGTCATGGTGGCATCGTATGAGCAGGTCATGAAAGTGGGTTCTGCCGCGGTGGCTCAGTGATTTGGGCGCTCGGCTACTGATCCGGAGTTCTCAGGTTCGAACCCGACCGCAGTGGCCGCGTTTCGATGGAGGCGAAACGCAAAGGCGACAGTGTGCTGTGTGATATCAGTGCACGTTAAAGATCCCCAGGTGGTCGAATCTATTCCGAGGCCCTCCACTACGGCGCCTCTTTTTTTTAAAGCGAAAGCTTTACTGGCCACGGACTTGCGATTTCGCCGTGGCAGTGGTCTGAGGAGGCACATGACGTCACAACGCGCGCCTCGCCGCGGAGCCGAACCGGTCTGGCTGGGCCACTGGCGGCTGGCGCACTCGGCGCGCAATAGAGACGTGCTCCAAGTCTCCGCCAGAGCGGTCAGAGTGCCCTGAAGCCGCCGAACGCATTGGCGATCAAGCGCATATCGAGTAGAGAGGGTCTCGCTTTGGCCGACGTGACGTCACCGTGCAGCGCGCGCGCGCGTGTTACGCAGGAGTAGAAACGCGCCTTAACAGAGCCTGGGCTTAACCACTAACCAACATATTCGGTGGCGGCATCTATGGGAGGCACTGAAACCCCCCTCACACTCACTGAATAAAATAAAAAAATCTGTGCCGAGGCTTGCAATCGAAACAGGTACTTTGGCGTTTGAGGCGGAGACGCTACCACTCCGCCCGGACAGCTATTTCTTTTTGTCTTTATTGACTGTTTGGACAGTTTACAACACATCACAAACATGTTCTGCGCTACGTTCTCAAACATGAAGTAGTAGTAGTAAGTGCTTTTTATTAAAATAATAATAAAAAGGAAGGAAAAGATTTTTGCTAGCCCCGGCATCTGCCATCGATATCGAAGCACCTGAGCTGGGGCAGCGGAAATAAAGGATAGCAGGCAGAGTGAAGAAATGAAATGAAAGAGGTGAGGGGCCAAACATCAAGAGCAGACATGCGTTTCACTAACGTGATAAAATCAAAACTGTTTCAAAGAACAAAACTCTCCCATCAACTCGATAACTTAATTCATCTTCAAAACATAGCTCTTTGTACAGTTCACGCAGCTTAAATATGTTTTCTTTTAAGTAATCTCGGACAGACCGCGCATCTTCATCACAGTGTCGTATACCCATCTTCCTTAGCCAAATGCTGTGCAGGCCAAGAAGGAAATATACATCGTATTTATAAAGATTTACATCTTTATAAAGAATTACATCGTATTTATAAAACAGCGCATCCCAGCAATCAATAAAGACGTGTTCTATTAACTCTGGTATGTGACATACAACCAGTCAGCGCCCCATGGTAAAAACATTCCCTTCTCCTCCATCCATGTTCTAACCGGCAACGTACCAGTGTGCAACTTGAAGAAAAACGTCTTCACACCCGCTGGCACCATTTTCCTTACTCTTTTTAAAACATTTCCTCCTTGGTCTCCGCGGTTTGGGTGTCCACCGAAATATGTGAGGCAGATACTGCGCCATTTCCTTTGCCCAAAATCCTCGCGCATGCGCAGCACGGCTCTCCAGGAATTACGTGAAACTGCTCAACCTCGGCCAGTGTAGCTCACGCTACCAAATTTCTGATGGCCTACCTCTGTTAGGCCAGGATATACGTAGCGAAAGCGCGGAGACTTCTGCATCGGTAGAGTGCATTCATTAGATGCGCCTTTATTCATAGTTAAAACTTGACCTGCCGTGGCGATCTCTGTATAATGGAGTCCGCCACAACAGCTCAAGTTTTAACTATGAATAAAGGCGCACCTAGTGAATGCACTCTTCCAATGCAGAAGTACCCGCACTTTCGCTACGTATATCGTGGCCTAACATAGCTTGGCCATCAGCAATTTTGTAGCGTTAGCTACACTGGCCGAAGTTGAGCAGTTTCGTGTAATTCCTGGAGAGCTGTGCTGCGCATGCGCGAGGATACTGGGAAAAGGAAATGGCGCAGTATCTTCCTCACATATCTCGGTGGACACCCGAACCGCGGCGCAAGGGAAGGGATAAAGGAGGGCCTTAAAGAAGAAAGGAAGAATGAGGAGCCAGAGTGGCGTGCTCTGGAATAATTTAGACCACCTGGGGATCTTTATCATCCACTGATATCGCACAGCCCACGCGCGCATTTGCGTTTCAATGGAGGCGAAACGGAGCCGCCGCGGTCGAGTTCGAACCCGGGAACTCCGGATCAGTAGCCGAGCGTCCTAACCACTGAGCCACCGCGGCGTTTAATGTGAGACAAAAAAAATTTAACAAAAGTAACAGGAGGCCAAGGTGCAGGCATTAGCGTAACGTGGGTCCTGATACAATTAATTACGTCTGACGATGCGCCGGAGCCACTTGACAGCGCCACTCATTTTGTGCGCATACGCAGAGGTATCAGTGGGGGTATACATATAGCGGCGCGTTTGCCAGTGTGGCAGGATAGATGGATGGAAAAAAATTTTATTAGAAAAAAGGAAAGAAAAAATCTTCTAGGGTGGTCTCCTACTGGTCCAGGAGTCCACGGGCTTGTGCCTCACATAAGGCCCGATCCACCACCCATTTCTGGCCGGCGGGCTGAGCGTTCCGTAAGGTAGCCTCCCAGGAAGAATGAGTGCGATTGGGGATGGGGGTTACTGCCTGTGGGGAAGGACATTCCCAAAAGTAGTGGAAAAGTGTGGATCTGGGCACGCCACAGGTGTTACAATGAGGAGGAAAGGTGGGGTGAAATCATGAGAGCCGATAGGGTGAAATGAAGCAGCCCGTCTGTAATTGTCGCCATGTGGCGCTGGAAGAGGGCGACAAAGTACTGTGGGGGGGGGGGGGGGGTAATGTCATGCGGCTGAGTTCGTAGAATGCAGTGATTTGATTATATGTATAAAGGACCGATGGGGCCTCTTGCGCAGGGTTGGGTGCCTGATCGTCCGGGGTCCGGGAGGAGAGTTCTCGGGCCAGCGCATGAACGCGCTAATTACTGGGGATCGAGGCATGCCCAGGGATCCACGACAGAGGAACCGTTCGGTCGAGAGAGGTGGTTGTGGCCAGAATACGGTGTGTGGCCGGAGTCGCCTCGCCCTTTAGGTAGTGGCAGAATGCGGCCTGGGAATCTGTGCAAATTTCGGTTATGTTTATGTCAATGATGGAGTGGGCCAGAGCAAGTGCGATGGCGGCTCCTTCCACCTCTGCAGGTGAATTAGTTCGGATAATGGCGGCGGCCCCACAGTGCCGTCTTCATAGGCTGTGACTGCCGTGAAGAATCCTACTTTAGAATTTTCTGCCGCGTCGACATAAAGGATATCGGAGCTGTTGCTGTATGTTTTGCTGTAAGAGCTCACTCGAGCCTGCCGCCTACCCTGATGGAGGCTAGCGCTCATATTGCGCGTTAGGGGCTTCTGATATATGTGATCCTGCATGCCCAGAGAAATCATGTAAGCTGTAGGACTTGCTGGGGTTGGAATGGGTGTATTGAGACGGAAGCTGTCGTAGTAGGCATTGCCCTATTTCCGTGCGACTCAGGAGGACTAATTGGTTGGTGAGTTGAGCCTCTATTGATTCGATCACGGTATTGTGGGTACCAGTGGCCAGGAGGCGTTTCGTGCTAACCGTCCGTGGAAGACGTAGGGCGGAGGTGACAGCCGTGCGTATTAGGATGTCTTCTGCCTGTTGTGTTTGCCGCTGAGTGAGTATGTGGTATGGTAGGTGGTATGTAATGCGGCAAATGAATAATGAATTGGTCATATTGAGGGTCTCGCGTTCAGACAGCCCATGATTGCGTGCAGCCACCCGCTTGATTAGTGCAGCCACCTGTTTGGTCTGTCTTTGCAATAGCTGAAGGGGGGGGGGGGGGGTAGCATCGAGTGTGTTGTTATTGAGGAGGCCGAGAATATTCACCTGAGACACAATGGGCACTGGATTCCTGTACATGTGCAGTTCAATGAGGGCGGGGGGGGGGTGTCACTGGGCAGTGGTTTCAGCTGCAAGAGTTCCGATTTATATGGCGAGCAACGGAGGCCTGTGTTTGCTAATTTGGTGGTGGTGATCTCTAGAGCAGATTGCAGAATATCCTGGGCTGTTCCAATGTATCCTCCCGTTGTCCAGAGGTTTATATAATCTGCGTGTATTGCTGTGTGGTGACCTGGGATAGCAGCAAGGGCCTTCGCCAGTGGCGCTAGGGCATTGTTAAAAAGTAAAGGTGATAGGACTGCCCCTTGTGGGGTTCCCCGGATAGGCAGAGGGAAAGGCTGGGAGGCGATATTCCCAAGATAGAGTTTGCCGTGCGTCCCTGAAGAAAGGCCCGAACATATTGCCATGTGCGGATGCCACAGCCGGTCGCGGCTAATGTCGACAGGATGTGGTCATGGCTTATAGTTTCGGAAGCCTTATGAATATCCAGAGCCAGTATGGCTCGCGTAGCGGCTGTACGGCACTTGGTGTAAAAGAGAGACTCTTTAATGGCGAGAAGTACGTCTTGCGCGAAATGTTTGGACGGAAGCCAAATAGAACGTTGGAGAGGAAGCCTGTTGTTTCTAGGAACGGTTGCAGGCAGTTGAGAATAAGATGCTCGAAGAGCTTGTGACACAGCTCGTTAAGGAGATGGGGCGCAAATTTTGAAGGCTGAGTGGTTTGCCCGGTTTGGGTATAAATCGCATGCTGGCATGGGTCCAGGCTGACGGGAGCGTCTCAGCGTGCCAGTGGTTATTAAAGAGCTCCGTGAGTTCCTGAAGCGAGACATCGTCCAGATTGAGTAGTGCCTTGTACGTTATGCCATCCGGCCCCGGCGCCGTAGAGCGGTGAATACTAAAGAGTGCTCGGCGGACTTCGGTTAAGGTAATGTCGGCATCAAGTTCCGGGTTAGGTGGAGGTAGATTAAGTGGATCTGCTGACGGAAGGGAGGGGGGTGTATAAGTGTCCCGCAGTTGCCCAATTACGTATGTGCCCTTTTGAAGATCTAGTTGTATTAGACGTTGTGTGCTTATTTCTGTCTCACATTTAGCGGTTTTTGGATCTAAGAGAGCGCGTAGGAAGGACCACGTGCGTTTAGTGCTTAATGTACCCTTGAGGTCGTTACAAAAGGTTGCTCAGTTTACGCGGGCTAAGGTGTTCGTGTATTTTTCTGCCTCACGAATGAGATCGGCTATGCGAAGTCTCAATTTACGATTGTGCTGCTGGTGACGCCAGCGCTCGAGAAGTCCCTGTCGGGCCTCCCATAGATGTGCCAGATGCGGATGAACCTGACGTGCCGCAGGGGTGTTTTTAATGCGTTTGCTGTTCGCCTGGATAGCCTCCACCAGACGGTCTGTCCAGTCGGTGACAGTACGGGGTTTGGTAGAATCAGCTGCCAAGTATGAGCGCAATTTATCCCAGTCAGTGAGGCGCTGTGAACGAGGGCCGAATATCTTGGAATCGTAAGCAACAGTAGTGGAGAATAGAAAGTGGTCACTCCCAAGGCTTTCTTGGAGCACCGTGTGAGATTGAACGATTATGTTTTGTGTGGCCCATGTGAGATCGGGTGTGGTGTCGCGGGTAACACTTGTGCCAATCCGAGTGGGTACGGTGGGGATTGTGATCAGGCCAAGGTTGTAATCAGCCATTGCAGTAGAAATGAGGATACCTTTGGGGGTATCCGAGGTGTATCCCGAGTGCGTGTGACGTGCATTAAAATCACCCACCACAAGGAGTTTTGAGGAACGAAAGGAGCCCAGGATGCCCGGAATAACTCTGCCTTTATCTTTGGGATTGTTAAGAATAGTGAGGCCATGTGTGTGCCCGGGTGAGCTGAGCTCTATCGCGGTATACTGAGTGTCCTTGCTTGCGGGCGTGTTTATCGGTGTGTGGTCTAGCACCGGCATGGATGCGAGTGTCAAAATTGCCGTGCGTGGCGTAAGGGCTGCCGTGTGATAATTCTGGATATGAATGCGATTTGTGTCCGTCTCTTGCACAGCGATGACAGGGGGAGGATTAAGGGAGTTTGCGATATATGCTGCTAATTGCGCTTGTTTTCGGCGTATCCTGCGACAGTTCCATTACCATATAATTGTTTCTTTTGATGTAGTGGACTGGCGGCGCCGCCGACCTTTTCGCGTGCTTTTCTTCTGTGCCATGTTGCTGGTCTGGAGATACTGGATCAGGACAGGCAGCGGGTTGAACTGCGCGTTGCTTGCGATTCAATTGCTCATGAGGTATAAGTTCGAAAAGCTTATTGATGCGGGCTTCATGTTTTTCCAAGTGTGTGTTCATCGTAACTTCTATCCTGTCCGTCATGAACTGTATCAGCTGTGCTTGGGCTTGTATGAGCTGTTTCTGGAGTGTTGTATATCCATGGAGGAGGAGAGTGAAATTGCTGCTCAGCTGCAATTGATGCTCAGCGGCTCAGCGTAGCTCACGCTACGTATATCCTGGCATAGCCGAGCTGAGCCACTGTGGAGGCAAAACGCTAAGGCGCCCGTGTGCTGCGCGATGTCAGTGCACGTTAAAGATCCCCAGGTGGCCGAAAATATTTCGGAGCCCTCCACTACGGCACCTCTTTCTTGCTTTCCTCTTGAACTCCCTCCTTTATCCCTTCCCTTACGGCGCGGTTCCGGTGTCCGACGATATATGAGACAGATACTGTGCCATTTCCTTTCCCCAAAACCAATAATAATAATAATAATAATAATAATAATAATAATAATAATAATAATAATAATAATAATAATAATAATAATAATAATTATTATTATTATTATTATTATTATTATTATTATTATTATTATTATATTATTATTATTATTATTATTATTATTATTATTATTATTATTATTATTATTATTAAAGTTCATCGCCGGGTGCAGGTTCGACGATGAGTTCCTCGAGTGAAGTATGAAGCATCCCTGCTTCTGTCGTGACTAAGGGAACAGCGTTCTATGCCGCGTTCAAACCGGCGTTCCGCGGCATGTGGGGTGCGAATATATCGACGGCTGTCTCTCAGCCAGCGGGCTGACCTACCGCTTTGACACACCGCCGTATTGTTACACAGACGTGAAAGATGATGTTGTAAGCGTAGGAACCTTCGCACTAACATACTTAAACACGTCGGTGAACATGTATGCAAAAGACCTATGTTTTTTGGCATGGGTCGCTCAGCGGTGATACCAACCAAACGAACGCGACTTACCTAAACGCGAAGTAATCTTCAGCAGTCTAAAATGTCTAATTTCAGTTGTGTGAGCGATTTCATCTTCATACATGGTAAGGTTTCCGCTGTCTCCGCAGCTTGGGTGCACCGCCACATCGCTCCCGTCGCCCTGTCGGTGAAACTTTAGACTTGCGAGGCTGCGCTCCTCCAACCACTCGCGGCGTTTACGGTCATAATAATTGGTTTTTTTTGGGGGGAAAGGAAACGGCGCAGCTGTCTCAGAAAATTCCGTTGTGTGTTTGGAACGCCCTTCTTTTTCGTCTGCTAGGCTACACCTCAAAAAAGCGGTGTAGAAAGTGCAGTTCTCTGGCTATACTCTGTTCAAGAAAAAATTGGCAGTGGCTTAGCTCAGTTATGCCAGGATATACGTAGCGAGAGCTGTAGTTCCCCGCTGGTTACGCATGTTGTCAAGTATGTTGTTGTGACTAAAATGTTAAGCTGTGAAGAAGTATTCGGTGAGACGCATTGTTTATTTATTCAGTTGCTTTGACAGACATAAACACTGCCTGATGATCGGCAAAGTAACACGCAGTTGTCTCAATGCTGCCTACATATTATTTAGACTGCTTGCTTTCTCTCAGATACACGAGGTCAATAATAATAATAATAATAATAATAATTGGTTTTGGGGGAAAGGAAATGGCGCAGTATCTGTCTCATATATCGTTGGACACCTGAACCGCGCCGTAAGGGAAGGGATAAAGGAGGGAGTGAAAGAAGAAAGGAAGAATAGGTACCGTAGTGGAGGGCTCCGGAATAATTTCGACCACCTGGGGATATTTAACGTGCACTGACATCGCACAGCACACGGGCGCCTTAGCGTTTTTCCTCCATAAAAACGCAGCCGCCGCGGTCGGGTTTCGAACCCGGGAACTCCGGATCAGTAGTCGAGCGCCCTAACCACTGAGCCACCCGCGGCGCGGGCCGAAGTCAATCTTGCCGGTTCCAAGATCCGGAGCACCCAGGTTTGAACCCGACCGCGCGGCGGCTGTGTTTCGATGGAGGCGAAACGCTAAGGCGCCCGTGCGCTGTGCGATGTCAGTGCACGCTAAAGATCCCCAGGTGGTCGAAATTATTCCAGAGCCCTCCACTACGGCACGTCTTTCTTCATTTTCTTCTCTCAGTCCCTCCTTTATCCCTTCCCTTACGGCGCGGTTCAGGTGTCCGCCGATACAGTGAGACAGATACTGCGCCATTTACTTTCCCCAAAACCAAATTTTCTTAAAACGCTGGTGCACTTTGATGCGTTCAACGGAACGGTAGGTGCGATCCATGCGACGCCTGCCGTGGAGATCGACACCGCGGTCCGCGGCCGTAAGGTTAAATTGTTTTTTTGGGAAAAGAAATGGCGCGGTATCTGCCTCACATATGGGCGGACATCTGAACCGCGCCATAAGAGAAGGGATAAAGGAGGAACACCGGAAGAGGTGCCTTAGTGAAGCACTTCTCGCGCATGCGCAGCACGGCTTTCCAGTAATTACGAGAACCTGCTCAACCTCAGCCAGTGTAGCTCACGATACAAAAAAATGTGTTCGTGTAGGTGGGCGGAG
Organism: Amblyomma americanum; assembly: GCF_052857255.1. NCBI lineage: Eukaryota > Metazoa > Arthropoda > Arachnida > Ixodida > Ixodidae > Amblyomma > Amblyomma americanum. The sequence goes on along the minus strand of NC_135498.1, from coordinate 69,026,764 downwards.
CTCCAGTTTTTTTACACTGGCAAAAACATTGAAGCTTTCCGTAGGTATAAAACACTAATACTGACGTGACGTCATATCCGATCGCTCAGAGCCTGGCGAGGAAGACTAAACTTGGCATGGTTACAGACTTGTTTGAGTGCTTTGTTGCCGTTTATTGTGGCGCACCTGTGACAGAACCTTAATCGCAGCCGCTTTCCGCAACTACAAAGTTTTTCTTAAGACCAATATTGCTTCTCGCGTTCAAGAACTGAGAAACTTTTATCAAATATATTCGTGAGTACGCTTCCCCATTATAGAAAAAACCTCTTCAAAGAGAGAGCCGATTGCTCAGGTGTTTCGAGAAAGTTGAAGTGAACGCCGCGGCAAAGCCCGCGTGATACACGTCATCAACAGCTCTAGGCAGACCCAGGGAACACTGTGACGTTGCATATGTCCTCGCGCCGACTGCGAGCCAACCAGCGGATTCTACGGCCTTCTGATCGACCGGTGTCACACGTTTCGAACGCATTTGCAGCCCTTAGCCAACACTGCAAAACGTTGGCGGTGATCACTCGTGGCCATTTCAAGCCCTTAGCTTGGACAGTGTCGGATTGTTAGTACTGCTGATTCGAAGTGTGCGGTTCACTTGCACACGATGGCATCCGCCAGGCCAACAACGTCGACGACTGCCGCCTGCACAGACGTTCCAGATACTGTTGTTGATAGAATAACGAAGAAGGAATACGCCCGTGGGAAATTCCTAGGGAAGGTAAGCACTCACCATTTGCATCGAATGGTTCCTTACCACTGTCTTCTATCTTTAAGTTCCGACGCGGCACTGCTAACGCAAGCGAACATTGTCTTCAGGCGCACGGCGTTTAATTGTATAGCTTAATTTCGTTCAGTCGCATTGCTTGTTCGTGCCGCCGCAGTGGCTCAGTGGTTATGGTACCCGGCTCCTGACCCGAAAGACGCGGGTTCAATGCCAGCCGCGGCGGTCGCATTTCGATGGAGGCGAAATAGTAGAGACCCGTGTACTGTGCGGTGTTAGTGCACGTTAAAAAACCCCAGGAGGTTGAAATTTCAAGAGCCCTCCACTAAGGTATCCCTCGTAGCCTGAGTCGCTTTGAGACGTTTAACCCCACAAGCCAAACCAAATCGAGCCGAACATTTCTTGCTTGTTTCCCCTTGCTTGCGTGTTGGCAGAAGACCTCTCTCTGCTTCGCAACTCCGCAGTCTTCTTCTAGCGCATTTCATTGCCTAATACACCTCTTGGCTGGCTCGCTATTGGAGTCAATCGTGAGGATTACCAGCTCATTTTCTATCTTGTGATGCTTGTCGCCTGTAGCGCGCCTGCAAGATTTTTCCCCTGTGTGATTCTGGTAGCCGATGCAACGGTAGTGGTTCGTTCTGAAAGTGGTGGCGGTGGTAAAAAACTTAAGTGGACTGCTCTGTGGGAAGCCCTTGACGTATCGTACCCGTCTTGTTGCAGCCCTCAGCAGACCGCAAACAAAATTTAGGTCTTTGGCTCATGCTTCACCCGCCGCGGTGGCTCAGGGGTTAGGGCGCTCGACTACGGATCCGGAGTTCCCGGGTTCGAACCCGAATGCGGCGGCTGCGTGTTTATGGAGGAAAAACGCTAAGGCGCCCGTGTGCTGTGCGATGTCAGTGCACGTTAAAGATCCCCAGGTGGTCGAAATTATTCTGGAGCCCTCCACTACGGCACCTCTTCTTCCTTTCTTCTTTCACTCCCTCCTTTAACCCCTTCCTTATGGCGCGGTTCAGGTGTCCAACGATATATGAGACAGATACTGCGCCCTTTCCTTTCCCCAAAAACCAATTATTATTATTATTATTATTGGATCATGCTTCAACGCTCGCATACCGCCCCTGGGTGCGATCGAACGCTGCGGTATTTGCTGGCATCCGTCGCACCGTTTTCTCGACACGTAGCGCGTCAGAATTACAGGAGCGTTTGGGAAAGGCTTCTGTCGCGTGCACACCACTCCTTCCAACTGCAACGGACAGCCTTTCTACATTGATTCAATCACTCGATGAACTTCTCTTCGACTCTCTAATCCGCACTATGCGGCTGGGGGCTCGGAAGATTCAATTTCTTTTACCGCAAAATTTCAACAACTTCTTCGACATCGGCTCTTCAAGGAACAGCAAAAATCATATTCAATGAGTTCACTCAGCTTGATGGTGATGATAACCGCCGCGTACAGCCTGTGCCTGTGTATCTCCTCGGGTACACCCTTACTAGCAGTTGCAGCTAGCAAGACTTTGGGCTTCACACTACAGCTAGGGCGGGCACGATGTCTGTAACGTTTTAAGCCAAGAACACGAAGGATCATGAAAATTCAAATACTCAAGTAAGCTCGGAAAACGTGAGCCAAAACAGCAGCATACTAGTCACCCTGTTTTCTTTTACAAAGGTATTATGTTACTCTTTTTTACGGTTTGCCATGCTCACGAGTGACCCAGCGCAGAGGCGCTGTTTTACTGTTTTCATTAGCGCCTCCATGATGGCTCAGCAGTTATGATGATCGGTTGCTGACCTGAAAGACGTGGTTTCCATCCCGGCCATGGCTGTCTTATTTTCATGGAGGCAAAATGCTATAGGTCTGAGCACTGTGCCATGTCATTACACGTTAAAGAACCACTGGAGGTCGAAGTTATTTCTTGAGCACTCCTATATGGCGTCCCTTACAGTTTGAGTCGCTGTGGGACGTTATGCCCCATAAAACCAAACCAAACTCTCATAACAATAATTGGTTTTTTTTTTTTTTTGGGGGGGGGGGGAAAGGAAATGGCGCAGTATCTGTCTCATATATCGTTGGACACCTGAACCGCGCCGTAAGGGAAGGGATAAAGGAGGGAGTGAAAGAAGAGAGGAACAAATAGGTCCGTAGTGGAGGGCTCCGGAAGAATTTCGACCACCTGGGGATCTTTAACGTGCACTGACATCGCACAGCGCACGGGCGCCTTAGCGTTTTTCCTCCATAAAAACGCAGCCGCCGCGGTCGGGTTCGAACCCGGGTACTCCGGATCAGTAGTCGAGCGCCCTAACAACTGAGTCACAGCGGCGGGTCACCAAACTCTCATATGCACAGTTAGAACGGAGGCAGTGTGTTTTTTGTCGCAGAAGGTAATTGCGTTTGGCATTGCTTCCACACGTATCAGTGTACCTACCGTTTCATTCTGTCTCATTCAATGGGTGCACAACTGAATATTCGGTCCTTTTTTTTGCGATGTGTCTGTCCTGTATTTGTCCTTTTCTTTTCTACGTCCTCGTTCCTTGCGCCATTGATCATACAACTTTTTTTCTTTTGCTTTCTAGGGGGCCTTTGCAAAGTGCTACGAATTTCGGGACAGGAAAACCAATAAGACTTTCGCAGGCAAGGTTGTTTCTAAAGAGCTTCTCTTGAAGCCTGGCCATAAGGAGAAGGTGCGTATAACTTTCGGCATCGGCCTTCGCTCATGGATTGATACACTAATATATGAGGGTTGTAATTAGTGTAATTAACTCAGTATATTTTTTTATTAATTGACATCCACCGTTTAAATTCTGCATGCTTGTAGAGCAACTCTTTCTACATGCAATGGCACTACTGAATACAGTCTCTATAACACGCAAAATGTTTGTGCTAGTATCAGTTCTTCTATTCACTGAAGATTCGTTTCAGGGGTCGCAGTAGATGTTCTCCCATTGCGTCGTTTGTCTTGAAAGATGGTATTCGTTGTTTAAACTTCTTAATTCATCTAAGTACGTTGCTGTTTTCATCGGCGTCATCTCCGTAAACATTCAGTATCCTTCTCTCGATGTAGGACAGCCTGCATCTTTCCTTCGTCAAACTGTCCATGACGAGCCGTAGATACATGCAGTGAAAGAGATATCTTACTCAGCTGAAAAAAAAAGCGCATTTGACCAGCAGAACAAAAATAATTAGTATTATAGAGGAGTTACTCTACAAACAAGTATAATTTGGACCACCTATGTCAGGAAATAGAGACGTTATGTCTACTTTTGTGTTGCTTTCGGTACATCCCTCATATCTGGCTCCCACGTATTTATGCATTATTCGTGCAGCTCATTCCTCTTTAAGGCAGGACATATCGCTTATTTGCTGGCTATTTACTTCAAGCCCACGCATAAGGATCACGGCCTAAAAATAACGTTCCTCTTTACAGGAAATATCAGTAAATGTTTGCTAAATGCGAAATTTACTACCGACAGCACATGGATGCTCTCAGGTATTATCTACGAAGCTAAAATGCTTGGCTACAAAAATTGACGTTATTACCGCGAAGATTTCTTGCATAATTTATTCACGCATTACCAATACAATCACTCCCCTCATCATGTCACTCCTTTGTAATGCCGAAGAGGTTGCGCGTTGTTTTGCATCACTAAAGATCGCCATCAGGCACGTCAAAATGCACGCACCAATAAAATTTGTGAGACCTGCACTAGTTCACTACTTTTTTGTTCTCAACCGAATGCGATGATGTGATTTATTCTTGTTCCTTTAGTGGACTACAGTGGGTAGCCGCCACGGCGCTGTCCCCTTTCTAGCGCAAAACCCCCCACTCCCCACCAGCTTTCCTTTCCATCTGCAACCTTTCGCATTAGCTTTTCACTGCTCATGCAACTCCCTGTACCCGCTGTTGTGGCTGGTAGTTGCGACATTTAGCTACTCACGCCAAGGATGAGGGACCAATCTAGGCGGCGTTTCGATAGAGGCGAAATGGAACATACGCGTGTGTGCTGTAGAGCATGCTTTCTCATCTTAAAGGTGCCCAGGTGATCATAAGCTGCGGTACAAGTTTGCTTCTTTATTCGTTCCCCTTTTCTTTCAATCCTACCCTTAAGGCGAGGTTGACGTCTGCCTCTAGACGCCGCATGATATCGCTTGCTTGTCTTCTCCCTACCCTTTTGTTCTCTGTGCAGCGTTGTCCAATAATCCCTAACACGCTGCTTGATGCGTGCAGGTCTCCCAAGAGATCGAAATTCATCGGTCTCTCAACCACCAACACATCGTCGCTTTCCAAAGCTGCTTCGAAGATGAAGAGAACGTTTATATCATTCTGGAGCTGTGCAGCAGGCAGGTATGAATTTTTCTTGCGCATCTTCATATCATCCCCGCTTGGTGCTCATAACTGTGCAAGCTTTCCTTGTTCTTAACTTTCCATCACGGAATTCGTAGTGTAAGAACTGTATAATCTGCACTGACTCGCTAAGCGTTCCAAAAGCGCTGCACTGTGCAAACGCAGTCCAACCATTAATAGGAGGTATCATCCACAATATAGCAACAGGAAAACATGCAGGCAAAATTAACGTTGTGCTGAGTTTCGAGCCATGTCAGCATACCCGGTAACGAAATGGCCGGCGCATGTGGTACAACGGTGGACCAACGTAAATAATACTAAATTAATATATAGCACAAAGAGTGGTTGAAAAGTGAATAGGTTTGGACATGTTGGTACTTCATTGTTACCTGGAAACCACAGCATGCAAGCACGAAAGGATGGGCATGAGACAAGGGACCGGAAAAGGGCTTGTCCTGCCGCTTACTTCGTACCGTCCCTTCGTGCTTTAACGGTGTGTTCTCTATGTAGCTATTGCTTGAAACTGGCAGAGAGCAAACGGTTGAAAAAATGGCAGTTCATTTGGCATAATGAGCACAACTCAGCTGCGAATAGAAGTCGTGTAAGCGCCAGATGCGCTTTATTCAAGCCATCTTATGTTGCTTTCGCATTGCACATACGCATCTTACACAAACCTTCATACTCGTGGAACACGGCAGTCCCCTGTGCGAACTATGTGATCCTGTCAAAGTAAACCACATCTGTTTCGAACCGAAACCTTGAGAAAGTGAAAAAAATTATTTCACAGTAATACTTTTTGACACCCAATCTTAGGGGAGAAAGCAATGGCAGCCTTATGAGAACTTATTAGATTCCTAGATAGAAATATCGCCAAGAAATTAACACTTTAAAAACTGGTGCGCCAGCACAAGTGAGATGCTTCTAACCCACTGATCTCCACTAGGTGGCTGGATGCCGCATTCCTGCTTTCCGAAGTGGGCGCAAGTGAAGCCACCGGAAGTTCGGTTGCATTGTCCCGGAAGTTGGATGTCTGCTGTGTATTTATATGCAGAAAGTCGCGTCTTTCGCCCTTCTGTTCTCAGTTTTTCGCGTTGTTTTCGTGTAACGTCTACTGTAATATCAAAGTAACAAGCAAGTTCAATGCGAAAAATGTGTGCATTGTTTGGGGAACCCAGAAATTACAGAGAAACCAAAGAAAACAGGCATGTAGGTCTCACCATGCCGCGGCAAAGGGGTACGTGCATTAAACACTATTTTCTGATCTGGTTCGTGTCTTCCGAGCGTAATTAGGGGAAGTAGTGGAATGACGATGAGTCTAGGTCATCTTAAAAACGAATTTTCGTGTTGCAAAGAAAAGGCAATGGTGCGGAAATCCTGAAACTCAAACTGCCGCTGTTTCAGTTTCGGGTTGGTGGCTGACGATGTCTCTTCTCATCGGCGGCAGGTGATTTTTATCGCTTTAGTGATGTTTATCGCTTTCCGAACGTGCTTTTAATCTAACTCAATAGCACAGCCATGTTTCTCCTACACAGCACGAGAGAAACGACTGACGAGAAAGACGAATGCAGCAGCTAATGTAACAAGCGCCGTTTGAAGTAAACTGTGCCAAGCATCGCACGAATAACAGCCCATTCAGGCATACTTTCCTGCAGCACGAAACAGTTCTTGATACGCTTCGTCTAAAAAGCAGTAACATATACCTTTTGGGCGCGCTAATGTGAACCAGCAGAACACCGACGGCACCTCACCAGATTGTGGCCTCGCCCTCGCTTCGGTTTGGTCTAAGCATAATTCGGTAAAATGATGCACTGCAAAGTCGGCTGCCTAATGAAGGTTTCCATCCATTCTTTCTTAAATTTAGCCCTCAGTGATGGTATAACTTGGCCTTAGAGCGCGACAACATGCGTCACAACAAAGAGCAGAGTTGGCGACGCTAGTGCAACGGGACGACACAGTTGAGTAGACGAGGCTCCATACGTACTGTGTGCAGCGACTTTCTGTCGTCTGCTAGTGTCGTCCCATAGCGATTCAATGGACCCTTATTTTTGAAACGTCTTTCCCGACGACTTTGCTGCTCTCTTCATGCAGTTTGCGGCGCAACAGGTAGGCATTGTCCCGAAAAAAGACGAGAATGTGGAAAAGACAAAATGCTAAGTGGAAAACGAGAACTGAAACTGAAAAACCGTGCTGAGGTCCGATTTCGTGCACTGCCAAAGGCTGACCTCCGGGACATGCAACTCAACTTCCGATGGCTTCACTTTCGGGTGCCCGATGCGGCATCCAGCCCACTAGTGGAGATCAGTGTTCAACCCTCTTCCCACTGTTGCAACCTTTTGCCCTTCAAATGAAGATTAGATTGGAGGCTTCATTTTATCAGAGATACGAAGATATACATTCACTACAACGCATAAGTGGGGGGAGTGACGAATTGAAACGGAGTTTTCAACACGATAGCTTTAAGGATCTTGTGTTGCACAAAAGCCGGCGTCGCCGTCGGCGTCGTTGAGCGTGAGCGAAAATTCCAGGGGCGGGCGAACCACAGCATGCGTCAAAACAGCGCACTCAAAACAGCACGGCGACAAAACACCACCAGGGAAAAAACGGCACAGCGACAAAACAGCACGCGTCGAAACAGCACGCCGGACGAAAAGGCGCAGCGAAAAAACATTATGACGAAAGAAGAGCGCAGGGAAAAAACAGGGTGGGGAAGTATTAGCGATCTCAATTATAGACTGCAATAAAATAAATAAGGCTGAAGAAGTTGTTCTAGAAGGATCGATTCTCCTGGTTGGCCATCATGATGCTGAATTCTGACAATGAAGCCCGACGCATAGGAGTCTGGGTGTGCCAAAAGTTGTTATTATTCAAAACTCTCCCTCTCGGCAATTGAATCTTCAGCAATTTCGTTTGCAGTGAGCTACAGGGCCTTCATACACCGAAAATATCCTGTACGTGATGCTTTCTTTTAAGATGGCAAGATTGCCCCAGACGACAACTTTGGGCTGTTTAGTGTTTAACTAGGACGCTGCACAGTGGTTGTCTAGGCTGACCGTCGGTTGCTTTACTTATAGCGAAATGGGATCAAAGCTGACCTAAAAATCATGCAAGAGCGTGCATTTTCTAAGTGTAATTTTATATTGAAGCTCGTTTTTTCACGTCGAAGATAATTATCTCGAAACATAGATTTTCGCCACATTTGACCAGATACCATTTTCGCCTAGAAGCCGATTTTATTAAATCATGAATGTTCGACAAACTTTAACCTCTTTGCTCAGGAACCACAAGAAAGACCTAAAAGCTGCACATCTAACCTAACAAACACAGGTGGAAGGCTGCTGAAGCCATGTTGTAGAATAAATGCAGGGAATTTCGTTTCACAGGATGCTTAGTGACCACTATGCCTTGAAGATTACGAGCAGATTCCCGGGCTATCTGATCTTTCGTTGCCCACGTTCTTCTTAAATAATACAGAAAGAAACCAGATCATTGAAACCAAGCAAGCAAGGACTACATAACCACTAGTTCTCCCATATGCACCCTTCAAGCAACGCTGTCGCACAATGAATGAGCCTGCCCTGTTTTTTAATGAACCAGCGAAACGGGAACATTTGCGGTTATGGCTATGACAGTTCACCCCTCCAGCAGCGCTACACCGTACTCGGATGTGCAGTTTTGTCGTCGTGCTGCTTTTTGTCCCCGTGCTGTTTTTCCCTGTGCTGTTTTCTCGCTGTGCTGTTTTTTTCCTTGTGCTGTTTGTCGTTTTGCTGTTTCTGTGCGCGGTTTTGACGCATGCTGTTTTGACGTGTGGTGTTCTTTCGTGTCCCCCGTTGCTCGGCAAGAGTAACCTGGGTCGCACAAGCCCCACGGTTGGCAGTGCCTGCTAATGCAGAGCAGTAGCAGTGGCAACACTTCGCCAGGAGTGGTATGAGGTCTTGCGGGGATCAATGAATGTTAAGTATAAAATGACCATTTCTGCATATATGAGCATTAAATCGTTAAGCTATCACGCCATGCCCTTAAGGCGGAGCTTTACTATTTTCTTTTTACTTTTTCGAAGCTGCAACTAATATTCCCCTTGACATGCACACTTGCTGCTCAAATCATGTCATGCATGTACCACATTATGTGTAAATCCTTTAGGGTTTTCTTCATATATTAAAGAGGTTTAGTTAAGTGTCCCAATCACCAGGAAACCCGGCGTTGGCTTTTGCCGGTGGTGTCGTGACCAAAAATCTCCAATGAAGCAACCTAGGTGACCCACCTAGTCACATTTCCTTGTGCCGTGATTACAACCTGCCCTCTGTGGCTGACGCCAGTTACAATAATGATTGGTCGCGAGAGCTTGTGGGCAACCTTGGTTTCACAAGCATCGCTGCTGGCTGAGTTTAAAACAGCCACCTGCCGGTGCAGTCGTCGGTGCAGGGACGCTTTGCTTAACCGTTGTAGCACTGCTCCAGTAATGGCATGAGGGCTCCAAGCGATCAATGCATGTAAGGCAGGGGATAACCAATTCCGCATATATGGGCATTAACCCAAAAAGGCTATCTTAAATGTCCCCTACAGTTTTTCATGTACTCTTTTATGGCATCGCCAATGAGTAATCGGCGGGGCTCAGTAACGTATAGGTGGGCATGAGTGCATGAATGTAGAACTTTGCGGACTGTAAATATTCCGTCCACGTGTAATTAGGCTCGACAGCGGCTGTCTGACGCTTATGAAAGGCGACAACTCAACGCGTGGTCATAGCGTTAGCTTACTGGTAATTAGCTTACTCGTTTCTTCGGTATAGTTATGAGCATTATTTCAAAGCCAAATTCCTTCAATCCTAAAAAGTTCTGGGCTGCAGGGTTTTTGCGGAGCTAGCTGTAAGCCGTTTTTCTGCTTTATTTTCCAGTCGCTTATGGAAGTGATTCGGCGCCGGAAAACACTGACGGAGGGCGAGGCACGATACTTCATGCGCCAGCTTCTACTCGCCTGTAGGTACCTGAGGGAGCAGCGGGTCGTCCACAGGGACCTGAAGTTAGGCAACCTTTTGCTCAACGAGGGGATGGAACTCAAGGTGGCAGACTTTGGTCTTGCCACCCGCATCGGCTTCGAGGGTCAGCGCAGGAAGACCTTTTGTGGAACTCCAAGATACATCGCCCCGGAGGTCCTGTCGAAAAAGGGGCATAGTTATGAGGTCGACGTGTGGTCGATCGGATGCATTCTGTGAGTCTTATACGCCACTGGGCCTCATCACTCCTTCCGAAATACTGTGCAGCACCGCTAGAGGGCTGCCAAAAATTTGAAACAAGATGCAGTTTTTATCAAGATTGGGCCGCAATTAATTGAGCGGTTATGCAAGATGCATGTGACTGCAGAAGTGGCTAGATGGGTATTTCGAGTAGAAAGCTTTTAGAAAGTTATAGGTCTGTTTGATCATTAGCAATGCACACTTTGACGCGATAGCGTTAAGGCTCCCGTTCTGCAGGAAATACGGCGTCATTGTCGCCGTCAGCTTTGTCGGCGATTTGAGCGAAAAATCTCCAGAAAAGCGGACTAGCTGCGCCGCCTAGTTCACGTGACCTCTCTGGTTTGTGCACGCACTGATCTGAGGAAATTAGGCAGTAGATTTAACAACTGGTGGAGAGAGAAAGAAAAAGTGTGTCATGTATCATTCAACAATACCTTAAGCTCTTTTCTAAATAATTGCAAACCTTTTTAGAAACAAGACGTTCAGGATAAAAAAAAACATTGAGAAACGAGGCCGTGCCAAGTCTCGTACACACTCATGAATAGGAAGCTTGAATAAAGGAACTTTGAGAGACAACGAAGCGATGGTGCCCGCATATGAAAACCACTCTAGTGGTTAGTCTGCAAGATTAGTCTGCACACTTTGTGCGTCTGAATCTGCTATTCTCTTTAATGCATCGCACTTTTCGCGAATAGTGCTTGCGTTCAGTTCTTACATTTGCCAGTTTTCCAGCCTGTCAGGGAGCAAAATGCGTCGCTGTACACCTAATCCAGAGTGGCGTGTCTGATTGCAGTGGAACTGTTCTCTGTAGGTACACACTCTTGGTGGGCCGCACACCGTTCGAGGCTACAACCCTTGAAGAAACATATGCCCTCATAAAAGCGAACAAGTACCGCATCCCTTACACGGTGAGCGCCCCAGCGCGTGCCCTCATCCAGAGGATGCTTCAGCTGGAACCAGGAAAGAGGCCTAGCATCAACGCCATCCTGGAGGATGCTTTCATTAACAGAGGTATGTTTCTTTTCAATACTCACTCAGTGCAGGGATATTTTATGCGGGTGTTAGTTTCTCTTCATTCGCTAACCATGTGTCACGCGCTGACGCAACCAACTATTAATATAAAGAGAGATGTAGTCAACTATCACAGCCAGAAAGAAAGCAATGCCACTACAAGAATCGTATTTTATGCTGCTTATCATACTCTGAAATAGAGCTGTGAAGCAGTGTATAACAGTGTAGGTAACAAAATACAAGAGACAGCATGAACTATTTGTATAAAGAGATCTTGTTACGAAAAAGTGGCAGTGGAAGACGAAGTGGCCTCTCGCGTGAACAGGACGAACGAAGAAGAAGAGGTTGTTGTGGTTCTCTGTTAGCGCGGGAGGCCACCTGGACTTCCACTTCCACTTCGTCGCAACATTATGAAAGTTGAAGAAACGCGATATAATATCCGGCTATGCGGCTGGAATGAAAGCCACCTTTCACCTTTCCAGCTCTGAAGCGTATTCTTTACCTACATCAGTTACTAGAAAGCAGTCTTTCAGTTATAAAGCGATGTGTTTAAGATAAGGTTTCCTGTACACTGTAAGTCATAATCGAGCTGGTATGTCATGTCATGACCTAGACTGGCACGGAAGTAGAAAATAGCGATGGTCCACAAATTTTGTTCTACGAGAGCGGCGAAATTTTAACTGAACTTGCCACCAAAAGTGAATCGATTCTTTATGGGTCCTCACAATGGCTATGCGGTATCCAGGTAGGGCAATGAACATGACACGCTTGAAAAATCAGGACTGAAGAGTCGAGTCTGAGGAAAACATGGCCGGAAAGGAATTGTGGAAGAACACACGAGCGACTTTGCTGTTGTCTTGGTAGCGGATATGCACGATGGCCACAGCTATCAATGCTTACAACTATTTCCAGCCAGTTGTCTTGTGTAGGCATTGTTGCCTGGTAGCAAAACCGCTGTTATGCGCAGTTTCTCCCTGCACTGCCCGGTGAAGCTATTGATATTCCTGTTTGTTCCGTTTATAGGGCCAATACGATCACATCTGCCAACATCCTGCCTCGCGATACCACCGCGCTTTGAGACCGTTAATACCACCAGGACCACTGACGGCCGCCGGCCTTTCTTGGAAAGAAACGAAGAACGCGGTGGGTTGACGAACAATATCGTTTCTCGCGCAAAACGGCAAAATAAGGATTCTTAATAGTCCGAAAACAATATGCAATATGTAGATAAACGCAATGCACTTACACTTGAACCTCTACAAAATGGTGGTCGCTGAGCCATAGACGTTCACAGCCAAGTACGCAAGTTTGGGCTCTATCACGCTATGTCCCAACCTGTTATTATGGCGGCCCGGACCTCAAACGTTATAATGATGGCAAGCACGAGGACGCATGTTAGATAAAAGGTCAAAGTTTTACAGCCCTGTGAAAACTGTAAACAAAATTGTATTCCTCTCTAAAGCAATACATGTACGTCATGGGGTAGTGCATGCGAATGGTGTGCCTGTTCCACCTGGCGCGTATCTTTATTCGGACAAATGATCTTCTAATAAACTTGAAGTGGTTTTTTCTAAATTATCTTCAAATTTGCAAGTGTATTTTAAGAATCTATATTTCTTCGCGTATCTCAAAAAATATCCCGTCCTGGTTCCGCCCAGACATTTTCGCGGCCTTCTTGGAGCACTTATTTAAAAGGAGCGATGGCACAGAACGATTGCAAAGGCAAAAGATTCTCGGACACTTTTGTCGTTGCCTTATCGTAAATGTGAATGTAGATGGGCACGAGAGCATCGCACTTCTGGTCTGTCAGACCTTAGACGCAAATAGAACAACCGTTGCACGACATTGCTTTTACAGAGCCGGAGGCCAAGGTCACTGGTGGGAAGAACCTACTGAAAAAGGAGGCAAAGCCGGCGCAAAGCCTAAAGTCAAAGCAGCGTGCGTAACATTTCTTGTTCGTCTTCTTTTGAGCACTTAAGGAACAGGTTGCCGATTAGTGTAATGATCAAATGAGATGACATTAATTTTCTGTCTTAAGCTATCGGTGCCAAATTCCGCATATAGCACGTCCGTCGTTTTGGTATTGAGTGGGAGTAGAAAATTTCGTGTCTGACGTAGACGAGGGACAACTTGTATGTACGCATGCGTGCTGGACGCTACCCTTCTTATCGCGGATCTCACTAGCAAGGATCTAATATTATGCCTTTTTCTTATCGCGTCTGCATAACATTACATAAGTGGCAAGCAGGTAAATTGTATGTTAAAATTGTAAAAATAACTCTACAGATAGTTTAAAATTGTTGGTACATTATATTCTAACCATTCGCATCTCAAGCGAAGTGCATGTCCGCAACTCGACCAATAAAAACATTAATTACACGAGAAAGGGTGGTGGATGTTGAAAGAGCGAGAACTCATTCTACACGGACGCCTGCAGAAAAGAGGAGCTGCAAACCTGGCAGCTTTGGCCGCAGTCAGAAGTGTGGCATGCGCACCGTCTTCCTCTCGTATGCAGGCTGCACGATCTTTACGCACTCATGCTCGTCGGTTCTCTTATATATCACTAAAAACGTACCCAGATTTTCAGTCGTGCAAAGGCATGCATGCAGGGAATGCTGTCACAATCACATCGTGATCTGCTTATGTTCACTTATTCTGCCAAGTGTCTCTGTTAGTTTACGAGCTGATGACAGTGTTGTTGACATTACCGCCGCCCTACACCACTAAGTTCCCATGCTGCCCACAATTATGTATTCTCCTGTTGTTGTGCACACTTGTAGCCTAAGATTTAAGGGGTTCTCAATCCGCAATAAAGCGCTGCTCAAATGCTCGTCACGATTTTACCTCGGCTGAAGTGCAGACGCGCCGCCGTAGGCATTCCTTGATTTCATTGTTGGGCTTGCCCAACGGTGCAGCCGCAAGATCGAAGGCAGCTCAAGCACCACCTGAAGCAGGTATGCAGAGCCCTGCGCAGCCAGAAGGGCATCGACGTCAGCACCTGGAGAACCTTCAGCGTCTGCTGCGCCAGCTGTTCAGAGCACAGCCGCCAGAGCGCTCCTTTGAACGTCCTGACCAGGCGGAGGACCCTGCCTCTACGCCAGTCTACTGGATTAGTAAATGGGTGGATTACAGCGATAGGCACGGAATAGGCTACCAGCTGTGCGACAGCAGCACAGGCGTGCACTTTAATGACGACACGCGCCTCATCCTGCTCAACAACGAAATGTAAGTCTATCCCTGTGGCCGTAAAGTTGCACCGCTGCACCACTGGGTCAGGAGCGGTATGACGACTCCCAAGAACCTATAATGTGAAGTAAAAAATGACCATTTCCGCATAATGGTAATTAACCCATTAACTCTATCGCGTCATAGCATAAAATCGGAGCTTAAGTGACCCTTCTAGCTTTTTTTTTATTTCATGGTTGAGAGCGTCTCTACCTGAGCTCTTAAAGACAAACGGTTACGACGTTAAAAGACCAGTCTGGTCTCTTCAAGAATGGCATGAACTGTGAGCGGTAGCCAACTTTAAGCGTGGCGGTTCACTTTTGGTCGGCCATTTGAGGTAAGCAGAGAGTCTTGGCAAACGGTAGTATATCTTGATTTACGCAGTCTGTATGAGCTAATATTCTAACAGAATCCTTCATTACAGGGTTTCACGTTATTTAAAGACACTAAATGGTACAAAGCACCTTTTCAAAAATCACGTTTTGTGCTTCTTATTCCACCCTATTTCACGCATAGAAAACCTCCCAAGAGCATCTGCTGGTGATGGTGAGTTTTGACCCAGCAGGTTCCCGAGCACACGTCTAGCCACACATGCTGCTTCGCTGTGTACAGGAAAAAGGTTATCCTCGTGGTTCAGTCGACACAGAGAGCATGGACCTTTAATGTCCCTCGGCGGAGGCAACGCACCATTTTTGCGGTCACTTTCCGTAGACTCCTTCCTCTCCCAAAGCCGACCCAAACGGGGGAACCTCCTCTCCATCTTTCACTTTCCTATCCTCTTTCTCGAAACTTTCTTGTCTCATAACTCTTTGCTTTTTTCATATTTGCTTGGCTGGGGTTAACCTCGTGTGACAAACTGCCCTGAGTTAAGCCATATTCTATTATAGCTAGAATGTACGGCTGTCGTGAGGACTGCTTGGTTTTAAATCACGGACTTGTCGCCTCGTCGGTTTCTATGGTGGGCGGCTGACATCACTGCCCAACTACAATAATGCTTCCATCTCCGTTTCTGGCGACTGTCCTTTGAAACATTGCTGAATCGTTGTAGCACTGCAGTTTTTCCAGAATAAGAAAGTAACCGTCCCAAAATACCGTGTTGTTCAATATGAAGTACGCGAAAATCTCAAATGATATCCCCGTTCATTGAGAAATGTGTGACAGATTCCTTTGCCTCAAGCTACAAGAGGACCAAAACAGCTAGTGGAGACCGATTACTCGAAATCCTTGATAAAAGCTCCCAAACAGTGCATATTTCAGGTAAATCCACTTTACGATTACATTCCACACATCACTCAACAGCACGCGGTGTCTTTTCTGAGATTCATTTCCACCTTAAAAAGAAAGAAATGTAAGGGGACCTTAGTTACAAAAAAAGCGTCAATGTTGGAAAATTGGAATGCAAAGCCCAGCATATTCTCCTCACCTTAAACTCTAGTGCGCTCTCTGATTCGACTGAAGCAGGCTGCATGAAAATTCATGTCCGACTATATGTATACCAAATCCCCGACAGAGTTCCAAACGCATGGCCAGGGCTCTCAGAGTTTCCTTGACTGGGAAACATCAGCGTAATGTGCCAAACCTATGGCAACGTGTAACGCTGCACCACACAAACGAAATTGTGACTGGAAACGCCCCGCACTCTCCATTCCTCATTTTCTGGAAGACTGGAAAAAAATAGTTTATAACACAGAATACATAAGAAACATTTCATTCAAAGAGGCTAAAAGAATGCCACTTACTCGAAACACAGTCTCCTGACAGTCTTTTATGGGGCATTCATGTACACAGTAAATAGAGTATTGCAGTCTTCGACCTAAAGATGGTCTACGTCAATAGGGGAAGGATCCAAGACCTCCGCACCCTAGGAAGCCTAGGCGGTCGCGGAAGGAGGCTGAACATTTTCGGCTTTCTGGTCGGCCGCTCATTTAAAGTTCGCATACGTGCTTCCCTTCCAATGCATTTCGCCCAGGAGACTGATAATACCAAGGCTGTATTTTAGCTGCAATACTTTTCATCGTGACATTGCATTACATTGCAAAAAAAAATTATTTACAACTCCGTTACGTTTTCGATATGTAGATCACCTCCAAATTTCATGCACGTTCGGCATCGCATCAATGTGTGAAATAAATACAAATGATGATTAATGAGCGACCTACTTGTGCTGACATCTGTTCAAGCTTTAGCGGAAAAATCATTGTTCTGGCTCAGACGTGACTTGCAAACTAATCGCACATTGAAATTAAAGCAATTTCTCTACCAAAGGAGCAGCACAAAATTTAAGGCATGATTTTGAACAGGACACCAACTTTCCTGAGCGCCATCAGTGCATTAAAATCCTCTGGAAATCTGAATTTCCTTAAGGTACTCTCACAAAATTGGCGTGGATTTCACAGGACACGCCTGCTACATATTTACCAATCTCTGGTGAGCTTCTCTCTCCATTTAGGTTAGGGGTGCATTGTGTATGGTTCAGCCAGGCATTCATACTTAAATTGTCTGGACCAACTGCGTAACATAAGTTTGTGTCTCTCAACTGAAGTATAAAGGACGTCACCCATATATAGGCTTTAAGTTGAAAAAAATGAACCACCTCTTGCCGACAGAAGAACCAAGCTCGCATATGGATTCATCGTTAAAACGCGGTCGCTGCCGAGACTTCCGTGCAGCCCCGTTTTGACCATATACCCCTCGGCAACAATATTTTACAGTAAATTCAGAGCACTCCGACCGGTGCTAATGCGATGCACTATCAGGCACTACCATGTATCGTTCATAAAGCTAACCCACTGCCTTCCAAGTTACGACCTGCCTGCGATTTCACTGACACTGTTCCACAGGAAACAAGCCCCACAAGAGCACTGATTATTAAAACGACATTATGAGAACTGCATCGCATTTTATACCAATAGAATAATATAAGAGATATAGTAGAAAGCAGCCCAATTAATATTATGCACATCAAATTTTAAAGTCGAATTCTGTGCAGTAATGAATGAAGCGATCGAGAAAATCCTGGAAGAAATATAGAAAATTAGTTACATTGAATCGTTGTGCATATAAAAAGCACAACATCGCTCAGCTACAGTCCAATCCCTGACTGGAGATCTCGATAATACAACAGCCACAGCACAGAATAAGGACCGCATTATTCTTTGTCCCTAGCCTGGTGAGAAATATACAAATGATAGCATAGCATGGGAAACGCATTGGACGCCAGTGCCCAAGTACCTTTCTCCCTCCTCCAATTCGGACCTCTGATTGCGGCGTCTTCTATCACTCATTCAGCGAAACTTCGCCAGCAGAAACACTAACATATAAGAAAAATCTCGTTCCCATAGAAACCTGATGCCGTCATTAGACATGTTTAACTTACAGTTTGACCTGCCGGCCACAGTTTAATGCAACCATGCCACACACGTGGGTTATTTTTTTTACGCGTTCACCAGGCTGTGAGCATCGTAAAAGGCGCATGGGGCGGCGACAAACGATGGAGGCAAAGAACGAGAGAAAAAAAAACGAGACAACACGAGGCGAGAGTTACTAGTTAGAAATGATTGCGCCGGATTAGGTCCGTGCAACGTGTACACATTAAGAGCACAAATGAGCCGCTCGGCAAAGATTCATTTCGTGGTAACTAGACGAAATGTGGTTCTTCACTTGCCATCGGCGTGTGACGCTGTCTCCCCACCTGCAATATCTTTCACCGTAGCCTCTAATCATGCTAGAATCAGACAGAAGGAAAGAGCGGACGTATATGGTGGACAAAAAAAATGCCGAGGCAGTAAACATCGCCTACAAAGACTGCATGCAGTAATACAGCATCAGCTATAAAGCGAGAGGCACATTGAGTGGGAAAGCAGAGACAACAACCTCGACATAGTAGAGCCTATCCTAGGTGACTGATACGAAATAGACATTAAGAATATTTCATGTTTTGCCGCCGTCACATTGAACACACACCCTGCACACCTCATGTTGGTAATGAAACAAAACAAACCTACCAGTTAAGCACACGGACATATCGTCACAGTAAAGCACATTTTATATACATGCTTAGGACGTTAAACAGCGAAACAATTGGCGGTGGTTTAGCTCAGGTTAAACCTGGAGTGACGCGATAGCTACAGCTGGCCGAGCGGAACTTGGTCACGTGACCAACCACGTGACGAACCACGTGATCAGCCATGGCGCCGCGCCATCGGCAGCTGCTCCGCACCACGTGACAGCGTGGCGAGGGTGGCGGCGCCGCCACGCTGAAGGCTCGAAATGCTACCGTAATGTAGCTATCACTACAAGAAACAATTTACACTATTACAGAACGAACACATCTATGCATATGCCGCTTTCTAAAAGAAGCAAATGATTTAAACCAACTTTCAAGGCATTCAATTCTTCTAATGGCACAAACGAACTTTCCCCACGTTAGCGCCTTAGTTGTTTTTGCGGCATGAAACCCAACACGCAGGCATGCACGAAAAGGTCAGCTGACAAGACTTTTTCGAACGGAGGCAATTGTAATAATAAGCTGACCACCGCATCATATTATAAGGCCGGAGCTTCTCTTGAATGGTTTCAAATAGACCTCTAATCGCTGCTTCCAGAATGTCTTTCTGGAGCTCTACCTGTTGACAGTGTGCCCTATTTAATGAAGTTCATTTTTTTACCATCAGGGCGTATAATATTCAATCTCCTTCTTTTAAGAACACCGGGAGGCTTAAAATGTGCACTTTTCCGCTGTGTATTCATTTATGACGCTTACACCTATTTTTTACAGGAGTATTACATACGTGGACGAGAATGGCCTTGAGTACAACTATACTATGAAACAGTACCCTTCAACGCTAGAGAAGAAAGTTACACTGCTGAAATACTTTTGGACGTTTATGAAGGGTCTGTCAAAGACAGGCCTAGGTGTCAGCCCGCGTGACTGCGATGACCTTGTTCGGCTGCCCTACCTGGGTTCATGTCTGCGAACCCGTCACGCCATGTCCTTCTACCTGACTAACGGGACAGTACAGGTAAAGATGAACGCGTTCGTTCTCTCGGTTCATATTACATCACTGCATGTTTTAAAGCGATCGTGGTAAGGGCCGCGATCCCTAGAGAAAAATCCCTTGAGAAGCAGGCGGCCCACCTGTGACGTGAATTTGTGATGTCATCACAAGCTGGTCGCCGTGGCAGGTGGCAGTTAAAATAGTCATTGTTCGAGAGAGGATTCTCGGGAAGCGCAGCCTGGGTCTCTCAGAGCCCCACCGGTGAGTGTGTTTGAAACAGCCACCTACCAAAGTAACTGCCCCGTTAGGCGGCGTCTTCAAACACAGCCACGGCGACGACCATGACGTCGGGAATCGCTTAACCGCTGCACCACTGCGCTAGTAAAGGAAGTAAAGGAAAGGAATAAGGAAACCCCAGCGGTCAGTCATAATCATTTCCGCGTATGTGGGCATTTACGCATTAAGGATATCGCGTCATTCCCTTATGGCGGAGCTTAACTGTCCCGTCCATTTTTCTTGAAGAGAATCAGTATTTTTTATGGAGTCGTTTCGATGGTAGGCGGCTTGGAAGACCACGCGGAAAATTCTTAGCAGAAGCAAAGAAGAAAAAAATTCACTCAGATATCATATTTGAAAGCTGTACTTCACGAATCAAGACAGATCACTAAAAAACAAAAGACCGCAAGCGGCAACACAATTTATTCCGGTTAGGCGTGGTTTGGTTCGTCAAGTGCTGCTGCACAGCCACTGTATGCTATACAGTTGCTTCTTGCACAAACATTCTTTTAAATAAGCAAGGATCTAGATACGTATTTTAATTGAAAACTAGTATTATAACGCTTCTTTTTAGAGAACTCTTGCTAGGCATCAGTCGTGGTGCCCTGCTCCTCATTCTAAACCCTTAGCCGCCACATGATCTCAGTGCTTGTTTTGCTTGTCTGCTGATCTGAAAGGCGCGGGTTCGATCTCGGCCACGGCACTCGCATTTCTATGGAGGCGAAATGATAGAAGCCCGTGCGCTGTGCGACGACAGTGCACGTTAAGGAACCCCAAGTGGGGGAAATTATCCGGGCTCGCCCTCCACTACGGCGTCAATCGCAGCCTTAGTGGCTTTGGAAGGTTAAACACCATAAACCAACCAACGGCCCATTCTAAATAAGTTATTTATGAAATCAGTACCGCCTTGTCTCTGCGTATGGCAGTTTTTGTCGAGAGCAGCGTACGAAGTTTTCACTATGTTTTCACAAAGTTATTTCTTGTACTCACGTTGAAATGTGCCATTGCCATTGATTAACATGATGCTAATGGTTAGCATCATGTCACTGGTTGACGGGATAACATTGGGTAACATTGGGTATCATGTCATCGGTTAACATTATGTCATTCGTTTGCACAACATCGTATCCCGCACTGCGCAAAGTTAAGATGAAGCGGGCGCAATAGGCAACGCAGGACTAGCGTTGAAGCATTGAAATTTTGTTCTTTTATTCTAACTTTCAGTGGATCAAGGTGTCGATATGCGGTGTTACTGCGCTTATCAAATTTTTTCTCGAATGGTAATAACTTTAATAGCCTACAACGGCAAAACTACTTGTCATTGTACTGCTTCTTCGCAGGTCAACTTTTTCCAAGACCACACGAAGATTATCCTATGTCCGTTGATGGCCGCGGTTACATACATCGATGCGGATCGTGTTTTCCACACTTATCGGCTCAAAACTCTTCAGCAAGGCTGTCCACCAAAACTGCTACTGGGCCTCCAGTACACAAGCTCTCTGCTCGGTAAAATGGCCTCTGAATAGCGGTAGCAGAGCAGGGTCGCTGTACTACGCAACAAGCTGGCAGCAGTGTGCCCGTCGTAGGTTCAAGAATAAAGGGTGCCTGTCGCATGGGGTCACCGACTCACATGCGCGTATTGTAGTGTCCCTCCTTTAACCCTTCCCTTACGGCGCGGTTCAGGTGTTCGCCGAGGTGTGAGACAGATACTACGTCATTTTCTTTCCCCAAACACCAATTTCAATTTCATGTATTGTTACAATAAGCTTTAGCGATAAATCTCTTCCATATTCGTCTCTCTTACCTTCATACTCATAAACGCTAATTTCATTCGCGCGTGGTTCTCAATGCAAGTGACCCACGCGACGCCCTTTATGGCGTGTTGCGTCACCGTCATCAGTTTTGCAGTGCCCAGGACCCGCCACGGTGGCTCAGTGGTTAGGGCGCTCGGCTACTGATCCGGAGTTCCCGGGTTCGAACCCGACCGCGGCGGCTGCGTTTTTGTGGAAGCAAAACGCTAAGGCGCCCCTGTGCTGTGCGATGTCAGTGCACGTTAAAGATCCCCAGGTGGTCGAAATTATTCCGAAGCCCTCCGCTACGGCACCTCTTCTTCCTTTCTTCTTTCACTCCCTCCTTTATCCCTTCCCTTACGGCGCGGTTCGGGTGTCCAACGATATATGAGACAGATACTGCGCCATTTCCTTTCCCCAAAAACCAATTATTATTATTATTATTATTATTATTATTATTATTATTATTATTATTATTATTATTATTATTATTATTATTAAACAGGTATGCAGGTTGGACCGTGGCCCTCATTGCTCAGACTGTCAGTTGCGTTCCCGCCTTTTGCTACATTCAACTTTATTAAGGCGAAAGCTTCACTGGCCTATCGGCGCAGATTTCGCCGTGAGCTGCAGTTTGACTTTGAACCTTTTTGCTGCGCTGCTGCCATAGCAACGCATCACGTGACTTCGCTGCGCCGCCGCGCCGAGTCTTCGCCGTCTCTGCGCCGGGGGCTCCACAGCCGCGGAGAGGCTGCTTCCTGTCCACGTGATCTAGCTGAGCAGACGCGGCTTGGCGTCTGTAGCGCTGAGTGCATTCCGCACAATGGATAGACAGCGCGCCCACCCTGGCAGGTGGCTGTTAATGGTTCATCGCGAAAGGTTGGTCCCCCAATGAACGCTGCGGCCTATTGCTGCTGAGCCGCTTGTCTGCCGCAACGTTGTCAGCGCTAATGCATGCAGCCCTCATCTCTCTCCCACCACCACCACGTGACTCAAATGCGACTGAGGCGTCCACTGACCCAGGTAGCCAGTTACGCGCCCCTCCTTCCTTCAAAATCATAGGTGTCTAGAACATTGCCAGCGCCAACGCCAATGAACACAACTAACGCCGACAGCTTTCGCTTTGTATATCCTGTATTGGCTGAGCTAATCTACATTCATTTTCTTAACTCGCACTACCACAATATTGAGCGAGCTCTTCCGAATAGAGTTCTGCTGTTTTTGAATTGAGGGCTCTATGTTCTGCTCTTGCCTGTATTGACACAACTTGAGCACATTCAGTGAGATGAAGAGGGCGCTTGTCGCTTGCTCGTGAATTACAGCTCCCGTTGTATTGCAGGGTTGATAGCCTTTTTTTTTGCTGTTATTTCTTTTCAGGATTTTTTTTCATCCGTGAGCTTCGGCGTGAGGCACGCCATCTATAGCGTGGTGCTCACAGTCTGCCTTGCGGTGCGACCTGCAGCGACATGAAGGCCAACTACTTTCGAGCCTCTTGTGTCGTCATTTACGTTCGCGCCGTGTCCTCGCAATATGTATCATATTTACTTTGTGTCAATGTGCAGTTCCACGGTGCGCTTTTGTATCTACATAACATCTGTTTTGATCACTTACTTTTAAGTTGATTCATTACTTTGACGAAGATTCCATTTGTATTGCTCGTACTTTTAGGAGTATAGTGCTGCATTCTTATATCACTCTAAGCACTCTTTTTCAACATAGTTCTTTATAACTGCGCTTTTGCTTTTTTTAGTAGGATAGAGAGCTCGGCCAGTTGGCACATAGTTCTAAAGAAAAAACCAGCCGAAGGACTCGGACACAGAGGGACACAGGACAACGCTCCTTGCAATTTATTTCTGGTGACGCTGTACGTGGTGGTGAAAATATTTTACTGAAATAGTTTAGGAGGTTGCAGCAGCGGTTCGAGCTTTCAGCCCGGAACCCCATTGGCGTAGGCTGACTCATTTCGTGACTCATTTCGTCCGAGCTGGTCAGAGCTGCCTCCAACCCCTGCTGCGTTGGCTGGTCATTGATAGTGACCGCCTGATTTTATTGGCAGGCCCATACCATACGGTACAGGTCCGCCTTCTCCCCGTAGAATTTTCATTGTGAGTCAAATGATTCCGAATCTATTGCGTGTAGCCTTCGTGGGTTGTTGTAAGAGTTGGTGTGTACCTTTCCGAGGTGTAGTTCGTCCCATTTGTCTAGTGTCTTAGCGGGTAGAGTGTAGACCCGATGGGATAATATTAAGTGCTGAAGTATGTCGGTGTACGTTAGTAGTGGGGTAGAAGGTTCCACGGCATCCGTACTGGGTGCCCGAGGGAGAGATGCTCAGGCTGAGGCATGTGCGCACTAGTTCCCTGGGGTGCTCTGGTGGCCTGGTACCCAAATTAGGTGTTTGTGTGTGGGTTTATATTCATGGGTGTCGCTGTCTTGAAGGATTTTAGCTGCTAGCGGTGTGATCATGCCCCTGAGGTAATTGCGTTACTGTGTGGGAGATATTTGTTTGAAGCCTAAGTTACCATGGTACGGTGCAACATCGACCGCCGGGCCTGGATTGTGCAAAAATTTCTACCGCGCTTCTTCGGACCTTATGCTGTAGTCCAGCAAACATCTCCCGTTAACTACGCCGTTGTTCTCTCGCACCCGTCATCGACCACCGTCGCCGCTCCGAAGAGGTGGTTTACGTATCGCGTATGAAGCTCTACACCAGTCGCCCCTCTTCTATTTAATCCGCGGCCAGGGTGGACGCTTTCCTGCCGGAGGAATATTTGTGTGAGCGCTGTACGCCAACTTTCACCTCTTTCATCTGTATATCCTTATCATCATCACCTCTTGCCCGGGCTCCTGGGATCGCGCGCTGAGTGCCCGGCTGTTCCCGAATAAAGACGCCTGTGCAAGCAGTTGCTCCCAATATATATACACCTGGGCAGGTTGCCACCTGCGAGAAACGGGCGTCTGACGTGCAAGCACAGAATGGCTAAATGCGGGCAATCGCCGCTCTAAGTGCTAGCGCAATAAAAGCATATAGGCGGACAGGCCACGTGTGCTTTCCTGTCTGTGTTGCCGACCTAAATGAAGAGAAACACGACAGAGCACAGTATTTTATGTTTCGGGACCCCTGCTGCTACCTAGTTCTCGTGACACGATGAGGCGGGGACCAGATATTTGGATTTGAGTCTCTTTGTTCCGGTGAAATCGTCCCGCTGAAATCGTCCCGCTTGGCTTGTATACTATACGCTCAGAAGGCAAACGGGATGGAGAAATTAAATGGCATCTCAGTATTTTCTGCATTCCGAAGTATACTGATACTGACGTAACAAATATAGAAAGTTTTAGACCGCTGACGAAAGCCTACGTAACCATGCAGTCGCAACCTTTGTCCTATGCGCACAAAAATGTTTACTTCACGTACATTGCTACCGGAACGTGCGTCTGTTCGCACAATTAAACGAGATGTGATGCGACTTTAAGGGGCGGAAATTGTACCGTCCTGTAGGAGGGGGCCGTTTTTGTTGAAATAAGTGCGCACAGCAATCGCACTAGTGAAACCTGGCAGTAGTACGACATCACCGTTCCTCTCGCAGCCTGTGTACGCCGTGCGCACTGTGCTTGATGAAATTATTCCGAGATATTACCTTTTGGTGTTTGCCTCTTTGGTGCAATCTATGTTCGTGCACTGAAGTAATTCCATGTTCTCAGAAAAAACCATCTTTCCTCCACCCATTATTTTATCGTTTTCGAGCAACGAACAAAATCAGACCAGTTACGAAAGCTAATTCGGGTGCCGAGCTCTAATTACATCAAGCTTATGTTAGCAGCGCTTTTAGGATGGTGCACAAGAGCACATGACATGGACTTGACTCAATACAACTTTACATGCCAGCTACCCAAGAACGAAGTAGGCGAACATTTTCGACTTGTACAGCTTGTAGGCGTTGGTGATCTACAACATCATAATTGGCAATACTCTTGAAAGCCACTACGCCCAAATATTATGCACAGTTTAATGCAAGTCCAGTCGCACTAGCAGCCAGCAACAACCTCAAACTCTCAGCATCACGCAACCCTGGCCAGAAGCCTTATCAAGTGGTTAAAAAACACGGTCTCAGGCGCACTAAATTTAAAAATGGAATAGGGGAATCATTTTAATAGCATGTGTGTCGACGATTTAGTGGTCTCGGAGACGGAAGTGGGCAATACTTATTGACGGCATCAGGTGTCAGCTTAGACAAAATTTAGCACTCACACTCAGAGGCGCATTCTCTGAAGGAGCCGGATGTGGAAAAAATTCCCAGTGACACACAGTTCCGAAAACAAGCGCCTGCCGGTGTTTCCCTGCAGGAAAACCAGCGAAGCCCGAAGCTTTCGCTATTCAGCTCACTCGATGTGCGATATCTATGTCGATACGCGCAAAAAACCATGACTGTTTTTTTTCTCAACCTCGAATGGTGACCTTTCGTTCCCTTTCAGTAGCCTAGAGGACTGGTACTTCTGATGGAATAAGTGTTTCATCATTAAGGGGACCAGATGCGAAGTAGCGGCACAGAGACCCCGCTGCTTTTTTATTTAACAATGTGCAGATCACACCGAAGTTAAAGGGTCTCAGTATTTATTTACTGACTTATAACTGCAGTTTCCGGCGTCACATCTTCCTCTTACTTCCTATCTCTCTCTTTGTTACAATTTAGCGGTGTGTAATAATTCATAGTAGTGCTTATGTTACCTCATGTGCATCAAGGCGAAAGTCTTTGTGGCTTCCTGTCGAGTTCTCTAGAACGCTCCTGAAAATGAGTTAATTATTTATCAAGAGCTTATTGTCATTTATTATCATTAATTTTTAAACCATAATTATGATTTTATATTGATTACCAGACATCATTAATGATCTATTATGTCAATTATTGATTAATACTTATTACCATGGGTGGCATTTGATTTGATTGAGAGGTGGAGCGGACACTTCTTGTACACGTTTCCTGCGGAGAGGTGTTCCAAACAGTGATGAGCCTAGAAAGGCTTTCGCCTTAGTAATGAATTACTGCTGCAAGAAGAATATGAGGACCACCCTAAGCAGTCACGCTTAATCGCCGTGACTGGCGACTGAGGCGCGAGTCTCGTGCTGTACCTGCTGCCTCCGGCTGTCCACTCTCTTCTGCCGTGCCCTAACTGCTGCCTGTGTTGGCCGCCGTAACCCGCCTCTAAATCCCGTATTTTTTTGGTGGAGGTGCCTCCATCCTCGCCTCCAACGTCATCCTGGAACTAGTAAGTGACATGGTATCCGTTCCCATAGCGGACACAAGCAAGCTGCCCCCGGCGCCGCTTACGCCTTTCACCTGCACTGGCACCTTGCGTCAACGAAACCCCACTACACCACACTCGACATTGTCTTGAAATTTGAAGTTGATAGCAAGAGCGATTCGCCGCGGTGGCTCAGTGGTTAGGGCGCTCGACTACTTATCCGGAGTTCCCGGGTTCGAACCCTACCGCGGCGGACGCGTTTTCATGGAGTAAAAACGCTAAGGCGCCCGTGTGCTGTGCGGTGTCAGTGCACGTTAAAGATCCCCAGGTGGTCGAAATTATTCCGGAGCCCTCCACTACGGTACCTCTTTCTTCCTTTCTTCTTTCACTCCCTCCTTTATCCCGTACCTTACGGCGCGGTTCAGGTGTCCAACGATATATGAGACAGATACTGCGCCATTTCCCTTCCCCAAAAACCAATTATAGCCAGAGCGCATGGTCGCATTGACATGCGATTGTGGGAATCTACGGCATGCGCAAAATGTAACCACCTGCCTTGCCATGAGCAGGGGGCATGCTGTGCCCAATTCAATTCGGGTGCAATTACCAGCTGAAATGTCTCTCTATTTTACGCTGGTGTTGTCATAGCCATGATACTGCCGGCTGCCGGCACTGTGTATTTCACGATGTATCCACAAGTATTCCACAAATGTCGCCTCAAGGTTCGAAGGGCTTTGATATTTCCAACCGAGCTGACCTTCGGCAGGAAAGCTCCACGAGGCAATTTCCTGCTCGGACGCCGCCTTTAATTACCTGTGCTCAATTTTACATTCCTAGTAATAATAGTAAGATCTATTTTATTTGGCTTATCCGCAACGCCGCCACTGACATCACCACCGCTGCCGTTATGCTTTTCCAGTCCTGCCTTATTTACACAGCCGAGACATTTTCTTGTCGCTAACATTGCTAGCCTCTGTAGAACACGGGGCACAATTAGGTCGCGTCAACGAAGCCCGTAATCGAGTCTGCCAAGTGACGTTGACAAGGCACTTCATCCACGGAACGACCGAAGCGAGGCGGCATGGCTCCGGCCCCCATTGTCTCGCCAATTCGATGCACTGCGCGAGCATACAGCATCCCTCGCTTCAGATGCATTCAGAATAACGAAACAGAACGGCAATTTGAGTTGGCACTCCTCGCAGCTTTTTTCGCTTTTTAACGGGCAGCTCCAGACGTTTTAACTATAGTAGAAACGTGGGACGTGTACCCATTAAGGCGGCACTTCTGTCGCCATTTCCACGTGGGTGCGAACCAACTTGTAACAGCCTGACATCGGCAGAGCTGGAGAATCACTTCCAACGGCTGATGACGGTGCACCTTTTTCGGAGCTAGGAGCAACGCTACTGCTGCACGTATTTATAGAATTCAGGAGAAAACACGGAGCGACGTCCGCACAAACACTTGTGCTATCAGCTTCCTCTTTTTTCTCATCCGCGTGTGCCCCAGCGTTTCTCCTAAGCCGTGTCGACCGGGCGTACTCCATTATTTTTTTTTCTTTTTCTTGCCGCTCGAAGCGCGATAACGCCTTCGTATTCCTGCCGGTAGCTGTCGGAAAACTTGTCGGCAAATCTGTCGGAACACTTTGAAATGTTTGGCGCTGCTTGCAAGTGACAGTCCTGTGAGCGAAACATCTGTATGCGCCGTCGTATTTAGTATTTGGAACAATAGTACGTCGCGATCATCACCATGCCAATGGCTTCTTTTGCAAATGAACACTTTTTACAACGCTTTGAGATTATTGCATGTTGAGCAAGGGTTGGTTTCATTATTCGCTAATTACGGTGTAGACCATTCCGACGCATGTGTCGCAAATAGGCATTGACTAGCGATTGCCGCGTTCGCCTGCTTGCTGGATGCAGGAATATGGGAGCTTTCGCTGTCGCCTTCATGGTCACGTGAAATAGCTTGCTTTAAGTAGTGCCTGCTATGTTAATAATACCAGTGCTTGCAATAGACAAAGCTTCACATTTATAGCTTTTGTTCGCTTGTAAGGCACTTTAGCAAGAAAGAGCGCACGAGTTGTGAAGCCACATTGCTTAAATAACATAGCGCGGAACCTAATTACTATTAAAAATTGAAGCCAATGTCAGCAGTGCAGTTGACGGCTTAAGGCACCAGCCCAAAGGCAAAAAGGCATTCAATAAACATGTCTCTTGAAGCTTGCTACCCCCTTTTGTCTCCACGTAGCCTTTTCGGTAGTGGAAATGCATGCCGACCACCTGAGTTCTTTAACTGCACACTAAGATAGCATGTTTGTTAGCGTGTTCAAAATGGTCTCGCTTGTAGATATCAATATCTTTCTTTATCGTTCGCAGTCGCCGCGGTTTTCCGCTTGCTTCGTTGGTAGTATTAACATCAATAAATAAAAAATAAGGGCACTTAAGCACCCCCTTCAAGGGTATGACGCGAGGGCGTTAATTAGCCCTGTCAGTGGCTCTTCTTGCTATCATCGTGCGAGTCACTATTGTCATGTGAAATGCCACCCAACATACATATTATAAAACTAAGTTCAGGAACATGCGCATTAAAACTCGTGCGAGGGTTCGGACATCGCCGCTGGTAGCCGGAAATCTCTCCCCTGGCGAAGGCAAAATCTGGATATACCTTCACTCAGACCACATCCGTCACAAACTGCTTAGTTGCGATCATGTTCAAGATAACACTGCTCGTAGCCGTGTCGAAGCAGCCATCGCACTCCAGCCCCTGGTGGCGTTGCGGACGAGCTGGCGCACTGGCGTTGGAACGGGTGATCCGTTGGAATCGATGCGAGGTTCACAGGTAGGGCGTCGCTGGACAAACCGAAAGGTGAGCAGCGTTGGGCAGGAGCTGCCTGCACAGAACTGCTCTCATACAGAACTTCACTGCGGCGCCCAAGACTTTCATGCCGGGAGAGCTCGTCACGGACGATTTGGCGAATCACGTCATAGGGATTCACAGCATTCACAGGCTCATGGAAATCCATGCTTCCAAGCTTGAAACGGTGGGGACGTTATGCAATCGGCTGAATTTTAAGAGTAATGCGACGCAGCTTAAGAGCTTCAAACGTGCGGCAATGCTTGATAATTACTGTGGCAGTGTCCATGTGTTATTTACTAATAAGAAAACTGTATACGTCCTCTGCGAAGCCCTTTAGGAGATGGCCAACTCGGTCTTCTTTGGACATCCATGGATTCACTACTCTGCAGAGCTTCAGTACCCCTCTGTGTATGGCATGTACATCTCACCAGGCACTTCCGTTCTCTGAAGCAAAGGCTCCTCAGCGCATTTACTCTTTGCATTGGCATCTCTAAAGCAGTTTTGGATCTCTTCCACAAAGCGGTACCACCTCGTTGAGGACACGTCATGATTTTCAAACCATGCTAACGCAGTACCGTGAAAGAAAACAGCATTGTTCAGCTTAACTGTGGCATCCCAGTGGTTGTATCTGCACACCCGCTGGTAATTAGTCAGCCACTCATCCACATCTTCGCCAGCCTTTCCAGGAAAGGTCCGAGGCTCGCGGTAGGGCTGCCAAGTGGGCGCCACTGCTCGTGGCTGACGTGCGTCGCATTATTGGGTCATTTTCACCGACAACAGGGGCAGTCCGTCGAGTGTTGGCCTATAGCAATGTCAAAAGGGGTTTGTGGTGATCGAACCAGCACCTGCACCACACTGTTGCAGGTTCTATTTACATAGACTGTATAGAAAGGCTTGTCGACCAGAGCTCGGTGCGTCAGCGCGAAGATGCCGAGTTTCTTCATCCGCGTTCCCACACCTTCGTTGCTCCTTCAGTGTCCACAGGTTACGCATGACTGCATAAAGCCCCGCTTTAGCCAAGCCATACGAACGTGCCTGCATAGAGCCTATAGGCTATAGTTAGCATGTCTGACTCGCAACCCAAGAAAAAATTGAAATTTGGTTTTTGAGGAAAGGAAACGGCGCAGTAACTGTCTCGGGGGTTGGATTCACGACTAATTAATAATAATAATAATAATTGGTTTTTTGGGGAAAGGAAATGGCGCAGTATCTGTCTCATATATCGTTGGACACCTGAACCGCGCCGTAAGGGAAGGGATAAAGGAGGGAGTGAAAGAAGAAAGGAAGAATTAGGTGCCGTAGTGGAGGGCTCCGGAATAATTTCGACCACCTGGGGATCTTTAACTTGCACTGACATTTAATTACACTAACTTTCTTTTCAGCGCAATCAATTTACTTTATATACATATAGGTCCCAATGACGCAGGTTCTAATGAGCAGTTTTCTAAGGCTTCAATCTTTTCTTCATTCTGCCGCTCCATGTGGTATGTAGCTACATTTTCGCCCAATCCAGAGTATCTCGACAGAACCCTGATGGACAACACTGTCGTGTTTTTAACGCTGTAGCGTTAAAAAATCGGACAATGCGCGTCTACCTTTATACTCGTACTTGCTGTTGCGTGTATGTAGAAGTCGTTATGCGGACAGCGCAGAGCGGTGAGCATTACCACCTACCAGAGGAAACGCAAAAGCGCTAAGCACGTTATGTGCATATTTCGTGAGCAACTCCTCCAATTTTAACACAGAACGCAAGAGAAGTATCTAAAGCGATGAATGCTACGCGTAACTCGTCGAGAATAGCGTGTTTTCTTGGTTTCCCGGTGAATGTTTATCTTAATCATATGGCAGCATGCAATATATCCGGTTGTTTTTATAAGGCAGCTCCGGCAACAATTTCAGTGCCAGTGAAGACGCTGCTGCAGCTACTAATCTCAGCACAGGTACTGGCACGAACTTGGCAGTAACAGAATAGCGCCGGAAAAAAAAGTTCATTACAATCCTCGCTATGTTACAGGAGCATTATAGGCAGCGCTATAGTGTTCTTTACATTCGTAGCTAACGCTCTGTGCTGCAGACAGTTCCCGACGGCACTATTTTATCCGCACATAAGCGCACTACAGACAGGGAGACGGCTTACCTATATGACTGTTCGGTGTAAATACCATGAGTCACAGCGTGGCTCCAACAGTCCTTTAATATCATTATGCGACATGGAGGCATTAATATCTAGTTCAAGTGCAGAGCCTATTGGTGAAGAGATGAAAACATTCAGCCGCAAAAGAGCGGCGCGCAAACTAATCAAGAGAATTGGGCCAGGCCAAGCGTGTCCAATTCTCGCCCTCCCGGAGCTTTCTTACCCGCAACGGAGAACTACGGATCGAAGTTGTCTAACTTCGTTAGGTCGCACGGCTGGATAGCAGCCAGGGAGCACGAGAAGTGGGAAGAATAACAGAAGAGATCAATGGCGAATAGTGTAAGCTTCCCGGCCAGACAGCTCACAGCAACACGAGCACTCGTACTTTCGTTCGGCTAGATTTAGGGCGCACGTAGCTCAAACGAGACGCCACACCACATTAGGAGGCGAACAGATATTGCGTATTTCAAGCGCTTTTAATGTCCGACATTTGTTCTCTTCCTGCTTCATTTCCTACGTGCCGGCCTTGAGAGAGCATGAAAGTACGTTGTTTCAAGCTTAGTTCTCAACTGGGCATAACTGTTAAAAGTTTATTGCTAGTAAGTGTTTACAAATGCAGCAGAGAATTAGGTGGGTGGGTGAGGTAGGGTGAGCCCGTGATCAGAACATGGAATCACGAGTGGCAGTTAGCGGCAGTACATTCATTATTACCTACAAGCTTAATTGGGTTCCACATAGGCTGCGACCACTTAGTCGAACTTTGGCTCCTCTTGAGTAAAATAGTGTTCTAGATGCGAGAAACCAATGAAATATGCGGTACAACGTTCCAGATAAATTTATAAGGTTATGTGCAGAACGGTTTTTCTGACACGGGCATCTAAAGTATTCGCATTCTGCACCACACTACGTTGCGGCGTAACGAAAACTTTAGCTTAAGACTTGAAAATGGCTGTATACTTGTGGTCCCTGGACTTTACGGGCCGGGGATACGAGGATGGCTAGCGACCGGCACGCTTAAAGAGCATGCGGGGCACAGAGGAGTGTGTACGATGGCAAAGCCTTGGGCCGTAGAAGCACATTTTCGGGAGCCCTTGTACAGTCAGCGCTCTTTTTTCAAAGCCGTTTTCTCTGGGTTCCACGAAAACGCAACAGGAGCACGAAATAAGCTAATTAGGCGGGACTGAGCAAGAACAATGATGCAAGAACAGAAAAGAAAGCCATATGACACACAATATTTATCACTTTGCTCGTATTATGCCAACACGGGCTGCAGTGGTGGCTTAATGGTTTGAACATCCGCCCTGCACGCGGCAGGTGTGGGGTTCGCTCCCCAGGCCAGCTTGATACATACCCACCAGTGATACAGGGGCTACAAGCTTTCCCCTGGCCTGGTGCTCCGATTATCTAGAGTGAAATACATTGAATATGGGTCTTTGATCCCATCTGGCGTTAACAAATATACCTCATGTCTTTGCGTTATATAAACTCATCATCATGATTAAGCACAAAATCAAGGTACAGTTCAGGTACGAAGTCCCAGAGGTGCAGCGCAACAAATGTAAAAGATGAGAAATAAGTGAGATTTTTGTTACTACCGCAGGCGCTAAAACAAAATTGGAGACGGCGCAGTAATCTCGAAAAGTCCTTACCAAACCGGTTGTTTCTTTCCTGAGAAAGACACACATAAGAATGCTTATGTAGCTCCCATTAAAAATTTTCGGTAATTTTTTGCAGACGTCTTAGTACCGGTTTCATGGAGATAAGAATGCAAGTCCTTACGCAACGAATCTGCACTTGTTCTCGCTATTGTCGCGCCCGCAATGCGCTTGATGCGCTTGGCTCGGTGGCTTGAGTGCACCGGCTTGGCAAATATGCTATGTTGCCCCAAAATATTGGTTTCGCCTCACCAAAAAACAACGTTTTTTTCCTTGCAAAATACGGACTACTTGCAACATCTTTAAACATCCTGGTGATTCTCAATCTAGACTTTTATTTTATTTTCCTTCTCGGCTCCCGATGTGAAGGAGTCTCCGCAGCGACGGCATGAATCCTGGCGAGAACTGTCCATAACGTCTTGTTGCCACAGCACGCGCTGGCGCGCGTCTCGCTACTTTTCTTAAGAGACGCTCTCGTATGATTGTGACGCTGACGACACCTTGACGTCGGCCTGAGCTCTGATCACATGTGTCGTTGATTTTAGAGCCGAAGGCCTGCGACATCCACGTTCGTCAGCGTTTTCATCTTTTTTCACTGAGTGAGAGCGTTGCGCCGCCTGCTTATTTATATAGGCCGGCTGCGAAGTAGCCCGCAAGATTACAGCCATACGGCAGATAGCTGATGCTGGCACGCTGTAGAGAGGAAAGACGTCGCGTATGCGTCAGCGAGGCGTGCGTGACTCGCGATATTGATCTGCGATTGGAATGCGTGGGCACCTGCACTATGTCGTTTTCTCAGAGGCCGCATGACAAGATCTTCTAGCTGTTTTCTACTTCTCGCCAAGTTGGTGGTCTTTTGTGGCGCTCAAATGAACAGAGTTATGTAGCAAGGCAGTAGCGATGATAAGGCGGGCCAATATTCCAGATGTGACTCTCACAATAATAGTAAAAATACAAGGGTTATCTCTTTCATAACGCGCTCTACAAGAAACACACATGCTCTCATTCGTGCGCATATATGCGCAAACGTCCATAGAACGATTTTTTTTATTTCGGTTTTCTTTGTTCAGCTTTTCTGTTGCTCTACTTTTTGCGGAAGGACTTTTGCATTTTTGAGGGCACTGAAATAATGATACCTGTTGATACTCATTCTTGCTGTACGTCGTGCGAGCACTGCTGATTTATTTTAATAATACTATCGTCACCTTCGCAGTGCGGCTTCTACTCATGAACATTATCTGCCCGTGATAATATTAAACACACGGGCGCTTAATGTCTATGAAGGCGCCATAAGAGTAAAGCGCAATGCTTCGCAGTAAGGGATGTGATAACGGATCTTAAGGAGCAGCTTTGCAATGAACAGGTATCAATGCCGCTTTTTCAGAGTTTTCATCATATTGTAGAAGTAATTCCTTTGCAGTACTCTGCACTGGTGGCGTACCAGAAAGAACGGATTGTTTTTTTTTTTTTGCGCTCTTCCACAAGGTTAGCGATCAAACAGGTAGTCGGAATTTTGTGTTTCCACTTCCCAACATGAAAATATTGGAACTTCAAATAAACACAAGCTACTAGCTCAAATCTTTTACATTTCTTAAAGTGAACTTCTTGTATGCGCTGGTTTAGCAGGTGCCGAATAGAAAGGTTTCAGCCGGAAATGAAAAATAAAAGCAGTGGTAAGAGCCCAAAGTGTATTTTTATACCACAGAAGATTTTTAACTTAATTTAATGGAAATGTACTGCACGTCAGCGTAACTGTTTTGAATCCAAGCTGGCAGCCCAGATATGCAGCACTGTATAAAGAGTTGAAGATAAGCCTTATTCGGTTTGATGGGAAGGGGCAGAATAGGACACGAAATTACTAGATTAACTTTGATAAGGTAGAAACATTGGACAGGATGACGTTAGTCGTTCAAGAATACCATGTGGGCCAAAACTGTGAATTCGCCCTTCGATTCAAAACTAACCACGGATTCAAGAAGCAATCGATCCCTGTCAATTACGCAGAGTTTTTGTTATCGTTTTTTTTTATGCCTGCGTTTATCCTTTTGCGTTCCCTCTAGACATCCCCGCGCAAGCACTACGAGTTAAGGGGAACGTCAACAACCCACTTCCTGAAATATTAACCATTGAATGCCGAAGCGCTTCCAGGAGCAGTCTTTCTGCTTAGAGCTGGGAAGGCAGAATGGCCTTCGGCGGCATTTTGATGCACGCGAGGTTGATAAAAAAAAACATATCAGTTGATATCGGTTCAATGTTTCTGATAAAAATAGCGCCATAAAGTTCTCGCCAATATCATTTTTAATGCCTCTGTATACGCTCAGACGCCTATGAGCAGCGCTTCTTGGCGTGTCCAGATGTCTAAGTCGACAACGAAACAATGGAAGCTATACGTACAAATGCGGCACCCGGAAAATATTTGATGTTATCTCCTGTAAGAAAAAAAAAGGCGGTAACCCTCGGTGAAAAACACGAGAAAAGTACATGAGAAAAGTCTTGGGCAAATGCATCCGTAATTTCGTCCTACTGAAATATTTCAAAACTTAAACCATCTGAAAATAAAAACAAGAAAGGCTAGGTTCATTTTATCCATCTTCGGAATTCAACTGCTGGTCAGGCGTGGGTCAAACAAGAAGCAAAGATCCCACCCTTCACTGGTTGGTTTCTTGCAGTGGATTCCACATCACGAAAAAGCTTTCTGCATCTGATCTCATGCGTAACTTACCAGCCTCCAGCGGCAGCATGTTGCCCGCTTTTGATTCTTCCGCATCAAATGGAAAGAAACAGTCCAGGAAACAAGTTTGGTAGAAGAGTCATTTATCGTTCATGCCAAATTTTTTTGCCATGATCTCTTCAGTTAAATAGGACTCTAGTGTACCTTTCAGCATGCTCATTGTCCTACTAAACCAAAATACGTGTTTATAGAGTTTAAACCCACACCAACATCATCTTACTGCTCACTCCATGAATGCGATGCCTCGATTCACTATTGTGGGTTTGTAAGCAAAGAATATAGCTTGAAGAAGGCTAGCACAACGCAAAAATTTATAACCACAACATAATTCAATTTGATTTCGGTACGTAAATAGTTATTTCGCGAATTCAATTGGTACTTTTACTTGTAATGATTTTAGATTCTTTTGCTAAGCCTGCTTCAAAGTATCTTATCCAGTCTGCACGCCTCAAATCGTTAGATGTCTGAGCGTTTCAACGTGTCTCTCACGCTATGCTCATTGCAATGAGAAATGCTAATGCCGCTATAGTCGACAGTGAAGCTACGCCCCTCACGTTGTGGAGTCGTTGGGAGACCCGCACTGAATTAAATATTACGCGACATGAAAATTTAACCTTGCTGATTTCAAAACAGGCAAAACAAGCTTTTGTAAAATTGAAAAAAACGCGGAGTCCCTAATATCAATCGAATATTATTGTATGTACCGGCAGCACATATGAATTACAGAAAAAAACGGGTCGGCCAACTGTTGCGCGCTGCTTAGTGGTTTCTCTAGTGTTTCCTACAGCGCAGTAAGAATCTCTGGTAACATAACTGCACCATCTTCCTCATCTTCTTCGGACTGGATTCTGCAAGTGCAATCTCCTGTTTCAGATGATCTCGGTGGCACGTTTGCATGGCGGTTGAAAGTCTGCCTTCTTTCTGTCTACTTCTGCTTTACGTCTCGTCTCATGGCCTAGTTCTTACGTTTTAGACCATGCTATGTCGCGTGGCCCTTAATCACATGCTCTTCTCGCAATAATTATTCTCATTTTCTTACAACTCAGAAAAGTAACAGACTTTGCTAAACGTCTTGTGTTCTCGGGCTTATGGTACTTCATTCGCAGTTGCATTCAAACCAAAAAGAACGTAGCTCTTAAATTCTAATGAAAATTGAAAGTTTGCAAAAGTTGACGATCTTGGATGGCACACGATAAAACCAAGCTTCCTTTATAACATCACTTTGGCGTTATCGTGGTTTAATACTGCGGTATTTCTCGCGGCCACTCTTTCATCACACGAAGGATCCGAATCGACGGCAACGTCAACATCTGCTTGCTATACAAACAGCTGGCGGGACTCTCCCTTTTCTTCGGCGTGGGATCGAACCACACTACGAGGCTGCTCGCTGACCCGCTTTGCTTCTTCGTACATGTCACTTAGCTTAACTTTACCTCTTAACTTTTCCTCTGTGTGTAAAGAAAGCAAATAACGTAAACCTGTTGCTGTTCCCGCATCCGGGAGGTGGTTGCACTGAAATAAGAACAAGCTCTCCATAAACCCGTGGCCACTTACAGAGTTGGCGTTAGCCTCGACTCACAACGCTGCTCGCAAACGTGGATTTGGCCAGCGTGCCAAAGAGCTGCAGCTGGCAATTAGAGCACTTCACGGGCTCGGGACGAGCCGGAAAATAAGCTGTTTCACCGGACCCGGGCCGGACTCGCTCTTGAAATTTCGGTCATGGACCGGCCTTGGACTTGGAGTTGAGGGCCCCGGCAGGGGTCGGGCCCGTACATGAGTACCTGCGCCCAGCTTTCTATGTAGTATTGGATTGTGTATAGTAAATTACATAACAAAACGCGTTGTGGGGCTAGTTGGTGAAGCCTAGTTTCTCGAAGTTCTTTATAGCGCTACAAAAAAAAACACAAGGACACAGGAAGAAGTACACAGGACAGGCGCTGTCTCCAACTGGCGCTGACTCCAGATTACACTTTGGACATTCTGGGAGCGAGACCGAGCACGAAAGACTGGCATTTAAACACGTGGGATTACCGGGTGCGGCAATGACGTAGTAACACCTGCATGTATGACTGAATCCGATGCGGCCTGGCTTAGCAAGGCTAGAAGTCTGTCAGTGTTATTGAAATTCAATGCAATAAATAAAAAACACTGCGCCGATGGCGTAGCCATTAAAGAATTAAAAAAGCGCTGATGGCGTAGTGGTCTAAGGCAGTTGCCAACGAAGCTGACCTGTTCGCGTCGTGGGTTACAAAGCCCACTCGCGACCGTAAAATGCTTTAGTTTATTGCAGGCCCAGCATGCTTCTTCAGACCATCGGCGAAATCAGCGAGTGGCATTCATAGGGCTTGTGCAAAAAAGCATTTAACTTTACTTTCAATTTTGCTTCAAGTTGACTCCCCTTCTTATCGTCCTTTCCAACGACATAGTTTCTTTTCGTCCCTCCCGACATTAGGAGAGTATGAACCCGTGTCTCTCCAATATCAACCCGGCGCTTTCTACCTTAACATTCGGAACTGAAAACGAAACTATCCGGAGCCGTCCACTACGGCGTCCCTCATAGTCTGAGTCGTTTTGGGACGTTAAACCCCATAAAACCAAAACCACGCGCGCGCGCGCGCACACACACACACACGCACACACACACACACACACACACACACACGCATGCACGCTCACACTCACACACAAGAGCAATTGAGCGACCTATATCTGCCTCTGACTTAATTTGTATTTAATTGTCCAATCATTAGATGAATGTGGCGGTCGTCAAATAATGTTCCAATGGGAAATAAAGAACAGCGAAATTTTGTAAGCAAATCATCGCACTACGGCCCACAAGAAATTTCTTTTTCCAAACGAGCAAATCACGCAACTTATTTTTATTTTTTGTTTGGCATCATGGCATCTTCAGTCCCTAAGACATTTTGTTTGTAGCAATTTGCTTGCACTGTGAACACACACCAAGAACAAAACCAAAGTGAGGAATTCATTTTCATGATTTTTTTTGGTGTCAATGACCTCGCGCAGTGCAACCTTACGGCCGAAATGTTGTGCAGATGCACCGGGGCAACGCCCGCTGGTCCAAGCAACCAGCTTCCTTGTTCAACCGGAATTTAAGTAAAGACAACTGAGGAGAACAATAAAAAAAAAGACGGCACTGTCTGGGAGCTTCATCCGCTTGGCGACCAAGGCTGAAAAGCACCAAAGAAGGTGCCTAGGGAGGCAAATTCTTTCCGCACTGAGGGAAACAAGCTTTTCCGTTCCTCTTCGTGTTCTTTTTTTAGTCTTTCATACCACTTGGAGCGCCTGATGTTTTGAAGCGAATAGCTTCACTGCGCTAGGTAAAGCAGTCGTCGCGTAGGCCAGAGAATAACCTTGAACGACCTTCAGCCCAACCACGTTAGCGTGTATGACCATATGTGGTACAATTATAGTGCGGAACCCTGGACCCCTGACCTTGACACATGACCTTTAGTTGACCTTTGATATTTGGTGACATTGGTTTGTCCTTTGACCTTAACATCAGATGGGGTGATGTGAAGCCACGTGATGATATCTGATGGGGGTGTCTTTAAGACCATCAGACACGACGTCATAGCCACGTGGTCGTGTGGGTATTTATAGAACGGCGGTCGCGAGCGTGTAGCGGAGCTGCCATGGACGAGCCTCAGACGCTTAGCAAGCGTGCTTGCTTTTCGCTGAATTCCAGGGTTAGCCAAGTTAAACCACTCCCATTTTTGGTTGCGCTTCAATCATCAAAGTTTAGGTAACGGTTCACTTGGTTCTTAATAATAGTAATTGGTTTTTTAGGAAAGGAAATGGCGCAGTATCTGTCTCATATATCGGCGGACACATGAACTGCGCCGCAAGGGAGTGGATAAAGGAGGGAATGAAAGAAGAAAGGACGAAAGAGGTGTCGTAGTGGATGGCTCCGGATTTATTTCGACCACCTGAGGATCTTTATAGTGCACTAAAATCGGACAGCACACAGGCGCCTTAGCGTTTATCCTCCATAAAAACGCAGCCGCCACGATCGGGTTCGAACCCGGGAACTCCGTTTCAGTTGTTGAGCGCTCTAACCTCGACTACTGATCCGGAGTCCCCGGGTTCGAACCCGACCGCGGAGGCTGCGTTCTTTAAAATTTGGTTCTTCAAAAGCACTTTTTAGCTGCCATGGTTGTGGCGGTGGTGCTGTGTTGATGGGTATAAGTAGACAAAAATATATAGTGGTGATCAGTGCCATGGCTGACATCATCTTATTTTCGCAGAGCCAGCTGCATTGATAAAAAGAACTAAATATAGAAATTTGGGTGTTTGGTAGAAAGTAAAAATATGCATTTTCGATAAAGTTTCTCTTCTATTCAACTTTTCTTTACAGGTGACCAAACGCCATCTCGATGCCCTTGTTTGAAATTCGCGCTGCTCGCTATTCGCGAAAAAAATGACGGCACGGTATTCCCCGGTGTGCATAATCATCATCATCATCATCAACATTATCAGCCTGACTACACCCACTGCAAGGCAAAGGCCTCTCCCATATATCTCCAGTTAACCCTGTCCTGTGCTAACTGCGGCCACCGTATCCCCGCAAACTTTTTAATCTCATCCGCCCACCTAACTTTCTGCCGCCCCAGCTACGCTTTTTCTCTTGGAATCCACTCCGTTACCCTTAAAGACCATCGGTTCTATTGCCTTCGCATTACATCGAAGATATGAACAAAGCGGCAATTATATTCGGCTTTCACCAGAACGGGATGGCGCATAACAATTGGATAGTTTCGCAATTCTCCGCTAAGAATTCCAGGCGCTGCCGCACACCTGCATACAAGGCGTCGTCGACCCAGAGGGTGCTAGCGTAGCAAACACGATATTAAACGCCGCAGCGTTAGAACCTGCGCAGCGTTTGCCGCGTTAAGGGGAATGAGTGAACAACATGATTACTCATGTAATGAGTAAATATATTATTATTTATTTTCGGTGAGCTTCCAGTCCAAGCAGCGGCTTCCCGTTCTCATTTACCTCAGATTAAGTTTATAGCATTTTTTTCCAAGGGCCATTTTTCAGCCCCCGTTACTCAAGTGCCGCACCCTTTCTTCGGCAACAACACGGAAAGGGTTTAATAAAGGGGTTTCGCGGGCAAACGCAACTTCTTTCATTTATTTCGTTCCTTCTCTCACACCCCTTTTCCCCTGTGGGAAAGTTCACTTCATTCAGTTACAAACCCGCAATGCACAGGAATAACCAGTAGTTCAATGTTTGTGATCGTGGTTTCTTGCGGTGCTGATTTATCACAGGTAGCGAAACACGAATATTGCAACTTTACAATACCGGTCGTTTGCCTGTCAGAAACAGAGCACGGCTGATTACTCAAGCTGTGATTTCTTCACTTTGAGCGCCAGCCTCACACTAACCGTTTCTGAAGGCAATAGCTCGCCGCCGCAGACCATTTCCCACCGCGTATATCCCATTACTGCAATATCTTTCTGAGTAATCATTGTTACTATTTTCTTTTTCTTCGTCTCATTTCCCCTGCAGCTCCATTCCGGGAGCGCAGCCTGCATTCATTAGGATTCGCTATGAAACAGCTTAAATTGCATGCGGAGGCCATTTATCCTGATTCGATTTTTGATAAGGCAGAAAAAAATAACGCAATCCGCTATCGCTGCTATGCTTCCCTGCTGTTGTCAGCTTGGTGATTACCACTCGTTCTCTGTTAGTCGAATGCAGTTTTCTTTTATGCGTCGTTAATGGTTCGTTGGGTATGACGTCATCCTGTAAATGGGAGCCATTGTACAACGCAGTTCTTTGTTAGTGGTGTGGAAATAAGTAACGATGGCAGAATTTATCTTCTTGGTCGGATGAATTCATGAATCTTCGATGATTGGAAGGGCCTAGATTTCATGCATTAAGGTTCTAGAGAGTCACTGGGTTGCGGACATGGTTGATGCGTCTGAGCGGATAGTTAATGAGGTTGCAGTTCGAACTCCCGGAGTATTGCCGCTTGTTTATTGACAGAACGTCTACAATGCACATTCCTGTTGCGCTGTTCATACGACAAAGGCAAGGTTACTATGCAATCGCACAGAATCCTCGCTGAAGCGATATCCCAGCGATTGCCGTCCTCAACACCTCACAAGTGGCCGCGCATGCCACCTACCAACCGTCTTCCTTTTTCCCCCGCCTCTCTCTCCTTCCACCTTCAGCCCCTTCCTCACCATTTGTAGGGGAGAGGAGGGAGACGTGGGACTCACAATGACTCCGCTTATATGAAAACGACTAAGACCGAGGCACTACAAATAATAAAACAAGCGATCAGAATCATAATTGGAATGGCATCAAAAGTAGAACACAGTTGGAATCGGCATATAATCAGAGTTGGAAAAGATAGCCAAGAGAAAGAAAAGTCCTATCGCATTTCCTCCGCATCCGTACGGTTTATCGCCCCTAAATTTTTCATGTGGCGACCCATAACGAGAGGTCATCTTGCACAACAAACGTCAAAACCAAAACCGTATTTAGGCCGTGTGTAACTATTTTACAATGCTGTATGTAAGGCCAATCCTGTATGTTACTTCGACTGCGTGCCGCAGTATTTTCAAAAATTTTCAATTATTTCAAAGCAGCTGTTATGAAGGCAACTGCGTTCCCTTACAAAATTCTAAATGATCCTCTCACCAATACGACACCTTTTTCCCCCGTAATCCTTTAACTCTATTTAGGTTTCAGGCTTGGAGACCAAATCTGGCAGAACTGGCTTTTCTACCTTTGTATATTTTCTTGCCAAAAAAAAGCAAATTCCAAAATCAAGAGCGAGTTCTGGTCTTTTACGATTTTGTTCTTGCTTTCTTTTCTTTCCTTAGAGAGCATAGAAAGGGAAAATATGGACATTATAAGCACGACACTGATAAACTGTAATCCGACGCACGAACCTTTCTTGGAACTTGCGTTAGTAAAACTCAATTGAATATGTTGATGCCTCTGAAGGCGCGAACACATTGGAGGAAAAATGCGCGGCAAGCCGCTGGCGGCACTATTCGCGGCGCGAAAGGGTCGGCCACAGCGGCGGCGAGGAGTGCGCGGGGGAGCGCCGCCGCGCAAAGCTCTTTTCATGCCAAACCGGTCGAGGTCCCTTCTCGTGGAGGAGCGCACACGGCTCCGTTGCCAACTCTGGAAGATAACTGCTAGGAGCCAAGAGGTGGCGACACAGACGCTCCCAACGGGCGCCCCTGATTGGTCTCTCCGTTCTGTGGCACGCGGCAAGCCGCCGGAAATGCCTCTTCAACCCACCCTCTGCGTGGCAGATCAACCCGCCGCTGCGGCAGGTTTCGCGGCAAGCTGCTTGCCGCCGGCGGCGTGATTTGCGTGTTTTGCCGCCAGTGTGTTCGTGCTTTTATTTTTGCGTAGTTGCAGTGCTGTTACCTTGGTTATGTAATGTTCAACAGGTAATGTTCAACAAGGTAATGTTCAACAGCCTAGCAAGAAAACAACAGTTCACAATTGGCAGCGAGAGCCTAGAAGTTGTGACGGAATACGTCTACTTAGAGCAGGTAGTGACAGCTGATCCGTATCATGAGAGGGAGATAACTAGAAGGATAAGAATGGGGTGAAGCGCATATGGAAAATTCTCGCAGATCATGAGTGGCAGTTTACCAATTTCCCTCAAGAGGAAAGTGTACAATACCTTAATCTTACCGGTACTCACCTACGGGGCGGAAACGTGGAGGCTAATGAAAAGAGTTCAGTTAAGGACAACGCAGCGAGCCATGGAAAGAAAAATGATAGGTGTAACGTTAAAAGACCGGAAGCGGGCAGAGTGGGTGAGGAAACAAACGCGGGTTAATGACATCCTAGTCGAAATCAAGAGAATGAAATGGGCTTGGGCAGGGCATGTAATGTACCGCTGGTCCTTAAGGGTAACGGAGTGTGTTCCAAGAG
This sequence comes from Amblyomma americanum, assembly GCF_052857255.1. Lineage (NCBI taxonomy): Eukaryota > Metazoa > Arthropoda > Arachnida > Ixodida > Ixodidae > Amblyomma > Amblyomma americanum. The sequence goes on along the minus strand of NC_135498.1, from coordinate 68,982,592 downwards.
AAAGTAACCGTAGCAGGGGGCGGCAGAAGGTTAGGTGGGCGGATGAGATTAAGAAGTTTGCAGGCAAAAGGGTGGATGCAGCTGGCAAAGGATAGGGTTAATTGAGAGACATGGGAGAGGCCTTTGCCCTGCAGTGGGTGTAGTCAGGCTGATGATGATGATGATGAGTGCTGTAGAAACTTGGCTCAAATGTTTTCGTCGGCGTTTATGGAGATTGTTGCGTCCCACCAAAATTTGAGTTTCGTTTTTCCTATGCCTTGTACTATCATCATTAGCACGTCTCTCTCATTTCTGGAACTCGTACCCTCTGCTGAAAATTCAGTCCGCACTCAACTGCCGTATGCGCCTGTTAGTTTCCTCCGTACGCATAGCGGACACCACAAAGATACTTGGGCGCTTGCATCGTTTACTAGACCTGAATAAAGTGTGCGTTCCAGTTTGAACTGGCTATGATTGTGTATGAGCTCTTTCTTCTTGCGCACCACTTTTCTGTGAATTTATTGAATTTTGTTCGAACGCACATCTGGCCGCCACTGTGTTTCTTTCCACGGAACTCTTCAGCACTCATAGCACACACTTCTGTCTCAAGACTGACCACTCCTCTGTTCTGTACCTGGTAAGTCGCTGAAGACTGCATGTCATTGGATAACTAAACAGTTCATATACCTGCCGGTGATCCACACAACGAAGACGCACGTGGTATGTTTAGGTTTTATCTTGCATATTTTTATTTCAGCTTGCTGACTACAAAATAAAGAGTACGCTACAACCTCTAAATAACGCTCACTTGCGCAGACTGCACTCGAAATATCCTCTGCCGAGCGTAGACACAAGCTTTACAGATATTTATCGCTATATACAGCTAATCAGAAAGGAGCAAGGATGTGGCGCGGCATCACGTTTTTTTCGTTGCTACTTTGTTTCATGGGAACGTGATATGTTCTTTGTGATATATCTCGGGTCAATAGAGATAGAGTTCAGAGCGTGGGTACCCTGTCCTGCCTAATGGGTCTGCTTGACTGGGCCTAAGCCCTTGTTACTGCAAGTAATTGTTTAGCAAAGAGATTCTAACTAGAAACAGTATCATCATCATCACCGCCACCTGGGCCACGGGAGTTTCCTGCGGTTCCCAAATGCCACACAAGTGCCCAGAAGGCAGCTGAAGCAAGTTAAGCCTTCCAGTCGACATGGTTAGCGTGTTCCTTGGACCCTCTCTCTTAAGTGGCCGTCGCAGTGACCTCTAAATACCACGACACCTATACGGATAAACTTCCACGAAGAAACGCCTGCGACGGTGCCTACACGTACACGAAGAAGTTGTTTGATGCGCTTTTGAATTGCGTCCAACACGCTAACATCTAGGACTACTTCTAGCCCCCAGAATACTTCCCTTCTTTTGCTTCATTATAATTTATTACAAGAGTCGACGCAAAATTCAGTCAACATGTACGTTCGTTGCTTCGGTTCCTATTGCTATAACAAACATGCAGCCGAAAGTTGTGCATAGCCGTCGATGGCCACTTTGAGTGGACCAGGTCAAGAATCACAAGCCTTGCCTACATTTTTCCCAGTGTAATTCGTTCTTTTTCACCACTAGATTTCCTCGAGCGAAAGACTGCTTGCGTTAGAAGTGGTTCGCTTGCTTTGGTTCCGCCAATTGGACGCTTGAGTCATAATCTGATTGGCTGAGGACGCCCAGTTTGTCAGCAGTGAGAACTGCAAAACAGTCTCTTGATTCGACAGAACCGAACTTTGTGCATTCCCCAGAGTTACTCTCTGATATTCTACCTTTTTTTACTAGCATTCCCTTGTCAAAGCTGCACCTTCGACCGGAGTGGGCATGAGGCCCACTAAGAGACAAGAACTAATGTACTACTCAAGCACCACTTAAAAGTTAGACGCCCTCTCAGGAACTTTAGGCTTTTTGCAAAGTTTGAATTCCGTCTTCCGAGTTTTGCTTCGCTTGCTGTTCAAGCAAGAAATATAACACAAGAATATAGCCACGGAAAGAAGTAAACGAGTATCACAGTAAAAATATTATCCCCTTAAAAGCGCAATACTAATAAAAGCACATTTTCTACGCCGTTATTTTTGTTCCTTTGAAGAAGGGTGCGCTGAGCACGCCAGCACCATTAAGGCACCCATGTGTTCTTTAAAGCTGTATAGGTGCAAATGTGCATGAGAGTGTAAGGGTGCACTTAGACATTTTGATCAACATTCGCAGTTGTTCAAACCTGGCGTTTTTTTTTTTTACTAAATTGACTTGAGCTATTCCAGCTTTCCAATAAAGGACAACTACAGCTTTGATGCATGCAACTATAACTGCGATTTGAGCAATCATATTGTGATTATAGCTGAATTTTTTTACCTGAACTGCTAAGCATCACTGACTCCAAATGTGGGCTCGCTCAATTGGCGTATGTAAACGTGGAAAACATATGCGCGTCATGGGCAAGTAAGTACTGCGAAGACTACGCTGTAGTGTATTCTGTGCTGAACGCTTTCAGCTAAGTAGATTCATGTCCTTCTCACATAAAAACGTGGGTCGTGCTAGCATCATGGTATGGTGAGAGCGGGTTTGCTTAAGGTTAGCCCTATTGAGCAAGATCTTTTTTCGCTTTCGAATGCATACCACAATATCACGCCGGCAGCATTATGCAGATATAAAAGTGATTCCACTGCAAACAGGTTCAGACACGCTGTGAAAGACACATTTCGGTATTGCAATTATAGTCGTGAAAGCTGTATTTCTGCTGAAAAATTAGACAGCTTTTCGTGGGGACTATTCAGCTTCGTTCTAAAACTGCATGCAAAAAATTGACCACCTTCTGTTAAAGCAATCAACACATATGAGACCATAAAGCAGTAGGAAAAAAGGGTGCAGGTGTAACTATCGAGTCCCACTGTAGTGGTGTGACAGCAATTCTTCGTACTCTTTTGAGAGGCTGCAAGGTTGCCCGTTTTCGCTACCTGGGTGCACCCTTAAGGGTGCAAATTGCTTTACAAAGTACGGTGTTGACTGTTCAGCGGATCTTTTACTAGAACGATTGTGGCAGGCTTCTTTTCGCCCTGCACTTCCATTTCTGAAATGCAAAAGAAAATAAATGTGTTTTTTTTAGTAAAGGAAACGGAGCTGTAATGGTCTCACATATCGGTGGGCACCCGAACCACGCCGAAAGGGAAGGGTGGAAAGTGGGAGTGAACGTAAGATGTGCCGTTGTGGACGGCTCCGAAATAATTTCGACCACCGGGGGATCTTTAACGTACACTGTCATCGCACAGCCCAGGGGCGCCTTTTGCGTTTCACCTCCATCGTAACGCCGCCGTGGTGGCCGGGTTCGAAACCGGAAACTCCGGTTCAGTAGTCGACCTAACCACTGCGCCACAGTGTCGGGTCTGAACTGCAGCTTCTTTTTTTATTCTGGGCTTCAGGGATATGCACTAAAAGCGCGTAATATCGCATCTGTAAGATGCATTCAGTTTTTGTCGGCATTTTATAGCAATGCCTCCTGGGGCACGGATATAATTGTATATGTAGAAAGACAATTTATTATTTTCTGAAGAAAAAGAGACTATAATTTAACCCCTCTGTTTTACAGGTATGTCACGCTTTCTCATAAGGAACGTACGATTCAAGTGGCTGAACAGCAGAATGAGCCATGCATTACGTTATCCTCGTTCACGGCTTGTACCCAAATGTACCGTTTCTTTGGTCCCTTCTCTACCGGACGACGCCAGTTTCGAAGACTCGTAACAACCTGCAAGAACAAATATTACATTTACACAGCCACCGTCCACGCAATATTTCCGGCTTTTTTTCGTTCGCACTTCTCTTTTGTTTCTTTATTTTGTATGCCGTACGGCGATGAAATTATCATTTAAATCTCTCTGAGTCCCGGAATAATTCCATTAATGACACTTATTTATGGCATGACATGACTGCAAACCAAGAGTAAATATTTTCTTCCATCCATACCTGCGGTCATTCACGGCCCTGTACAAGCTGCTGGGGGAATTAGCACACAGGAGGGTTGCTAGATTTAGCATCAGTTCGCTAATTGGCGGACCTGAAGTTTCAAGGCTGAAAGAGCTTGTTTAAGTCGTCTTAAACATATAGCTTTGATACAAAGAGAAAGAACACTGTGCCTTCGATTACTCTGAACAACGGCTATATTTCGCACTGGCAGAAAGTGCCACCACAGCTGAAGTTTTTGAGTTTCTTAACGAGTAAAGACTACATAAGGTAAACCTGCTCTGCGGTGACGCAGAGTCTGGACGACATTGGCATGATAAAATACAAATCCTTGAGCGAAAACGATTTCGAAAAGGATGTTTCTCAAGGAGACTGTACTGGGCTTCCTGGCTGTCTTACCGAAAACATTTCAGCTTCACTCTGGGGGTCTTTTATAACCATCACTCGGGCTTCTGTGTATTTTAACGGAAAGAGCAGTCACCAACTTTAAGAAACATCAACTCCAAGATATCAATAACCATCCGTACATTTTCTTGGCACGCTCTACAAACGTCACAGCGAAGGCTGGTGACATCGACGATTTAGAGCTGGTCCCACTCTCTTGAGAATGCCGCCGCTAACTTAACCTGCCAATTTCGGGATACGTTCTCAAGAATATTCTACAATAAATAAAAGCGCCACTTCGTAGATAAATGCAAATCAGGCAGGCTCTAACTCAAGCACTCGGCATAGCAGGGCCCACCTGCTCCTGCAACAGGGCACCAGTCTCACTTCCGGGGCTGATAAAGTGTGTAGCCCGGGAGCTCCGCACTTAATCATGCAAGCGTATGCATGAGTACTCCGCACCTACAGAACTGACCACGGCGGTCCTGCGTTTCTGCGCGCATGCGCAATGAAAGAAACTGAGTTCGCTGTGCAGCAACAGGGCTCCTGAGACGCGGAAGCTCTTGAACTTCCCAAGACGCGGGATCATGAAGAGGCCTTAAGAGGCTAGCGACGCATTAAGAACAAGTGCGCCCCTGGGGCCGCTTCTCTACGCAGTCGCAGTGCGCACTTAAAGGAAGGCGCAAATCAGCCTCGTTTTACTTCATTCCTGACAAAGCAATTGTGTTTTGTAATTCTTGAAGGCTCCTATTTTGTTGTTGCCATTATGGACATCTGATTTATTTGCTCGTTTCAATGGCAAAAATAACTGAGTTGCAGGCGAATGGCGCGTCGTAATATCTCTATTGCACCGCAGTGGAAAATGGGAACAGCGCTTAAAAAGTTCCACGAGCCGAGCGAAGCTGAATCTTTTTGTTCCGCTTTTCGCGAGACAACATTATTAGCACTTTGCGCAGCTCCACTTATTCCGCAAGACAATTGCAGAACAGTGCACGAAGCATTTTACAGACTAGTGTTTTTCTTCAGCGAAGTGGTAGAAAGAGGCTTACTGCAAGTATAAGTAGTCTGGTTGAAAAAGATTAAAAAAGGAAGCGGCAAAACTGAAGTCACCTCAAAAGGCGAAGTAAATCAAGACCTTGAACTTATCATTTCCTCTCACATTTTGCGGGGATACGGCAGGAAACTTTGTAAAGTTAATCTCTTCCTCTCTTTCTCCACGACCCAAAGCATGACAGTCATGCAAATTCCGCGATGTGGCGAGTGAAATAGAGCTCCAGCCACTTGTTTTAGAAGACACGAACTGAGACCTCACTGCCTTGCATTCGCAATTGCTTTCCTTGCCATACTTAACGCCGCTCCGATTGTGAACTCGACAGGATAATTTTGCAGCCCGCTTCTTTTCCTGGATATTTTTATTCCGTACGAAGGTTCTTAGCAGTTGCATTTTCATTCCTGTGTTTTCTTAGCGAAACACAGGCTAAAAGCTTGTGATTTTTTTCTAGGGCTGTCATCGTAGCGAAGAGGATCCAGAGATCATTGGAAGTTTCTTCCATGCATTGAGGACATCATTTTCGACTTCTTTGCGTGCGCATGTCAATGAATCGGCTGAAGAAGAGGTGACAAAACTCTGACAAAAATCATTGGACATATCAATCAGCAAGTGCAAGGCGCAGCAGTGTTTATGAGCGAAAAAAGAAACAGAACGACCACAGATTAGGTGACATTAAAGCCGGATTTACAGCGTAGCCGAACGCACATGAATGATGTCGCCGGAGTAAGTTAAAAATAAATTTAGGTGTGTACAAAACGGCTAGCAACTGTCCACACTTTGGAAGACAGTACAATCACTGCATGCGTGCGACGTTTCTTCGTTCAACACACCAACCCAGTGAACACAAACGACGTGAAGAAACACGTGCGACTGCCCTTTTGGTTTGTTGCGCTGGTCTTATCTTGATGCTCAAAGGCGAAGCCATTATAATCGCCCACCGTCTCTACCACCTGATTACGTTTTCGCTTTTCCGCTGTAACTTTTTCGCAGACAGCTAATCAATATCCTTCGCATCGCAAGGAGCAGCTGGGAAATGAAGGGGGAGGAGGGGGGGGGGGGAGGTCGGTGGGATTCAGTTGCCACCAACAGTAGAACTCCCGACGGGCCTTTTTAAGAATGAATCAGCCGACTTATTTACTACTTTAGTCAAGCTACTATTTCACCCCGCTTTTTTTTTACTTTTGCTTTCTAAAAATTGGTTGCACCTCGGCTGTTTTTAAAAACGATGGGAACTCGGACCTCTGTGGCGGCCTCGTGTACTGCAGCCTTACTGCACCACCCCCGCAGCCTGAAAGAGCCACAGAGAATCGATTTTACCAGGAAATAAATTTGGACGCAGCTGTGCTCATTGTCCCTTTAAGTCCAAGTCGCCCTGTCATCTACAGGTCATCCAGCAAAAAGGTTTGACTCCCGTCCCTGATAAAAAAGAGGTAGGGCTCACCAACAAAGTAGACGAGATTGGTGCCCGTCGTATTCGCTTGAACGTTTCCCTAAGGACTGTTACTAGCACTCAAATTTGAAGTTACGATAAAGAAGGGATGCTTCGGACGAAATATATCTCACAGCGATATTCCTAAGTGGTACCGTTTTCACGTTAGATACATTTGAAGAACAAGATATCTTCAGCTGCCACTTTTTTCACTTTCTCGCTCTGCGCTAACACGGATCGAGCTATCAGTTTTTCCTCGCTATCGGGCTATCGGGAACATCACTTTTCTGCATGTCAGTGCCGCTCAGTGGGCTGTTGGGCTGCCACAACGTCTATACCGCGAATAGCTTCAAAATCAGTGAACATTTGGTGCCGTCCAATTCTGTCAGAGTTAGACAGGGAGCGGCGTCCGCATTAATCATGCCCGACTAGAAGCATTTGCCCAGACATCCTGGGCTTGAGCGTATTCAAAAACGTAGGAGGGTGAAAGGGCATTCCACTAGCACCATGCATCGTCTTCTGCCGGATGCCGTAAGAGTTGTCTATTTAATAATGTGCCTTCTTCGGTGGTAACAAACAAACGCGTCATTTTAGCTAGAAAAATGACGATATTCTCTCGCATACATCTTTAAAGACCATACTCACTTCTTTTCTTCCTACTCAGCCTTGTTTAAAAATAGCGATGTTCTCTTCCCGCTTTTCCTATTTCCGAAACAATCGGTCCATTTCACTTGTCATTAGCTGCGTCGTTCAATACAATATTTTCAAAACCACTTGCGTTCCTCTTTTTTCAACAGTAACAGTAACACGTTTCTGCTAAAGTAACAGTAACAGATCAACAGTAACACGTTTCTTTGTCGTAACGCAAGGAATTTGTGGGCAATCTTCTGCCTTATGATCAGTTTCTCCGACGAGCTTTTAAGCTACGAAACAAAATCCCCAGTTCGCCAACATCATATTTGCTGACTGCTGAAAGGCAACTGCTTCTGACAAGCAAGAAAAAAACCCAACGATGCTCACTTGTTTTCTCACTTGGGCTCTGCAATGGAAGAATATTTTCTGAAATATGGTGCTGCGCCCTTGAAACCTGACACCACCGTTCTCGACTTTTTTTTTCTACTTCACTGGCGCAATCTAGGAACGCGAGGACAAAACTATACTCATAACCGCAGTAAATACTCTCCCCACAAACACATACGTATTAAAGCCAGCCAAGACCCCTTCAACGTCAATCAAAAGCCGCTATCTTTCTATCTTTTTTGGAATCCGCGCAGAGTGCGTTGCTTTTATTACCTTAAATCGGATTTTTTCATTTCCGCAGTGTGTGACCACATAAACACTCACGATTCCCATTTGAACCCACGCCATAGCCAGGAGTGTACCAAACATTGATATTTTCTGTTCGACGCAGTGCTCCCTCCTGGCCTCAATAAACGGCCTCAACAAAGAGAACAATGTGGTGGAGTAAGCGCACTGGAGAGTGCTCCCAAGAGGGCGATAGAGCTCGCCTGGGTGCCCAGAGCATTTCCTTTGATTATTTCCGCTTGCAACACAATAATACAGATCACTGGCTACTGCAACTTTACGGCTTCGTACGGTGGGGATTTCGTTCGCCCCAAGACCGGTACTTTCTGAGTCCCCGACAAAAAGCACATCTCGCAGCGTCCAAGCTCCCACGGGTGCCAGGCAGCCAATCCCCGTCTCTCTACGACGCAATTCCACGCAGTATCGCAGCGGCCTGGCGAAAGACCTTAAACGATAATTGGGAAAACGGAAGGCGCGTAGACTGCACTCTGGATCGTCACTGGATTCACCTAGCTGGATGGGCGCGAAATCCTCGCGGCCACTCTCGTGCACGATGCGCTGACATTAGGCAGATGGGCATCTGGCTCAAACCCGTTATGCGGGTTGGAGCATAATACAAGACCCATTATACGCGAAGCGAGGCTGGCCTGCCGCATTGCGTACTTTCGCGTTCACGGCGTCGAAATAGTGCACGCTGTGTGTGCGATTTTGCTCCTCCATTATCAGCCTGAACAGCTGGATGTGTTGAATAAGCTAACTGTAGGCAGTTGACTTCACAAGGAGGATGATTATAGAGCAGCCTTTTGTGCCGTCAACATATATGTCCCCATTGGTTGCCGAAATGAGAGCTCACTGCTTTTCGATTTTTAAAGCGCCGGCGCTCGTAAAATTCTCCCGTTAGCTGGAACGAACTGACGTCACCAGGCCCTGTGTTCCAATGAGACGGAAGGAACTGACATGAACAGACGGGAGCATTTGCATCGGCTAGAGGGAAGTGACATCGCTAGGCGGGAAGTGACGTTTCCAGACCTGAAGCGACGTCAATTCCGGTAAAGGCGTCAGCAGCGTCTAGAGATAGCGCACTGCCAACACATAATAGAATTAGGTGTCACAGAGAATTTTTCGTGATCGTGTTCTTCGTCTTTCTCTGCCGTAACAGTGAAGTGCACGCAGGGTCGTAAAACATGTGAAGAGCTGCTCCACGAGCTTCACACTCTTCTTTTCATTCCAATGCATTCCACGGGAAGCGAAAATTCTACAATGCATCGTATCACACTGAACAACAGTAATCTCATTTGTCGCATAGGTTCTGTGGGTTGCGTCTCAGCAATTCTGTACTCCTGTGTTGTTTTCGCGTTCCTACTGAATTATCAGAAAAGATGCACCACCGCCCATGAACGTATACATGGCAGATTACTATTGAAAACGAAATTAAATACGTTTCTAACTACTTCCCATAAATCACGTGATTGCAGTAAAGTTACATCACCAATTACTCTTCCCTGAATGTATACAATGACACAACAATATGACTGGTTATGAAAAATAACGTTAATACATTAAAATTTCTTCATTCCTGCACACAAAAATCTTAAGCACACAGAGTAAAAGAAACACGAACCCCTCTCTAGACGCGACGCACACCATCTCTGGCCTACACGCCAAATTCCGTCACAGCCAACAATTCCCTAATTCCTCCTTTTTCCTCTAGCACTGGTCATTACAAAGATAAGACAGCCCCAACAAAACCATAAAACCAGAAGCATGGCCGAACACTCGTCACTTCTAATGCGCTCGAGACACAAACGAGCGAAGAACCCAACGCCTTGTTCCCCGAAACTCAGAAGCAGTTCATTTATTGCTTAAATGAAGCCAGGAATCGACCTCGCAAGCTTGCGCTCAGTAATGTTCCTGCTATGCGAAATTCTGCCTGTTCCCCCCCGCGCTCCGGGTCTGTGACCGTAACATAGCACCGCTCTGCCCTTAACCGACGCAAGCTTCGTAGTGCCTCTGCGCTCTCCTGACCAGTTTTAAACTCCAACGTAGGCATCCAGCCTAGTCGACGCCTTAAATCTTGAAGGTGATGCTCGCGACGCGTGGACGCCTGCCTACTCATCCGATACCCGAAGGCAGTGACCGTACTACGGAGGACACTGCAGTCTCGGAAGCACGGTGCTGCTCAATTCTGTCTCTACTTGCCGACCTTGTCCGCTGGCTCAGGCGTGATGCACGTCGTTTTCATTTTCGAAGAGCTGTAGCGAGCGTACAATATACGAACGTCTTGCTGATAAAACGATCAGCGGTGGATTTTTTTATGAAAGTGATTTCGAAAGGAAGTAAATTACTTTTGGGGCAGAATTGCAGCCCCAAAGTAATTAATTACAATACTAAATAACTACGCCAGAAAAAGAATTCAATAGACTACAAATTGAAAGCCATAGATGAGATTTTGGGCCGCCGTGGCTCAGCGGTTATGTCGCTCGGCTGCTGACCTAAAAGACGCGGATTCGATCACGGCCACAGCGGTCGAATTTTGATGGAGGCGAGATTCTAGAGGTCCATCTATTGTGAGATGTCAGTGCACGTTAGAAAACCGCCGATGGTCGAAATTTGCGGAGCCCTTCACTACGGCGTCCCTCGTAGCCTGAGTCGATTTGGGTCGTTAAACCCTCATAAACCAACCTATGACCCTTTCGATACCTAAATCTATTCTAGCATGCTCCGCATGCCTTACCGTAAGCATAGTATTCCCCGTTTCCAAATGCATCGCTTAATACGACACGTAAAATAAATATGACCTGCTCAGCTCCTAATATTCTACTGATATTTAAACGTTTGTCGCTGTATCGCTCTCTCTCGTGAAAGGCACACCTGCAATACTCTATAATCTACCTCTCATTTTATCTACCTCTTAGGGGATCTTTCTTTTTTTAAGAGCAAAAATTAATAGGCAGTCGGAACACAAACTAAGCAGACGGTCCAGCGGTTTTCTGCCTGCAAATTGTGCGCCGGAAAGAGAGAGAAAGAGAGAAAGATTTATTTCTCGACACTGGTTTGGGCCGCCGTCTCACGTCGGACAGTCACAGCAATACTACAACTTGTTGTATCAGGTCAGGGCGAAGCAGAGTGCAGTCAATAGGAAAGTGTTGCTTTAAAAGCACCGCCAATTTTCTACTTTTATTTTGTAAACATCCTAATACTACTTGAAAACAGCGGCTCACTATCAAAATGACCAATAGTGTCGAAGCACCTTGCAGGACACCGGCACCAGGCAATGAGGCGTTGGCCGCAGCTGCATTATTCATGTGAGATTAGTAAACCGTTCACTCCACCTTATTCGACATCTCGCCTCTTGTGTACAGCCATATAGTACATAACTCTATTTCGCTATAAGTTTATACATATCCTACGTAGGCCTCGCAAAATCACAACTCCTTCCTCTAAATGTGGCCGCTGCGGTCAGGTGTTAAATAAGTTGCCTAATTCTAGCAACGATAATAGTGACGACAAACGTGCCCTTAGGAACCGCAGGGGTCATGAGGGTAAGATTAAAACACCACGTTCAGCATACTCAAATAGCCTGAGGTCAGCCTTCGAGACAGGGGTCAAAGGTCTTGGCAAATAAATGAAAACAACCGCATTGATACTGTCTGTGAAAAAAAAAACACGCAGAAATGCCCCTCCGGTCCTTGTGAGAGCTCTCAGAGCTGGAAAGCAGCCGCGAATACAGGGATGGTAGGACGGGCCCCTTGACCTTTTTAAGATTTATGTCCTCCTTGGGACAATGCGAATACAACTGGGCTGCCATACTGACAGTCGAGGATCGGCCTTGCTGATACCAGCGTCCTTGAATCAACAGGACGATGCCTTTACCGCAATACTGACAGGCCAGCGCCGCGGTACCAAGTTTTACCCCTCTTCCGCCCAAGTTTACCACTCGCATGCGGCAGACAAGAGTGCCAGAAAGAAAAACTATGGCACTCGGAATAAATGGCCGTTACTCTACGCTCACGAAGGTCCTGAACTTGGAAGGAAATACGGCACCCCATAAAAATGGCCGTGACAACAGTGGAGGCCGACTCCGCGGCGCCTGCGTTTACGCTGACGCCACTCTTCATGAAGTGAGCTGGTTTTCGAAAGCTGGGGGGGCACATTATATTCACTCACTCGAAGCAGAGGCATGATGACAGCCTTTCAGGGAACGGAATCAGCACAACGGCACATTTCTTGGGGGTATAATACCCGTACCTAAATATACCGCCGAAAGTAAACGGACCAGTGCAGAGAGGTCCAAGTGCGCAAAGTATTGCCCAACAATTCTGGACAAAAGCATTTTTGAACAGGAAATCATTTATGAACTCAGTAAATTTTTATATAATGTAAGATTTTACTATAAAAATCAATATATTTGCAGATCACCCGACTGAAGTCCTGTATTTTTTTTCTATCAACGGTTTTGCTATCGTCAAAAGCGTTCCCCTGTTCTTTTCTACGACAGTGTTAACTGTTCGATGCGGTTCATAAAAACACCTTAAAAAAAGATTTTGCTTTATATGAGAAGAATCGACCATTACCTTCAATATTTCTATAACAGCCTCTTGCAATTTCTCAATTTTCAAAATTTTTATTCCAGAATATTGGACATAGTTTCGATGCAGCTCAGGCATCCTATGCTTCCGTGTGAACGTTTCAGCGTAATGATTGAGTGCCAACATACTACCTCCAACGGATTCACAATGCCCTCCACGCCAGCATAGTTAGACCACGCAACCATATTTCGGTAGCGGTTCGAGCCGACTAGCAAGAGGATATAGCCGCGAAATGATGAACATAAACATAGGCCTATTCTAAACTGACACTCGCAGCCGAACCCCGGCCGCGAGTGGGCAGAGTTGTCAATCGAAGAAGTTTTTTTTTGTTCATGGAGTAAACGTGTTTTGCTGACTTTGCAAGTGATAACGATGGCAGTGGTTGCCTTATTTCAAATAAAAAGTATTTCTGAGCCCGCGTTTCCCGTTTTGTTGCTAAGGTGAAAAGAACAGCAGTATTTCGTACCTACGCCCCTAGTAACACCTAGTCGGTATGGTGTATTTATTTATTTTCATTTATTTAATTAAAACATACTGCAGTCATTGAAGGCCAAGCAGGGCGGGCAATGCAGGTCACAAGAAAATGCATTTCAGCGTCACCATTGGCAAGCAATCACAACATTTAAAACGAACAGGATGCAGTGCAAACACGTGGTATACGGTGGAAAGGGGGAAAATGAATCAGCAATCAGTGAAGCAAAAAATTAACCAGGGTTTTTCGAACACTTTCTTCAAAACTCACATTATCAGCGAAAAAAAGACATCTCTTCGAAGTGCATTCCTCTGGGTGACAGTGCATGAAAAAAAAAGAATTCTTAAATCTGTTATTAGGTGCAAAGATCGGTTCCTGGTTCTATCACTCGCGGTTTCTACTTCTTAAAATGAGAGCCTATTTATACTGCTTAAAAAATGAATAACTTATATCACAAAAAAACATCTTGTGTCCTGCGGATATTACTGTTAGGGAACAATATTCCCATTAGCGAATTTTGGCTTCAATAATGAGCTTACTCGGTGCTCGTCTCATTGCACGAATTCGCCACCTGGCGAATATAATAGTGTGCCCTTCGCTACCCTTTCTACCATCTGGTAAGCAAAAAGAGTGTTCTGTTTTCCATTGTCTCACCATTCTGGCTCTTGATGCGCCGCTGGTGAGAACGACAGGAACTGTAAGTTCTTTCCTGGCGCAACTCTTTCCATCCCTGTTTTCCGCCTTGCTGGACTGGGTTCTCGTTACTCGGCATGACGAAGCACGACACTCCGGTGTTCTGGCCTTACACTCGTAGTAATCAGCACACGGACCATGAATATTTCATGACCTTTTTCCCTCATATCAAGCTTTTATTCTATCTGGGACCGTTTCCCTGGGATTGGCTCTGCATGGCTACTCCGTCTGAGTGAGTAAATTCTCTCTAATATAGAAGGACGCGTAAGCTTTAGTGCGCTATTTGTACAACCGGCGAACATTTTGTGAACGTAAACGTATCCTGTCATCTGAATTCAGGTTACGGAAGCTGGATTCACGTTTTATCACTTCACGCTTATTTTTCAAATTGTCAAAGTGCGATCGAGTCTCTCTTCCGCCTTTTCTGCCCTGCTAAGAAATGGTTCGTGCTCACGCCCACTACTCGTTGTGCAACACCTCGCGCCAGGTAAAACAAAACATGGAGCACTGTTGCTACAAAGGAATATTGATGATAGCATGGAACATACTATTGTCGCAACAACAAGCTTAACGACTGAGTACTTTTTGTTTTTGTTCGTTTTGCGCGTCATAAAACACGCCATTACTCGGTAATTACAGCACTCTCCGTTTCGGGAAAACATTCCTAGAGGCGCACCTTAAATACGCATAGCAAAATAGACCTAGCTCATCTGCCTTTCCAGCGGAGTTATGTCGAACACAAACGCCATCCTGTGCAGGCGCCATTGCACTCGAGCTCCATCCTAGTCCTTAAGGTGTGAATGTAACGACAGCGGGATGGAATTTCGTGTATTCTACTATTCGATGAGCGATAACTTGTGACCTGTGCAAGCAGAATGTAACTGCTTTTAGTGGATAATTTTAAGCAGCGAAAGGACGAAAAAATGAAACTTGAGCAATTTTTAATTCCTCGGACAAGAAGAGACAATAATAGGGAAGCTTTTAACGCTAACGCACTGTCTTGTAGATATGCGCAGTTCATTTTCTCGATGTCTCAAAGTTGTGACAAGAACGTCTTTTATAGACGGGCTGACATTCTCACGTACCTGCAGCTGCAAACCGCTGACGTGCTACTCTCGTGGGAGCCAGGTGCTGTGCAGAGAAAAAAACAGAACAAATAAGAGCAAAAGAACTACGAAACGCCTGTAATTAAACTGGCAGTCTTCTTTTATGAAAATAGGACAGTAGTTTTTTTTGGTGCCTCATATATGGCAAAGGCTGTATGCGAAGTCAATGACAGATGGGAAAAAGAGAGAGAGAGAAAGACGGAAAGGCAGGGAGGTTAACTAGGCAGCGCCCGGTATGCTACCCTATACGTGGGAAGGGGAACGGAGGGAGAGATAGAAAAGGGAGAGAACAAAGGGATATGATCACTTTTCCACGTGTCCGTTGGCCGTTACTTGCAGGGTACACAGGGAACCCACTGATTGTTCACAATCTTGCATTCAGTCCTGAGTCCTTCAAGAACTTTAAAAGTGCCTTCAAAGCTGTCCTCTGCGATGAAGGCTTACTCCAAGCACCCAGAATCTTGGCTTCAGTAAGGAGCCGAGGATCTAAACTGCGGAGTGTTGCAGCAAGGAGTGCACGCTCACGCTGAAACCGAGGGCAGTTACAAAGAATGTGTTCTATAGTTTCGGCGCACCCACACATCTCACACGCAGGAGAGTCTGCCATTGCGATTAAGTGGGAGTAGGCATTTGTGAACGCCATTCCCAGCCACAGGCGACACAGCAGCGTAGCATCACCGCGGGAAAGGCCGGACGGAGGTCTGAGTCGGAGTAAGGGGTCTAGGTGGTGCAGACGGCATGTGGAGTTGCTAGTAGAGTACCATGACGCTAAAAGCTCTTTTCGGCCAAGCATTCGCAGATGTCTTGCTGCGTCGGCAGTTTTCAACGGTATCTGGACAATGTTGGCACTGCCGTGTGCCGCTGGAGCTGCAGCGTCAGCTGCGTTGATTCCAACAATGCCAGAATGTCGCGTTATCCACTGGAAGACGATGTCATGACCCTCTTCCTGCGCCTGGTGTTGGAGATGTCTTAATTCAGCTACGAGTTGTTCGTGATCGCCATGGCGTAAAGCAGAATTAAGACACTGTAAGGCTGCTTTTGAGTCACAGAGCACTACCCATTTGTGGGGTTGTTGTGCACCGATGTACTGCACAGCCACACGAAGAGCGGCCGATTCTGACCCGGTGGAGGTTGTCTGATGCGAAGTTTGCTGAATAATACTGGTCTGTCTCGCAGGAATCACCAGGGCGTAGGTTGAACTTGTACCTGAGACTGAACCATCTGTATACACATGAGTGCGGTCACTATATGCGGCGTGGAGTAGGAAGAGTGTCAACTGTTTAATGACCGGTGTCGATAAGTTTCATTTTTTCGTTATGCCCGGAATTGTAAGGCGCACGCATGGCTCCCGCAGACACCACCGCGCAGAGGAAGGCCGTGCTGCCGGCGTGAACTGCGATGGGATGGGCGACTGGTGGGCTGCTATAACCTTTGAAAACGCTGCGTGTGGTGCGTGTGGTCGTGTCTTGTAAGAACGGGACCTGCTGTAAACATACGCTTCACTTACTAAGCGATGGCGCCACAGGCATAGCTTGCAATTTTTCAGAAAAGATTTCTGTTACCCTATGACTGAATGTGGCATCTGGAAAAATATTCCTCCTTCTTGTTAGCCGCATCACTTCGCACATTAGGAAAGAGGCACCAGATTGAAGTAGATGCCGTTCCCAGTTCTTCCGCAGTGAACGAGACCAGTAGGAGGCGACATGCCTCTGTATTGTAGAAGATGCAGCAGCTAGAAGGAAGAAGCCTTTCTAACTGTCAAAAGCAGATGGTGTTCAGCTGTATATTCTCGACTTTCGGTCCCTTCAAAGACGGAAGCCGAGGATGAATACAGGGGAGTTATGCCTCTTACGAGTATATTGTATGTGTTCAGGCTTTTCATTACATCTCAGAATGTTATACGTGACTACCTTGATTCTCTTCCACTCACGTGATTAATATAATGAGATTGTGTTCCCGGGAATCGACAGACTTCAAATCTTCTTAAGCGCTTTCGTAACTCTGTTTGCGCGAAAGGCCACGACAGGACCGCAAACACGTCCCTCATTGCTGACTTTCGTCCTTTCTTCATTCTTCTGTTTCTCATTTTCTGCATACATCTACCTTTTCCCTTTCTTGCCCACTCAGAGCTCTCCTCACATCAGCTTTTCTGCTTCCCCTTTTTTTCTCTCTCTCTCGTGACGCTGACACTTATGAACAGCTACTTATATGAACACCGAATTTACGACTAATGCAACTCCATGGTGAAGTTCTTTGGCTGTAGTAGCTGCCATATGAATTGTATCCGACCCAGAATGCACTGCTTGGCTTCACAAGGGTGGTGTGAGGAGGATAATTTCATAACCTTTTGGATTGACTGGTGCATCCAATGTTCATAGTAGTGAAACGACCGTAAGCTCTTACCTACAGACGCTTCTGACAATGTCGCCAGGAAAGAGTCCGCCAGCGCCTAACTGAATGCGGTGCCATGGATACATCACAGCAACAAGAAGTTGCAAGTTAAACTTGTTTTCAAATCATTTTTTCCATCGCAGTAAGATTGGCCGCTTTCGAGTGCAGCATAAGGGTGTCCCGCTAGTGGGCATTTTAAAATACCTAGCGTAGCACCGAAAGAGCCTGTGACGAATGAAACTCAGTCGAAAGAACGAAGCCGGAACGAATCCTTGCCGGCTACTACCTTTGGTTGCAGTTTTGTTCAGGTAACTCTCAGGTGCGCTAAAGATACGATGTGCACTGTTGACGACGCACGGTTAGAAAAAGAAGCTTTTGGTCTCCCTCGATGCCTCAAACCGGCAGAGTAGCCTCTGCATCGAAAGCTACATGCCTTTTTTATTCCCAGTATTTCTCTATTCCCTTTTTTGCAACATTTGATATCTCCAGTCTTTTTTTTTTCGGGCGGGAGCTTTCTTACGCCCATGAAGAAATGTTTTTGCAAACATTCCAAGCAAATAAAACATCTGCATTTCGGCCCATTTAGCCAGGAGTTAAACTGACGCTTGAGGCTCGCGACGAATAGAGGGTCCACGTAAAACTGGGCAGTTGTACGGGCACGGGCTATATATAGCGCAGGGATCCCGAGTCATCTTGCTGAGATTGTTTCGCACCCAGCGTCATACCGCGTTAGCACCAGCTGTATGAAATAGTCCCGGTGGGGACGGCAGCGAATCATCTCCCGCACTAACTTCAGGCACGCACCAGCCTTGCGAAATGTCCGGAGAGATTCACTTTTTGTGCACTCATCCTTTGTGCTCGCCGCCGTTTCCATCGCCATTTTGGAATGAAAAAATCTTGGAGTAACTGCCGCGGTCACATTCAAAGGCTGAATATGATTTACAATTTTGTGTTTTCCTTTTTGAGCCCATATTTCACCAAAACCGTGAAAAAACATTATCTGTTATGCAAAACGTTTTTAAACGGTCATCAGCGGGGCTGAGTCTTTTGTTCCCAGCATTACCCGCTCGGCTGCAGCCTCCGACAGGGCGTCGAAATAAATGCAGATCCACGTAACGTTAGGGAAAGTTCAGTAGAAAAGGGCAGTATTATAGGCTGCATATTTTGTCCTCTTTTTAGTTTCTTTCGTACTTAACAATTTCAGAGGAAGCGCTGTAGCAAGCCCACGCCCGTTAACGTTTCGTCGTTTATCGACAAACGCCAGCCTACGAAATTACTGATCAAGAAAGACTTGCGATGCTTCATTAAATGAAACTTACACAACAACTAAGTTCCATCCAGAACTTTAAAAGTGCTATTTGTGCCCCGCGTTTCTGTTTTTGAATGACAAACAAAAGCTCGCAGACTTACATGTATGAAAGCTTGATAGTTGAATATGTATTATGGCATTCCCACACACCCAGAAAAGTGTTGTAGGCTGACCAATTCAGCAAGCGTTGGCTGAAATATTGTTGCGTAATATCAGAGCATTAAAGAGCATCTCCTGTAAATTATCATGAGAACGGGTCCGTCACCGGGCCTAGAGGTATGGGGAGTTTGTCGCGCCTGTTATCTTGTGTCGACTCAGCGTCTAGAGAGGTAGGCATCAAAAAGGGGCCAGTGTATACGCTTCATATTCCAATTCAGCCGCATTATTAAGTGTGGCATAAATTAATATTCTGGCCATTCTTGCTTACCCCTTCTCTGCAATCGACAGCGGAGAAGAAGGCTTATCTTTGCCAAAAAAAAATTGTAAATTAGTGACTATAGAGAAGTCCGTAAGAGTGGCATATCCTTGTTTCGCAATTCAGCCTGAAGCAAGGTCTATTCGAGGTGGGCTTTTGTGGCGTGTGCAGGAAAATGTCGTCGGATGGCACTCTTCGTTGGAAAAAAATTTTTGTACGCGCCTCAATAGGCAACATACAGGCCTGCTTAAGTGAAAGGATGCGTTAAGTAAAGTGTGCCTTCAAAGGTGCGAACGTAGCTAGCTGTGACTGCAGGTGTCTCTCCTTGCACCTTTCTTTTCGACAATTTACGGAGGAATGTAAGCAGCCCTTCACTATTCCTCTGCACTAGCAGTATTGCGATTTCATATGAATTTCTTCCTCTTAATCAGAGAAAAAAATCTACCTTCCAAAGTCCAAATGAGTTCGTATGAAAGAGCTAATACATATTTCGCAGTAACAGCTGCACACATTCTAGTACTGAGAACGAAATACACATCCACAAATTTTTCGGCCAATTTTCAGCGTTGTGCACGAAGTAAACCAGTCTCTTTTGTCCGGCACAGTAGTTGTGATAAGCTCCATTTTTAAGTTGGTAATATATGGCCGCCCATTGAAGCATGTCCTAGCCTGAAGCCCTCAATTTTTATTCGTTTATTTTTCGTTAGCCTCCACGTTTCTGTCCCGTAGGTGAGTACCGGTAAGATACAGCTGTTGTACGCATTTCTCTTGTGAGATATTGGTAACATGCAGTTCATGATCTGAGGAAACCTGCGATATGCGCTCCACCCCAGTCTTATCCTTCTAGTTGTTTTCCTCTCATGATCCGGATCAGCTGTCACTACCTGCCTGAAGTAAACGAATACCTTTGCCCATTCCAGCACCTCGCTTCCAATTGTGAACGGCCGTTCCCTGGCAAAGCCGTTGAAAATACTTTGGTTTTCTGCATGGTAATTTTTAGACCCACCGATCTGCTATGCCTGTATAAATCATTGATCATGCTTCGTAATTCATCTCCTGAGTGACACAGCAAAGCAATGTCATCGTGAATCGCATATTATTTAGGTATTCTTCATTAACTCTTTTCCCAACTGTTCCCAACTCCGGCCTCGGTATGCCTCCTGTAAACAGGCGGTGAATAGCTTTGGCGAGATCGCGTTTCCTTGCCTGACGCCCTGCCTAATTGCAATTTTATTGCTGACCTTTTAGAGGGCTATGGTAGCTGTGGCGTTCCTATATATATCTTCCAGTAGTTTTACGTAAGGCTCTTCTACACCATGATTCCGCCATGCCTGTATGACAGGTGAGGTTTCCACTGAGTCAAATGCTTTCTCGTAATCAATGAAGGCAATATATAGGGGTTGGTTATATTCTGCACTCTTCTCTATCAGCTGATTGATAGTGTGAATATGATCTATTGTGGAATATCCTTTACAAAAGTCTGCCTGATCATTTGGTTGATTAAAGTGTAAGGTTTCCCTGACTCTATTAGCGATTACCTTAGCAAATACCGTATAGGCAACGAACAGTAATCTGATCGGTCGGTAATTTTTCAACTACTTGGCGTCTTCTTTGTGAATTAAGCTAATGTTTGCGTTCTTCTATGCTTCTGATATGGCCGAGGTCATAAGGTATTGCGTATACAGGGTGCATAGTTTTTCTAGCACAATCTCCCCGCCGTCCTTCAACCGGTCTGCTGTTACCTGATCCTCACCAGCGGCTTTTCCCCTTTGCATAGCTCCCTAAATCCCTATTTACTTCCTCTTTCGTTACTGGCGGGATGACACATTGCTGTGCGCTACTTTATCATTAACGGCCTGATTACATTGCCTGCTATATATATTTGCGTAGAAGTCTTTGGCTGCATTAACTATAGCCACTATAAAATTACGTGGTGTATGTTGCGCACAGTTTGTACAATTTATCTAGCGAAAATAGCACAGTCCCTGAATGAGAGGATCAGAAAAGTGATGTCCGCTCATTCCGGAACTGTGATATTTGCCCGCTATTTTTTGTTCTAGTTTCGGAACACGCTTTATATGAGGGCTTTTCCGGAAGACATGTCTGAAGAAAGGAGAAAACGCCCGAATCACTGTGGGGCCCCAGAAAATTCCATTATTTGCCTTACAAAGGCAATGAACGCCATGGTTAAAGAAAGTTCTGCAGTTAAAGTGTGCACTCTGTTGTGTTGCTCGTAAACATGTTTTGTGAAAACAATTTTGTGAACATTATAGTTCGGCAATAAAATTCTCAAGCGATTAACTTTTACAATACTAGTAGCGTTTGGTGACTGCTCTCCCGCATGAGATAAAATTCACGTAGATACTTCTTTAAGATAGCAAAAACTAATGACAGCTAAGGGTAGCGGTAACCAAAAGTAGATAATGAGCGCTCGATGGGCAATATCTTTTATTATCGGCGTAATTTCTTGAAATGCCATGAATTACACGAAAGTCGAAAGCGCCGCGAACAACTTTTGGGCCGTTATGAGTAAATACACAAAGAAAATGCACCGCGGACTATGAGGAACTTCGCAGTGGAGCCCTGAAAAAAAATATCGACCCCAAATTGAACATTGAATATTTCAATGAAATTATGAGCATGTCTTTGCTAATTGTCAAAAATTTAGACCTCACAGGGTTTGCTTCTGAGCTACGCCTTGCAGCTCGTTATGAATAGCCAGTGTTCGAAGGACATTGGTTTTTATCACCCAAAGGCTAGGACAACAGGAGCCTCGCTGCAAGGCTTAGAAGAAATCTCCTTGAGCTGTAAACTTTTCACAAAGCCCGTATGTCGAAAAATTCCTGAATGTGCACAGCTGATACATATTTCATTATTCGTATTCAAGTATAAAAGCCACCTAAACGGTGGAATCGTAGGGCTTTGCAAAGCACTTCTATCTGTTTAAAAAATAATCAACATTTTGTGCTCAATTCCTGAGGATCTCAATAAAGATATCCTTTACTGTCTCATTGAACTGCTTAATTTTAAATTGAATTGCACTGCCTAACTGCTGTCCAGACGATAGATAG
This sequence comes from Amblyomma americanum, assembly GCF_052857255.1. Classification (NCBI taxonomy): domain Eukaryota; kingdom Metazoa; phylum Arthropoda; class Arachnida; order Ixodida; family Ixodidae; genus Amblyomma; species Amblyomma americanum. Next base: position 68,960,404 of record NC_135498.1, on the reverse strand, counting down.
TGTCTACATGCCCACTCAAAAAACTTGAATTTCTTCAGTCCGTACATTTCTCTTGATTATGCGAAGGCTGTGACAAAAAGACTTTTCATTATGTCCTGCCGAAAAGCACGTATTTTGAGAAAACAAAACTTCTTAGCCCTTCAGCTGCACCTTCCTCCACCCCCTCCCCCCGCCTCATTTTCATTAGTAAAGTAAGTTCACAGGTGAAAAAAACTTCCCAATCCTTCTTCCTTTAACTACTCGAACCCTATTTTTTTAACAGAGTGCGTGCTTTCATGAGTTCAACACCTTGTCTAAACGCTTGCTCAGACAGAAACGTTCAGTCATTCACAAAGCGTCTGCTCTCAATAAGAAGCTACTCTCAAAGGCCACTGAGAATGTGCAGAGACAATACAAACATTTCATACAACGCTGATAGCCCGGTTGGGAGCGATACTCAATATAGATTGACATCAATGCACTGAAGCTAACATGCTGGGCTTTAAAAAACAATATTTGCATTTTCAGTACACGCTTTGCTGGTAGTTGCACTTCCCCTGCGTTTCTTTATTTGCAGATGAAATCTGCTTTTGCGAGCAGCTTAAAGAGCATGTACTAGGTGCTGTACGCAAGAGAAATAAGATATATCGCTTACGTATTTGCGTCTGTTGATTTGAAGCGCCAAAATATCTTACTTTTCACATCTGCTGAAGTTTGAGTTCTGATTAAAGTAGAACTAGTTTTAGAAAAAAAGCAAAAAGAAATAAGCAGCTTAACGCCAGTTCTCGAACATTATCAGAGTGAGGTGCTATAAAGGAAATACTCATGATTTAGAATGAACAAGCTTGTTTGACCGCATGGACACCATATCTGAACAGCGCTACTTTGGCTTGTTAAATGCCATGTTGCTTCAATATATCCTCGTATTTTTTTCTTCCTGCGAAGTGCCATGCTCAGTGCTTACATTGCCTTCACAGGCATTAAGTGGCACCTTTACCGAAAATGAGGACATTCTTTACAGAGTACATGTTATTAGGCCAGCTATAGTAGATTTATAGTGGTACTGTTGCTACACTTGAATCTTCTATGTCTTCCCGGTATACAGTAGAGGTTAAAGAAAATCGTCTGGTCATTTATTCCCTAGCTGCTTATTTCCTTGATTTCAGAAATGCCTTCCTGCCATAATAAGAACGTGCGGTAGGTAGATTGGTGCCGTTGGTTTCAAATATCTGAGCTACTCATGGGCTATGATGGGCGCCGTATCGGATGATTCTGGATTGATTTCCACCACCCGGTGTTCTTTAACGCACACGGACATCGCGCACCACATGGGCAATTTTACATTTCGCGCCTCGATCGAAGTAGACAGGAGCCTCGATTAAATCCTGTGTCCCTGGACTTAGACCCGAATGCCAAAGCCACTGTGCCACCGCGATGGAAAATGAAATAAAGCTGTCTAAACGCTTAATTGAGAACCGAATAGCTATACATACTTCAATGGCAGTCTGTGTACACCGGCGCACTCATTAGCACATGCCAGTTATCCATAGAGGGTATTGTGAAAGAGCCCTGCCTTCCCGACAGATTTCATCCCGCTGCCTTGCCTTATTGCTTAACTCTCTCCAGTGCCACAACAGAAGCAACCAAACGGAAGAAAACACACTCGAGAACAAACGAACCGCTAAAAGATCGTGTCAAGCAGCCCCTCAGCAAGCGACAGGCGCAGACGCCCACGAATTCAATCACTGATCGATATCGCATTTGAAACAACAGCCACAGCACTGCCAGACTGCGGCATACGTGGCGTCGTTTCTGTCTCCAGAACGTCAGAGTCAGCTGTCTCCTTCTCAGCTGTTACACTGCACGCAAAGGCAGAACCGGCTTACAAATGAATGGGTGCCGCAACGTTGCCATGCCGAGAAAGAGGACGAAAATGCGGACGACAGCGGATGCGACAGGACTCAGTCTCTCATAACAACGACGCTGTCTTCATTGCATCAGCCGGTCGACGTGAGGACCTTTTCAGCGTCATGTTTACACAACGCCGTCTATTGCGAAAAGCGACGAGACGGGCGTCAGCGCTCGCCTCAGTGACCCAACGTTAGGCACAGGTCTGGCGAGACTTCATGAGGTAGCTTTTTTTTTTTATTCGTAAAGTGCGCCATGAGGCATAAGGTGAAAGAGGGGGAAGGAATGCGGGAAATTGAAAGTGAAAAGAATGAGTGAAGACTCGTTGTGCTGAGGCAGTCGCAGAGGTTGCTGATGAAACGATTGTTCAAAGCCCACTGCACATAGGCACGTTCGCGGTTCCACCGCAGGCCCACCGCCCTGAGGAGCCGTTTTTTAATGTCAGCCGTCGCTGGGCACGTCCACAACAAGTGCCGCACATCACAAATGTCCGGTGCAGCGCTACAGTGAGGGCCCCTGTCAGTTGCTGGTAGACCTTTCGCACGCCACCCATGACGGCCAGATGGTGTCAGAGCAGCCCCTGCCCGAATCCGGCGCACGGATACCTCCTCCTGCCGAGTAAAAGTACGGGGGAGAGTGTGCGAACACGGAGGAATTAGAGCGCGTGTTCGCTGGCTCAGAACTTCGGAATAGGAAACATGGGGCAGGAACTGACCTGGGGGAAGAGGGGAATGTGGCGGGTTGTCTGATGTGTGAAGATGAGTCATAGCATCCGCTTGAATGTTATGTGGATCCTGAGCATGGTCGCGAATCCAGTGTATGCGCACAGGATATTGATACTTTGCGCAGAGCACGTGAATTGATTGTGAAATCTGGAATGTTGGTTGAACAGCCTTAAGCTGTTTAAGGGCGGCGCGGGAGTCGCTGTAAATATGATGTGTATTGAATGTTGGAACGAGCTGAAGGGAAGCAATGGCATTATAAATGGCAAAAAGTTCCAATGCCAGGGGAGTGCACGCATCCGCGTTATACGTCGCGCGAGTGTTGAGATGCGTATGAGATGGACTAAACACAGCAGTAACTCCTCTCTCTGCAGTATGTGATGCGTCCGTGTACAATATGCACCCTTGAGGCACGTACGCGGCTGATACCGACGGGGAAACAGTGTGGCGATTGTCTGTGAGCTGGCAGGATGACCACGGAGGAAGTGTCTTTAAACGATGAAGTTGTAGGGACTGTTTTCGAGCTCTGTTTGCCACCCGTTGGTCTACGAGTTCACTGAGTGTGTTAAGTTGGGCGAACTCCTGTAGCACAGATATGGGTGTTAAACGAGGCAGATATGCTATGGCGCGAATAGCCTCACGATTGATAGCTTCAAGGGAGTCCCACTGCCTGTGGGTGAGACGTTGAAATTGAGCCTGATATACTATCCGTGGCTGAAGGATAGAGCGCACAAGCTGGCGGGCCGTATGAGCTCGTGCGCCACCAGAGCGCATAGCTATGCGATGAACCAGACCTAGAGTAGCGTGAGCCGATTTACGGGTGGCTGTCAGCCACGGGGTGCCAGTTCCAGATGAATGGAGGAGAAGACCAAGAATACGAACAGTTTCTACCTGAGGAATCGGAGAATTAAGTATCGTAAAATTTAAAGGAGGAGCTTTCCGTAAGCCGACTTTATTTCCGGGAACTCCGTATCAGTAGCCGGAGTTCCCGGGTTCAAACCCGACCGCAGCGGCTGCGTTTTCATGCAGGCAAAACGCTAAGGCGCCCGCGTGCTGTGCGATGTCAGTGGACGTTAAAGATTCCCAGGTGGTCTAAATTATTCCGCAGCCCTCCACTACCGCACCTCTTTCTTCCTTTCTTGACGAAGAAGAAGGAGCGCCGACCAAAGAAAACAAAAAACAAAAACAGACGTTTCACTCCCTCCGTTATCCCTCCCTTACGGCGCGGTTCAGGTGTCAGCCGGTATGTGAGACAGATACTGCGCCAGTCTTTCCCCCAAAATCAATTATTAATTCCAATGCGAATAAAACATGATTTAGTAGGAGAGAGTGTTGGACACAGAGGTGGGAGTCGAGATGTCAGTACATCCAGCGCGTGCTGAAGGACCAACTGACGCATAGACGCATCTGGATGACAGCACCACAGGGTTATGTCATCGGCATACGCAAGCACACGGATAGAAGGGGTGGTCTCTAGGACTCGAACAAGTGAAATAAAAGCCACAATAAATAATGTGGGGGCGAGAACGTAGCCCTGGTGCACTCCTCTATTGGAAGTGAAGTTACCAAAGGGCTTTCCGTGGACACGCACATTGAAGGTGCGTGTCTCCCTCTTGGACTCCCTCAGCGATTCCTCCTCTCCATTCACGCCTTTTTAGCAAATCATGCGGTAGCACTTCAGACAGCCTACACATAGAAAGCACAGAGAAATAACAAATACAATAAAAGCAGCCTTCTTGATTGAGATGGATTTGTATGCTGCAGATTGTCGCAATTATCCCCCTTTTTGGCAAAAGGATACGTGATTTTCAGCTCAATCTGAACCCGCTTTTCGCGGTAACAGCGCGGATGCCTCACCGGCGGGAACCGGCGTGAGGGACTGAAACAATTGCTCCGAGCATGTTCAGCTTAGCGTGCGTATCGGCTGAGCCGTACACGCCATTCTAGCGGAAGGAAGGACAGATGCATCGAGAAATCATGGACGATGTCCATTAGTCCGGCCACGAGACTGGTACTAAGATGACCTTAAAACAATACAATAATTTACTAATGTGCAAAGCGTGTGTCATCATAAGCTGGCGTTTTTAAAAAAAGAGAACCTGCAAGTCCCACAAATAATTTTGAAGAGTTCTGTGGCAGCCTATGGGCTTTTAAGTCAGTGACAACTGAATCCTCACGTATGTCTCTTCTGATGGATGATGACGCAGGACTTGCTAAGCTGCACCTTGAAGTTCTAGTCCTTTTTGTCGTTTTTAGAACGGAATCTGTGTTCTTTGATCTACAACTGCCAAGGTCAAGTTTGGTGTGCGTTTGAGCTTGAGCCGGCGGAACGGAGGTGTGGCAAGAGACGCCATAATAATAATAATTGGTTTTGGGGGAAAGGAAATGGCGCAGTATCTGTCTCATATATCGTTGGACACCTGAACCGCGCCGTAAGGGAAGGGATAAAGGAGGGAGTGAAAGAATAAAGGAAGAAGAGGTGCCGTAGTGGAGGGCTCCGGAATAATTTCGACCACCTGGGGATCTTTAACGTGCACTGACATCGCACAGCACACGGGCGCCTTAGCGTTTCTCCTCCATAAAAACGCAGCCGCCGCGGTCGGGTTTGAACCCGGGAACTCCGGATCAGTAGTCGACCGCCCTAACCACTGAGCCACCACGGCGGGTTTGACGTCATACCGCGTGACTCGCTTTGGAGAGGCGCCGCAGCTGCATTCGCTGGGAGCCTCGCCGCTGCTGTACCACGTGACTAGCGGGAGATATAACAGCTGCTTCGCTGGAGCTCGGTCGCTCAGTCTCACCATGGATGAAGAGCGCGCCGGGCCCACTCCGGCGCCAAACCATGCGTAACCACAATTAACAGAGCTTTCACTCGTATCACTAGTTCTAACAAACGCTAAAATTGTGCGACTTTATACTCTTTGCATATTTCTAATATATTATAAATCCCTTTTCTTGGCTGCCTTTTCATTTCTATAGGTGTTTTTGCTCACCCTTCATCATTTCGCCGAATCAAGCCTGTTGTTTTTTGGTGGAATTCAAAGCGCTATTTTATTCACCGCTCATGCAGCTCCTAAGACAGGGATCAGGAAAAATTATACTTCGCTGGATTATGTTTCCTATGTACCGACACTCGCTCCTTTTCCAATTAGAAAACGTGCTCCTCGTTCCTTGAAATGGGAAGTTTTCTCCAGAGATGGTACGGGGCTTCTTTGTCAGAGGAGTCCTGAAAGAGGTGTTGCCGATGCCCTACTTTATCCCCTGACCATACAGGGGACAGTTTGTTAAGGCTTACGTTCCTGCTTGTAACCAGCAGGTGAAAGTGGTAATCGCTAGTCAAGACCTTTTATGGCGGCTCCGTCGACGTTACTTATCGGCAAAAAGTCGCATGAAGGGCCATCGCTCAAATAAGTACCCAGTTGTATGCAGCGCATGCTGAACAGGCGCTGTAAATCTTGCATTTCTTCTCCTAAAAAGGCAGTTGCCATGAAGAGCTAAGCTGACAACGCGTGTTGAAAATATTGAATACGCAGCACAGCGATGTTCCACCTAAGGGCGTCATCTGCTAAATAACAGCGCCCATCTTGTCAAGGATTTCCGACAAGAATGCTTGGGTGTTATTGCGCCCCAAGCGGCAAGAAAAGAAAAACATGGTGGAGGGCTCCCTGTCGACAAGCCTGGAGAGCAACGCTCACTCCCTAAGGATAAGAAAAAAAGAGGGTTATGTTAGCGACAGGTGCTGTGAGAACGTCGCTTTTTGTTTTGCTCCGGTTTTTGTAATTCTATGCAATACAAGGGAAGCTCCCACAACCAGAATAAAATGCATCGTCCTCAAGCGCTGCAGTGAATGATCAAGCTGTACCAACCTTGCGGCGAATATAGTGTTCCGCACGCACTGACTCCAGCTTGGCGAACGAACCATTGCTGCAATAATGAACGCAAGAGTCCAAATGCACCAGAAAACCAAAGACACGTAAATCGGGGCTGACGCCAAGAGGAGAAGCCGCCGCTAGCACCGAAACGAATTGCCTTGTCTTTCTTTACAGAATTGGTGAGACTGAGGCTGCAGCATCAGCGCGCAATGCAGCGAACATGCGGAGACGCCAGGTCTCGTCAGGCCGCCTCACTCCGGCAGGTCTGGGGACGACGTGGCTTGTCAGCGCCACTTTGCGAACTCAATTACGAGCTTTAGTGAAGTCGACATAACTGCGCCTCCTGTTCTACAGCACTGAGAAACTTTTGCAAGCAAGTAAAATTCTTAGAGGCGTTAATAGGGCAGAATGGACGAGTTATAACGGGAATGATAGTGATGAGGTGCCGGCGATGACGACGAGCGCAATGAAATAGATATTTATTGCCGCCAATTATAACGTAAACACACATCATTCAGGTCGACATCTGCGGAGCTGCTTCCCTTTTGTTGTAGTTCCTACGTTAAGCTGAAGAGCTAATAATACAGCCCTGATAGCACTCATATGGTACATCGGAGAGTTAGCTGAATACATAATGCTTAGGACACGTGGTAGTATTGGTGCACGAACACGGTCGTAAAAGAGCCACTCATTTCAGCTGACGGCTGCATCTAATATTGGATGGATGTCCCACATGCACAGGTATCTAGACGAACAGAACTTATGGGATAATACTGATGCAATTTAGAATGGTGCAGTCCATAGGGGAGATGCGACGTCCCTGTGCGTGGCTGCGCCAGGTGTGTGGAGAGTCGATGATAATGAATTGAACTGGGTCCTTCGCACTGCCAAAGCTATGGCACAATCTTCCGCCTCTGTGCCGTTTCTGGTGCGCACTGTGGCTGTGGCGGCTGTCACCCCTCCTATCAGTCCCCTTCACCACCGCGTAATGCACGAAAGAAGTGTGGCGGCGTCTTTTATAGAAAAAAGCGTGCCTCTCGGCGGCTGAAACGGAAATAGTTATTGTAACACAGGAACAACATTGTGCCATATGGTCTCGTATCAACGCCGCGGTTCCTACACAGCCAGAATTTCTGGTGATCAGCCTACTTGTGCCAGTTTCATTATTTAATGAACGTTTCGCTTTGGGGACATGCCCATGCTACGCAGCAATGTTCAAGAACGGCGCATTAACTTTACGGAGGAATGAAATTTCCCACAGCGCAATCAAGAGACCGGGTTAGAACATGATGGAAGCGGCAAAGGGCAGTTTATATAACTTTTTTTGTCGTAGCAATGAAGGCCAATGCTCTAATTTGAACACTGCTTAGAGTGATAATACTGTCACGAAGTCGTGACTACAATCCGGAGGACAAAAATACAGGGGAATTGCCACTAAACAAAACTCTTTATTTGGGCTGACTTGCGTCCACAATCGACCGAATCATTCGGCGGCGGCGTAGCCACAAGCGTGCTCGGCGGTCGTCGAACAGAATGCCCGCCCCTGTCGACCGTGCTCAATATAAAGCTGATAACGAACGTTCGAGATAAAGCGTGCAAAGTTACAACAATCGAACAACGTAGAATCGGCTCCGCCAGGATGCGATCAATTAAAACAGATCTGGTCGCGTATTGCATCACAAAGCGATAAAGCAGCGTGCCTGCAGCTTTGAAGAATGATTAAACACTAGAAAGATTTTCGGCGTTACAATACTGATAAAACAGACAAAAACAGCACAATTAGATCAAAATTGATAACCTTATATTAAAGTAAATATATCTAATGCAAATACATAACTGTCAAAAACACACCGCTGCGATGAAAATACATGCTACCATATGATTGCAAAATAAATATGTTACACCTGTAAAAGCCCATCAAAAGTTCAGAAGCGTTCCCTTGATGTTGCCTCGACTTGCAGGAACGCTCCGAGTGCAGTATAAGGGCGCGTTCACACTTGTCCAAAAATTCGGCGAGCGAAGCGGATTCGCTCGCCGGGAAAACTAGTACCTGTTCTCATCTGTTGACGCCCGAGCGAGGCGGAACCGCCACGACGCTGCTGTTTCTCGCTTTTCCACACACTTCCCGGCCACCACGTCACCGCTCGCGGCGTACACAGATATGGTTAGAAAAGAGCATAAATCGATGCTGTCTGTGTACCATAACCGTATGCACTCTTGCGTACGTAAACGCAAGCACATTCCCATTTTTAGTTCAACGTGTGCTGCGCGATGTCAGTGCACGTTAAAGATCCCCAGGTGGTCGAAATTATCCCGGAGCCCTCCACTACGGCACCTCTTCTTCCTTTCTTCTTTCACTCCCTCCTTTATCTCTTCCCTTACGGCGTGGTTCAGGTGTCCAACGATATATGAGACAGATACTGCGCCATTTCCTTTCCCCCAAAACCAATTATTATTATTATTATTATGCAAACAAACTCGCAACGAAACGCCCAGCCTAGTGGCGCCATCTGCTTGTCAGGGCAGGAACTAGTACTGTCAACAAAACCGGCGGTCCTATTAGGCCTAGTAGCGGCAGAATCGTCACTCCAAATAAAAGGTAAAGCAAATTTATCACTTATACTTTTGCTTATAGGTGAGGTGAGACGAAGCGATGTACCGGTGTCCGATTTATGGCCAGTGAACGCGGTGAACAAGGCCGCAACATCGACGAATTCATTCCCATGAATTCCCAGGCGTCAGTCCTGTCTTTTGTGTGCCTTTTGTGTCCCCGTTTCTTGCGCCATTACCAGTTTTTCTTTCATTCCCATGCGAGGGGTCCTGCGTCGTAGGGCGCCGCCATATTTTTCGCCGCGGCGGCGAACGCGAAAAATTTGGGTCCAGGCCGATCGCCCTCGCCGCGCCGCTTTCCGCCTCGCTCGGCGTCAAATGCGGCCGAATCCACTTCGCTCGCCGGATTTTTTAACAAGTGTCAACGGGCCCTAAGATATCAAACAAGGCTGGTTCTGCTGATCGCTAGAAGGGAAAGAAAAATACGCACGGAGGGAGAACCAGCGTCTTTGTGCACCGCATAGAGCATATATTACCCGCTACGCTGCAATAACTACATAATTACCAGAGCAAGAAGATGTGTTGCAACCAACACGTTATGCATCACGTACGAATACAAGCTCGGTTGATAACGCCGAATCGTTTGTGTCACAGCAGAAGCCTGCGGCATCAGAATACAGAAAAAGAACGCATTGCGCTCAGTTCGAAAGAAGAAAACATGAACTATCGAAGAGCTTGTCCGATATTATAGTAGTGAATACAATCAAGACGCCGACGCAAGAACTGAAGGTTGCAGTTCACGCTGGATTTTGATAAAGTAGAGAATTGACGACGGCGACGCAACGAACTAGGCCAGGTGAGTCGGTGAGGTAAAATGTAACATGTTGTAAACATAAAAGAAACGCCTATTAATAATAATAATTGGTTTTTGGTGGAAAGGAAATGGCGCAGTATCTGTCTCATATATCGTTGGACACCTGAACCGCGCCGTAAGGGAAGGGAGAAACGCCTATTATAGATATGTTTTAAGGTGGATCTTTATATAAATTGATATGCATGTGTTCGCTGGTGACCCGCGAGGGCGCACTGCGGGCTGCGTGTTGTCAAACAGCGGGCCTGTTGTGCCAGTATGACCCAGTGGCCATTTTGTCAAGGAGTGTGCGCGCATAACTGAGGCGCGAAAACAGTTTTGGTGGGCAGCCACGCTCAAGTGATTTGAACCTATAAGTGTGAACGATGCCGGCGTTGTCGATGTATGTTACGGCGTCCATCAACGGGCATAGGACGAGCTTAGTATGGTCCCGAAAAAAGTTGACCTGATCAGAAGCAAAACAATGAAAAGAAGGCTATTAACATAATACAGGGAACAATTAATGAAAGGATGCCTCCGTGAAATTCAGTAGTTGGTGTACTGTACTAAGCCTCAGTAAATCCACCGAAAGTTCAAAACATATGTCAGGACTACGTTCAGTATATTTCACCGCATTCACTCGAACATTGCGTGGTGACGGAGAGAACCGGGTGGTCACAGAATAATATGACCTACAGGAACAGCGAAGACAGCTTTACCGGACTTTTTTTTCATAAAAAAATTGATTCTAGGACTCTTTGTTGCTACTTTGAGGACGACAGTGCAATATGCATTTAATGCTGAGAACTTTAATTCAGCCATTCAATTCACAATTATGGATGTCAAGACCGAAAGTTGTGGGTTCGCGTTTGTAGATAATTAATTCTTGACAAGAAAATACGCAGGAAACTACGAAGACGAATTCGAGAAAAGACAGACAAGCGCTTCTCTCGTCTTTGTCTTCGTCGTTTTCTGCGCTTATTTAAGATCCGAAAAGGAGTCCATAATCCCCGTTTTGAAATTAATGGCGCTGCTGGAAGCCTTTGGTATCTGCTTGAGAAAAAATGTCAAGACGCCAACGCAGTTTGCTTGCGAAAACGACCCGAGGACAGCGATACCGCTATTCCATTTCTTCAGCTCTTCTAGTTTATTAGAGCTCACTTCATAGTGATAACAGCATCTGCCATTAAAACACTGAATTTATCGATAGGGAATTTACCGGTAGGGATTGTACCTCCCAAGCTCCTCTTCCGGAGCAACCTCTCGGGCAGCTGGTGCGGTGTCCCTCCGAACCTACCCGTGCAACTCGCACGATCTTCCGACATATCCTAGTACCCGAAGTAAAAAAAATTGGAGGACGCTTAAGCTTGGTCTTTAAGAGTGAGACGCGACAGATTGTCGCAGCGTTGCCGATGGGTACACGGAACGCCATCGCCCGTTCGGCGCGACGCGTGGCCCGTTGGACAACTTAAGGAAAGAACGCCTGTCTCACATATCTCGGCGCACACCCGAACCTGCCATATGGGAAGCAAAATGAAATGAACAATTGCTCTTAAGGAAAGCAAATGACTCCTGTCTCACATTTCTCGCTGGACACCCTGATCGCGCCGTAAGGGAAGGAAAAATCGATCGATCAATCAATCAATGTATATCTATCAATCTATCGATAAATCTACCGAACAATAAATCAGTCGATCGATCGATCAATGTTAACGCTGTCGCGTTAGAATTCCTTCCCATAAGGCGCGGTTCAGGTGTTCACCGAGATGCGCCATTTTTCCCTCACAGCGAAAGACGCGGACGACACCGGCTTTTCTGCGACACGAGCTCTTTAACGCTGTCGCGTTAAAATAGCCAAGCATCCTAACCACTTTCCACTGAACGTCCACCCACAACACAACTGGGGAAGAAGAGTGGCCAGGGCCAGAGCTCTCCTACACAACCACGGAGACGAAACGGGCACAACGTTCGTTGACGCCGCGGAATACGCAGAACGCTCGCGATTCGCGGTAGCGGTCGTCGATTCGAGTGGCGAAACGCGCATAACAGCAAGTGTAGCGTGCGAGCGCGCAGAAGAAGCGCAGGAAGCGGCGGCGGCCCTCGCCCTCACGGATCCGACGTGCACTACAGTACTCTGCGACTCGCGACAAACGGTCAAAAACTTCGCCAAAGGATGGACCTCACAGACAGCGGCCCGAATTATGAGCAATGGAAAAGTCCAGTGGGAGGAAGCTTTTCAAACCAGAATCCAGTGGTTCCCGGCGCGCATGGGAGAAGTATCGAACACATAACTGAACTCAAATGAGACGTCACACGCCAAGGCGCGCGAGCTCGCGAACCGCGCCGGCGACCGTCGCCCATGGGACACCACCAAAGACTGACCAACTACAACGAAATTACGACGGCCCTCTGCCTGGCCCGCCGAGCCTTCCCTCCGCCCAACGAGAAGCTGGACAGGGCGCACGTGGTGGCCCTCGGACAACTGCAGACGCTCACGTACCCCAACCCGGCACAATACCACAGACTCTACCCCGGAACATACCCGACAAATATATGCAAGTCTTGCCACACTGCTATAGCAACTTTACCCCACATGCTCTGGGACTGTAGCAAAAAACCTCACGGTGCTAACTCCGGAACCCTCGCGCCGCGGTGGTTCGCTGCCTTGCGCAGCCCCATGTTCGGTGACCAACTCTGGGCCGTCCAGCAGGCCCGCGAGACGACAGCGAAGCAACACCTCGACGTCGCCACGTGGGAGACCTAAGGCCCCGTCGGCGAAAGCTCTGCTGGATTTTAAATAAAGTTGTTACCAATCAACCAACCTAACCACTGAGCCACCGCGGCGGGTGATGGCAGGGTGGGTGCGCTGCCTAAGCAGTGTGCAGAAGGCACTCAACGTTACGAAGCCCAGCCGCGTCTGCTTGCCCGATACACTGCAGTTTCCGCTCTCTAACCAGATTCAGCAGTAGTCAAACCGCAACGCAATTTTTTCATGCCGCATTGTCTATTTTGACAAAAAATGCGGTGCAATGACTTAAGCGCAGCTTGCTGGTGGATACGCAGAAGTCTTCCTTTGGAATTTTACCAGTACTGTGGCTAGAAATTGCAGCTGCTTCCTCACACGTCTGTGCGCTCAATACCAGAGCAGGCGATTAGAAAGACTGTGCGCTCGATCTCATTCAGCGGTCTTGTAAAGACGGTCAGTGCTGTGGCATGTTGCAAGTTGCGCGTCCGCGCCATAAGTGTCGCCACGGTCGGAACGATTGCAGCGATCCTGGTATCTGGCAGCAAACGCGGCTGGAGTCAATGACACAACGCGTCTGCGCCGCCAGTGCCGCCGCGGGCAACGCTGCAGCGCAGTGGCGCAGTGGCAGCAGACGACAGCGACCGGCGCAAGCATAGCGAGCAAAGTTTTGAGCAATTTATGTTTTTACCGCCAACTCCCAGGCACCGCCACCGTCGCATTTCAAAATCGTCCCCATTGGCTCTACGGGAATGTCACACCCTTGAGACGGTTGCATTGCATTGCATTGCATTGAGTTGTATTGTATTGTATTGTATTGCATTGCATTGTATTTAACTCAGACTATCATGCGCCAAACACCATACATTTCAACGATTGGGTGTCAGCGAAAGTTGTCCGGACAAGGACTCCGAGGAGCCCAACAAATCGAATGTAGACCTCACCCTTCTTCTCAGGCCTGATAGTGAAGGCTATTGTGATCGAGGCGCTCTATGTTCAGAAACTGAGTACCGGTTAGAAGGGCGCAGTTGTGGAATGTCCCGGTGTATATTCTACCACCCAGAGCTATAATATTTCTGGCGGTTTAGCTCTGGTTAACATTGGTTGGAAGCAAAAAAGCTGCATCTCGCAACCTACGTTTGTGGTCTAGCGATTGGCGGTTTCCACGGAAAGTCATACTGACACACAGGCATTTTTTATTCGTTAAACATCTTTCTTTCTTGGAAACGACATTAAAGGCGCTGGCACAAGATAGTATATATTTAACATAGCTTCGGTGATATTTACAACAGTATTATTAAGAGTGAGACGAGAAAGAGTGTCGCAGCGTTGCCGAGGGGTACACGGAACGCCATCGCCCCTTCGGAGCGACGCGTGGCCCGTTGGAAAATTTAAGGAAAGGACACCTGTCTCGTACCTCGGTGGACACCCGAACCGGGCCGTAAGGGAAGGAAAATGAAATGAAAATTGATTTTAAGGAAAGGAAAAGACGCCTGTCTCAATTCTCGCTGGACACCAGTACCATGCCGTAAGAAAAAGAAAATCCCATTCCTTACAGCGCGGTTCAGGTGTCCACCGAGATGCGCCATTTTTCCCTCACGGCCAACGCCGCCGACGCCGATGACAGCGGCTTTTCTGCGACACGAGCTCCTTAACGCTATCGCGTTAAAATGGGAGGTAAAATATTTTAAAGCGAAAGCTTTATTGGCCGCAAACTCGCGATTTCGCCATGGCGGTACTCCATCGAAGCACATGACGTCACAACGCGGGCCTCGCCGCGGAAAGTTACTGTGCTTCGCACGCTCGCCGCGCCATCTGGCATGACGTCACACAGCGTTCCATCCATCTGGCGGCAGAGGCCGCGAAGAGCCAACAACTCTTTGCCTGCATCTATTCGCGGAGGCCCTGGCCTCTGCCCCTAGGCCTGCGCGCCAGGGGTAGGGAATAGAGGGCCTCCATTTCTGATAATAATAATTAATAATAATTGGTTTTTGGGGAAAGGAAATGGCGCAGTATCTGTCTCATATATCGTTGGACACCTGAACCGCGCCGTAAGAGAAGGGATAAAGGAGGGAGTGAAAGAAGAAAGGAAGAATAGGTACCGTAGTGGAGGGCTCCGGAATAATTTCGACCACCTGGGGATCTTTAAATAAAAGTTTTCGGAACTGGAACTGGAACTCGTCGTTGCGCTCGCCTCCGCTCGCTTCGACAGCTGCACTGCATGCGCTATGGGATGTCACAGGATTGAAATGGGAGAGCTGGCGTGCGCCGCAACCACAGTTGAGGCGACAGTATGGACGGCGACAACTCTGATAAGCTGGAGGAGGCGCAGACAGATACTACGCCATTTCCTTTCCTTTCCCCAAAAACCAATTATCATTATTATTCATCCCTTGAAATTTCACACAAGTGACTCTACAATGAGTGAAACCAGAGACAAGTGAAATGTACTTCAACCCCTTTCTAACCAGCTGCAATCCTAATGTTTACCGGAACGCGTAGTTATTGTCGGCACCGCACGTCCGAAATATTCCTTCCCTTACGGCGCGGTTCGGGTGTCCACCAAGATACATCTCATTCCATAATTGTCCGGGCAAAGCATCGCGTCGAACGGACGATGGCATTCCGTGCACCCTTTGGCAATGCTGCAACACGCTACCGCGTCCCGCTTTTTCTTTCGCCTGGCGATCTTTGCTGACGACAACGACATTACGAAAATTTCCTTGGATGGTAGAGCTATACAGCTTCGCTGTAAAAACTTACACACCGTCCTAAAAATGGCTGAAAGAGGTAAGGTAGAATTCAGGATCACCCCAAGACCACGACAAATAAAGCATAAAAACGCACTAGGAGCAAGACTCAATTTTGCCCAAGTACCTACTGCTGCGACGGGGCACCCAGAAGCATGCGCCGCAAAACGTCCAAATGGGCAGTCACTATTTTCCGCGCTTTTCACCGAATTTCATGAAACACCAATCAATGTTATTGCAGCTATAATTAGAGATATACCGAAATCTCTTCGATCATGCTGTACCGTAATGCATTAGGCACCGTCGTTCCTTAGAGACAGCTCAATGATGAACCCAATGACAAATTGAGCGGCGTGAGAGCGGAAGACCGTTCCTAACAAGGCAAAAAAAAAAAACGTCAGCAGGACAAGCATGTCATGTGCTTGTTTGCGCAAGAAAGCACATTTAGGGGCGCACTGCAAAGACAAACCGAAACACTTCAGTTAACTAGCGCGGGCCACGCGAGCTTAATTGGTCAAAATAGTTATACATCCGTAATAGCAATCTTTTGTGATCCAGTCGCCGCGCGAACACATGCAAGTTGAAGAGCTGCCTTTGGCTCAGTTGAGGTTGGCATTTTGGCGGGTGATGATCGCACAGATTGAAAACTAAATATGACAACATTCTTCGGCAGGATGCAGAGTTTTTGAGGTGATAGATTGCAGTTGCATTCCGAAGAACTCAATCGTGCCGATGGGATTTCAATATGTGGCATAATTATAAGTATTTACTCCCTTTCTACCTTCAGAAAATCTAGCTGTGCCATCATATCCTTCATATATGACACTTTAATTGAACTTTAAAAAGGTTCTTTCTAATAAATCTCCCTCTGGTAAAGCGCGATAGCAACAGATTATTGTGTACAAACACGCAAACGAGATACAGCATTCACTTTGTGGAAGCAAGAAAAAATTTGGTCATGTTGCATGTAGTACGCACCTTTGTTTTATAGCAAGACTTCACTAGGAGTGTTTTGGGAACGATCTTGGCTGCGAAACGCTGACTCGTTTTCTGGTCCACAACTTCGCAGCATTTGCCAAAGCCTCCCTAGAAAATAAAGAAAAATTATTCTGGGGGATACATTGTCCTCCGCACATTAAGTAGAAACTGAAATTTTCAGAGTTTAATTCTGCATGCGCAACCAGTGATAAGGAAATAATTTTCTCAGTAACAGTATTAGCTGATGAAGTCTGCGACATGCAATGCACAGCACGAGTGTGTGCTGCAGTTGAACAAGAGGGAGCGATCGGCTGCTGCGATAGCCTAGTGCTCTCGTGCAGTGGCCAGCAAAGCTGAGCTGTTCGCGCCCCCGCGGGCTCATATCCAGTTGCGGCAATAATAATGCGAGCGCGTTACTTGGCTCGCTGTGCCAAAAAACCCGCCGTCGACTGAACGCCGTGTCAGAACCGAGGCACGCGAATGACGTCATCACCCCTCCTGGAGTAATACTACATCACAAGGCAGGGGTAGATCGAGAAAGCCAAGTGGCCTTTCGCAGTGAATGGAAACAGGTTTTGAGGCGCCCTTCCTCACTCCAAGTCCTCATCGTTAGCCGCTCATGCTATCCGCTTACTTCTTATCATCCAAGGAAATAGAGCAAGACCGCAAGCTTACCTCAGCCAGCTTACACTCGCGGCCGGTGAGCAGCGGGGCTCTAGCTTCATTTTGTAGCGCATCTGTTTTTTGTCCACTTAACACTGCAGAAGACGCGCTCAGCATTAACGTAAGCAAATTTCAGTGTGCCTTGCGACAGGTCTGGAAAAGGGCATTCGCCGCAAAATCTTTGTAAAATCCGGCCGCTGCGTGCCATAAACTCAAACACTATGCGTGAACAAGTTCACGCCATTTGTTTCGATTTGCCGTATTTAAACTCCAGTTCAGTGCAGGAATATCTCAAAAACTGCATCAGCAGCTTCAGTATGGCTTCACGGAACTTCGCGTTTTCAATGTGATCAGGATTGATAGCATGCAGCCTCTTGCGGCAACAGCAGACGAACTGCTACATCTCACCTTACCTCCTTCATCGCTACCGCCCAGCCTTAAGCCTGCCACTTTGCTCAACAAGTGCGGCGGCAAAGGCCACCCTCATGCACTACATGTGAGAATGTCCCCAACACATGGCAGTTTCCGCCATATCCAACCCATCCATCTCCTCAATGGAGGCCGCTCTGCGAGCTGCTCAACCAGCTGGCCAAACATGGCTAGTGGACAGCGCTCTCCGTGAAGCCCAGGCCCGTGTACTCTTGAACAAGTAGGAGCCCATCCTTGGGAACCTTTTGTTATTTTCTTAAAATAAAGATGTTCCCTACTCCCAAATGTAGCCATTTGAAAGCCGCATAGGAGTTGTATCGGCATTAGCCTCAATAGCTGAAAGGAGCGCTGTCACGGCCCCTTGGTCTAGTAAAATCTTCCCTGAAGATGTCTTCTTAGAGGCGTGTTGCGCGCGCATGTACATACGTACGCTCCGAATCTACCCTAGCCGCTCGTAGGGGTGCCACTATGCGCGCCAACTCCACCGGCATAAATGGTGTGAGTAAAGAAAATTGCTAGTAACCGCGAAAAAATGGAAGTTCAACGTAGCCAGTAACCCAACGTGAAACTCATCGCCATACGGGGTCAAAGTAGCCAATTTGGCGCAAAGTTGCCACCAATGTAAAGTTAAGTTGTTGGGCGAGTTGGTAATGGTATTCCATGATTACCGCGTGACGAACCGGACATAGAAAAAGGAAACCCGCAGGGGCACAACACAGCAATGTGTTGTGTCCCTACGTGTTGACTTTCATCTGTGTCCTGTTATTCGCGCTGTAGTCATGGAATGCCACCAATGGCCGCTATTTTTTGCAGTTCTTCTCGCTTCTTCACAGTGGTGACCTTGACCTCCAGCTCTGTAAAGCAAAATACCAGAGGGGATATAATACTTGCCTAAAGTTCCGATAGGCTGGAAATGTTTCCCTGCTCATCTAAGCCCACATTTGCCACAGAGGAACGGCAATTGTGTCTACCGCTGCTTTGATGTTTCCCTTAATCGGTATTCACTCCTATATCTGCTAGAGCGCGTTTTCTACAAACGAGCCTACCTGTTCCAGGAATGCCACAAAAAATCGTTTAATATAATGGGCAGATGTTTTACAATGAATTGTCTATAAAAAAGTGGTATACCTGAAATGCTTTTTAATGTTTTTATACGAAGCTATGAAAGATTGTTGCCCAGAGCTTTTAACTGCGGGAACGATGTAAAAGCAGCTTGTGGGCTAGTAGAATTTATTGGACTTGTCACCTTGATGAAGGATGTCTAGGTCACAGCGAATACTGTGTCGTTCACTAACACGTAGCCTTGTATAGTTTTCCGACTACGAAGTCATTCTCGTTCAAAACATTAATGGCCAACTCACAACGTTCTTCGTTTATTTCCAATAGAGGAGAACGGCCGCCAGTGGTCACTTTGGTACTAGGGTCGTCAAACCGCGGTGCTATCACCAGGCAGGGCGTAGGAAGGTGTGAAGGCAGAGGCCCTATAAATGAAGTGAACAGGACAATGAAGATTATACTTCATGGTGCAAGAGAATCTGTGGCCAATGAGCGCGATGGCACAAGGTTTCCTCATCTACTCGAGGTCGCTTCAAAGACGCATTTCCTAAGCAATTCACCCCAATGAAGCCGAGCATGAGGTCAGGTGAAGGTTACGTTGACTCACGAGGTTTTATCGTCCCAAAGCGAATCAGGCTATGAGGGACGCCGTACTGGCGGGCCCCGGATAATTCCGAGTACCTGGGGTTCTTGAGCGTGCACGGATATCGTACTTTGCACGGGCCGCTGTCATTTCACCTTCATTGACATGCACAACCCCAGGCGAGTATCGAACTCGCCAAGAGAACGCTTGTACCCGTTGTGTCATCGGTCGGCCCCTGGCGGCACTGGGTTTCGTACAACGCCCCTCCCGCATGCGAGGCTGATGCTTAAACAGCTAGGCCAGCACTTACCTTCGTACTTCTAGAGCGATTGTTTGGTTTTCTTCTTGAAGAGAGGGAGGTTTTTTGGGTGGGGAATAAACACAATACTGCTTCCTCTAACAATAAAGGAATAGTATCCGTCTCCCTTCAGGAACCTACTCAGAGCATAGCTGTCGCCGACGTTTATCTCCGCTACGGAAGACGTCAGCAATGTGCGATGTCGCTCGTACGTACGCACGAGGCCACCGCAGCCATGTTGCGAGACTCTGCTGTTCACTATTTATGTTTCTTTCACTGGCTGCATGTTCCGTGGTGCGTTTAGAGCAGTCATGATAGTCACAGTGATGATATATGGACATTTGGCGGCACGTCCAAATTCGGTTTCGCTACACATACGACGCAAATTTTATCACCGATTTTTCGTTGCCTATGTAAGTGCAAGTTCTACTTAATATCACAACATGTACGCCTGTGCATATACTGGCCAATTACGAAAAAAAACTCGCACTTCGGAACAATAGCGCAACAGGACAAGGGACCAAGAACGAGTAACCACACAGAGCTTTTTCGAGCCGCATGCCTAGACTTCGGGACGTGAACCTTGCTTCTGAACAGTACTTACATGCAGTTTCTCGCAGTTTTTTTTTTTTGCTGATTCCCAAGGCTCCATACTCTTAATCGTGCGGTTCTCGAACGTCCATGTATGTTCCCCTCTTCAATTGACCTTGGTTTATTTAAATCTTGATGTGCGCTACACCTTGCTTAGTTATAATTTAACCATAGTTGCGTCAATGCTGTACACAGCAAGATTTCCAGAATGCACGTACTACTCGTACCTGCTAACAAAGAAACATTTGCCGCAGGTCGTACAAAATCGGGTTCCGGAACAAAACGGCCATTCTGTTTTGTAATTTAACGCTGACGGCAACGCATTCCCGCACAGTTGCGTAAAACATCTCTGGAGAGACCAAAAAAATTTAAGGGTGTTATAACCACGGTCATGAAGATGATCGGTGCTAGCTGGCCAGCGATTACGTTTGTCTGAGAAGGGTAACGATGAGTGCTTTATGCGGCGCAAAATGAGTTTGGACCGACTTTAGTATCTCGCCGTTCAGCGGGTTCGCGGTCAGCCCCCCCCCCCCCCCCCCCCCCCCCCCCCCCATAGTTTGTCCCATGCCTGCACATTTCTGGCTGAGGCCGTGACCATCCAGCACCCGTTGGATGGCTAGGACAGACTGTTTACGCAGAGGACGGGAACTTCCGCTCCAAAATCAATCATTTTAAAAACGTTACCACCGGTAATGAAAGCATCTTCCCGGATGACGTCGATGCTATGCCTCTTTCCTGGCTCATGCTGAAGCAACCACCAAATGAGGGCACGCGCAAGGGAGCCAACTGTCGAAGGGAAGAGGTACTCGTTTTTCTTTATGCGCACGTAGGTTTCCTGCACGGTGAGAGCCGCAAATGGAGGGTGTACCACAAGCATTGTGTACCTGCAGGGAAATGTGCCACAGTGATCACATACGGCTTTCGGCTTCATCACTATTGCCAACACGGAGGACATGTTACATTTCGTAAAGGATGGACAATATATTACGCACATCTGCGCTATTGTTCCGAAGCAGATACTAGAAATCAGCACAAGCATTCACATCTAAGTGTGATGCACTGAAAAGTTCCGATCCTAGCAATAATATTAATAGCAAAGAAATTGTTTTCTCATTGCATTCGCTTTATTATAAGGCTCCATATCGTGCCGAGTTTATCAAGCTCCACACTGCATGCTAGGATGCAATGTTAGGTAGTGCATCGTACCTTGACCTCTTCCCCTAAATGGCTTGTTTTCAAAAATTTGATAAATTATTTAGATGCAGTTACTATTCCATAATATATGAACAATACTTTCTCGCCGAAATGTCGTCTCCCGCCGAAACTTCGAGAGATCAATGGGCGTGCTAGCTTAAAACAACCATTAAAATTATCTTATCCTGTATGCTTACTCATAAATTTCGGGGTATCATTTTCATCCTGAAAGCAAGAGATTAGGCCTCTAAAATGCAAATATGAAACTGGTCGACCGGTTGAAGAAACCGGTTGACGAAAAACCGGAAACCGGAAACCGGTTGACGAAAAATGCATCTGGTTCGAAGCTTTTCTTCTGGCTATCATGTTGCACACAGTATTTCATTGGCAGTAAGAAACCTGGTGCAGCGCACAGGATGCATCCCATCGACCAGACGTCCACTTCGAAGCGGTGCCGCTTTTTCGATAAGACCTCCGGGGCGATGTAGTTGGGCGTTCCGCACAGGGTCTTCCTGCGCTCTCCCTCAAAACCAATGCGGGTGGCGAGACCGAAGTCCGCCACCTTGAGCTTCATACCCTCGTTGAGCAGCAGGTTTCCTAACTTGAGGTCCCAGTGGACCACCCGCTGCTCCCTCAGGTATCGGCAGGCGGGTAGAAGCTGCCGGATGAAGTACCTCGCCTCGCCCTCTGTCAGCATCTTCCGGCGCCGGTGCATTTCGAAGAGAGAGTGCAAAACAATGAATAAAGTCGGTTTTTTTACCCTCCCGGAGACCGGCAGCCCTGTGCTCTTCTCCAGTGTTAGAGCCGGTCCTCTGTGAGCGCATGGCCGCAGAGCAGGTGGTATGCCCAGCGTTGAATTCGCGTCGCGTCCCGTGAGCATTACGTACAGTTCTTGAACTGAACCGATAAAGGAAGATTTGCAGTGTGTGTGAGCTCATGAATAGATATACCGAACCATCGTATGCTTATACGACATGCCATGAATATAAGGGCGCGAAATGAAATGAGCTGCACCTAATGCAGCGCATGAATGACCCAGCATCAGCGGCAAGTATGTATTCCATAGCCAAAAATTAGTCATTATGAAATGTCATATTGCTTCGTCTTCATTCTCTACTCTTACACACGCACATGCGACGTTAATGAGTGTATACGTATTTACGATAAACTGAATCATCGAAACATTATCGATCGTGGTTAACAATGGAAGGTAGGTGCTGTACACTATTTTAGCACGGTATGAGAAAATATACATACGAGTGTTGGTGCATGGTAGATAGCTTCAATCTGTCCATGCAGCTTCGATCAAAATTTCCTTAGGAGCAGTGCTTGGGTAAACTGCCTTCGTGCCCTCCGTTCTAAATTCTTAGCCCTCCATGAGTAAAGCCAGAGAACCTAATACAAATTTAAAAAGACATTAATAACGAACTTTGCTCTCTGCTGCTTGCAGGGTGGAACGATATTCCGATATGCCCGCAGTTGAGCACTGCTGCACGTTCTTATTAACCATCGAGATAAAACTTCCCGCCATAGCACTAAAACAAAGGGTCAAACAATTTCCTTCGCCACCGTGTTTTTCTACGTGCCTCAAGGTTCTCCTTGTGGTGTCGAACTCTGCAAAATAAGAAGTTCTTTTGCGAATCGACGGAAACGCCTGGACTCCAAGCAAAGGCGCACATGCAGTATGAGTGTATGTCCTTCTGTGCCGTGCTTTTGTATGGAATGGGCACACCATTCGTTTCTTCTTTTTCTCGTTTTTTGTGTACTTGTTCCGCTTTTTTTGACGTGGAATCACAAAGAGCCATGAACAATATGAGCATTTACGAGAAAGATAGGAAGCTGCTGAAGGCAAGTTCATACCTGTCTGCTACACAGCTCAAGGATGATGTAAACATTGCTCCCATCCTCGAAGCAGCTGTGGAAGCGGATATTGTGATTGTGGTCAAGAGCCTTTTGGATTTGGATCTCCTGGGTGATCTGCGCACACACAAAACGCCGAGTGTGAAAGGTGTGTCACATCGTTTTACACAGTACACAAATCGGGAGAAGGCAAGCAGGCAGGATATCATTCGGCGCTGAAGGCTTGCAGGCGGACGGCTGAAAAGCTGAATATTAGATGCGAGGTAAAGAAAAGAGAACTAAAGGCCTCAAGCGGGGATCAACCTCAACCGCATCTTTAGAGAAGGGACGAATGACTGGGTTATTGAAAGAACAAAAGAAAAGGGGGCACCACAGCAGAGGGCTCCAGATCAAATTCGGCTGCCTAGTTCTCTTCAACAGGCCTCGACATATGGTACAGCACGTGTGCTTGTTGGGAGTTTCCCCTCCACTGAAATGCGGAGGCTGCAGTTTGCATTTGGTCCCCTATCCTCTCTCTCCATATCTTGTTACCTGTTTCATTTCATTTCTACTTTCTGCATGCTATCCTTTCCTTCCGCTGCCCCAGCTCATGTGCTTCAGTATCGATGGCAGATGTCCGGGCTAGCAAAAATCTTTTCCTTCCTTTTTATTATTATTTCAATAAAACCACCACCACCACCACTATCACTACCACCACCACTACCACCACCACCACTACTACTACCACCACTACTACTTGCATTTGGCACCTTGAGCTAGGTAGCCGAACATCGTAATGCATTAGGCACAGTCGTGCCGTAGAGACAGCTCAATGATGAATCCAATGAAAAACTGAACGGGGTGAGAGCGGAAGCCCGTTCCTAACAAGGAAAAAAAACGTCAGCGGGAAAAAGCATGCCAAGTGTTTGTCCACCCAAGAAAGCACATTCAGGGGCGCACTGTAAAGACAAAGCGAAACACTTCAGTTAACTAGCGCGTGCCACGCGAGCTTAATTGGTCAAAACAGATAGACTTCCGTAATAGCGATCTTTTATGATCCAGTCCCCAGCAAACACGTGCAAGTTGAACAGCTGCCTTTGGCTCAGTTGAGGTTGGCATTTCGGCGAGTGATGGTCGCGCAGATTGAAAACTAAATATTACAACATTTCTCGGCAAGATGCAGAGTTTTTGAGGTGATGGATTGCTGCTGCCTTCCCAAGAACTCAATCATGCCGATGGGATCTCAATACGTGGCATAATTATAAGTATTCACTCCTACTTTCTACTTTCGGAAAACCCAGCTGTGCCATCATATCCTTCATATATGCCACTTTATATTAACTTTAAATATGTTCTGTCTACGCAATCTCCCTCTGGTAAAGCGAAATAGCAACAGATTAATGTGTACAAACACGCGAACTAGATACGCAGAAAAGAATTTTTTCATGTTGCACGTAGTACGCACCTTTGTTTTATAGAAAGACTTCACTAGGAGTGTCTTAGGAACTATCTTCGCTGCGAAATGCTGACTCGTTTTCTGGTCCACAACTTCGTAGCATTCGCCAAAGCCTCCCTAGAAAATAAAGAAAAATTATTCGGGGGGATACATTGTCCTCCGCACATTAAGCAGAAACTTTGAAAATTTAAGAGTTTAATTCCGCATGCGCAACCAGTGATAAGGAAATAATTTTCTCAGTAGTAGTATTAGCTGATGAAGTCTGCGATATGCAATGCACAGCACGAGTGTGTGCTGGAGTTGAACACGAGGGAGCGATCGGCTGCTGCGATAGCCTAGTGCTCTCGTGCAGTGGCCAGCAAAGCTGAGCTGTTCGCGCCCCCGCGGGCTCATATCCAGTTGCGGCAATAATAATGCGAGCGCGTTACTAGGCTCGCTGTGCGAAAAAACCTGACGTCGACTGAACGGCGTGGCAGAAACGAGGCGCGCGAATGACGTCATCACCCTCCTGGAGCAATACTACATCACAAGGCAGGGGTAGATCGAGAAAGCCAAGTGGACTTTCGCAGTGAATGGAAACAGCTTTTGAGGCGCCCTTCCTCACCCCGAGTCCTCATCGTTAGCCGCTCATGCTATCCGCTTACTTCTTATCATCCAAGGAAATAGAGCAAGACCGCAAGCTTACCTCAGCCAGCTTACACTCGCGGCCGGTGAGCAGTGGGGCTCGAGCTTCATTTTGTAGCGCATCTGTTTTTGTCCACTTAACACTGCAGGAGACGCGCTCAGCAGTAACGTAAGAAATTTTCAGTGTGCCTTGCGACAGGTCTGGAAAAGGGCATTCGCCGCAAAATCTTTGTAAAATGTGGCCTCTCCGTGCCATAAACTCAAACACTACGCGTGATCAAGTTCACGCCATTTGTTTCCATTTTCCGTATTTAAACTCCAGTTCAGTGGAGGAATATCTCAAAAACTGCATCAGCAGCTTCAGTATGGCTTCACGGCACTACGCGTTTTCAATGTGATCAGGATTGATAGCATGCAGTCTCTTGCGGCAACAGCAGACGAACTGCTACATCTCACCTTACCTCCTTCATCGCTACCGCCCAGCCTTAGGCCTCCCACTTTGCTCAACAAGTGCGGCGGCAAAGGCCACCGTCATGCACTACAAGTGAGAATGTCCCCAACACACGGCAGTTTCCGCCATACCAAACCCATTCCCCTACTCAATGGAGGCCGCTCTGCGAGCTGCTCAACCAGCTGGCCAAACATGGCTAGTGGGCAGCGCTCTCCGTGAAGCCCAGGCCGGTGTACTCTTGAACAAGTAGGAGCCCATCCTTGGGAACCTTTGTTATTTTCTTAAAATAAAGTGGTTCCCTCCTCCCAAATGCAGGCGAGGCATTTGAAAGCCCCATAGGAGTTGTATCGGCATTAGCCTCAATTGCTGAAAGGAGCGCTGTCACGGCCCCTTGGTCTAGTAAAATCTTCCCTGAAGAAGTCATCTTCTTAGAGTCGTGTTATGCGCGCATGTACAACCGGCGGCAAAATAAGTCGGGGCATGCGACAGGCGGCCAGAATCAGATAAAACTGCATCGCCGCGCCGTCTGACGTTGCACTTCTGGTGTCGAGACATCGCAGTGTGCGTCCTTTCATGCTCGCAGCCGAATTTTTTTTGTCGCCTGCAGTGGACTAGCTAATAGCATGCGGCGTTTGTCGGTGGGGGTCGCTTTCTTTATTCGCAACCTCACGCTCGCACTTTGACGTGCGCCGAGCGTCACGCTCTGAATGAAGAAAGCGACCCCCACCGTCAAACGCTGCATGCTATTAGCTAGTCCACTGCAGGCGACAAAAAAAATTCGGCTGCGAGCATGAAAGGACGCACACTGCGATGTCTCGGCACCAAAAGTGCAACGTCAGACGGCGCGGCGATGCAGTTTTATCTGATTCTGGCTGCCTGTCTCATGCCCCGACCTATTTTGCCGCCGGTTGTACATGCGTACGCTCCCAATCTGCATTAGCCGCTCGTAGGGGTGCCACTATGCGCGCCAACTCCACCGGCATGAATGGTGTGAGTAAAGAAAATTGCTAGTAACTGCGCAAAAATGGAAGTTCTACGTAGCCAGGAATCCAACCTGAAACTCATCGCCAGACAAGGTCAAAGTAGCCAATTTGGCGCGAAGTTGCCACCAATGTAAAGTTAAGTTGTTGGGCGAGTTGGTGATGGTATTCCATGACTACCGCGTGACGAACCGGACATAGAAAAAGTAAACCCGCAGGGGCACAACACAGCAATGTGTTGTGTCCCTACGTGCTTACTTTCATCTGTGTCCCGTTATTCGCGCTGTAGTCATGGAATGCCACCAATGGCCGCTATTTTTTGCAGTCTAATTTGGAACCAACCCCTAGCACTAGCAGCCAGCATGGCACGAGGCAAAGATACAAAGTACCCGATTCGGCTCTGGCGAAGTTAGTTGCAACAAATAAAATAGGATTCTTCACACCACACACCACAACGAAAGTTCATATCGCGCACTGATAGATGTGAAGGTAAGACTGCGGAGCCCAGAGGATCCCTGCACTAGAGAAAATGAAGCGCTTTGAGGGTACTAAATGAACCACGCCTCCAACCACTGCGCACGGTAGAACATCGGCGACGTGTCCTACCATCGATTACAATCTGCGTTGCGGAACCGCTGTAAGCGTATGGTCGAAAGCTTACCTTTCCCAGCAATTTGCCTAGGATGTATTCCTTCTTCGACCTTCTGTCCACGAGGACCTCTGGGGCGTCGTTGCTGGTGGCAGAACTCGTCGGGACGGTGGAAGCCATCGTGCGCTAATGAGCCGCTGTCCACAGTTCAGAGTACCAGCTGCTCCAGCCTGACACTAACAAGGCGAAATGACTGGAAACCGCCGCTAACGACCACCGCCAACTATTTACGAACGTTAGTAGAGTGCTGCGTGCACACACGACAGGGGGTGTTGGCCGCTGCTGACTGGCGCGGTGTTGGCTCGAAGACGAATGCAGCGTCAAATTGTTATCACGCGCCTTCGCTTCAAGATGTATGTGCACTTCAACTTTCTCCAAGCATATCAGTGGAGCGCATACGTCGTTTGCTTTTATTGAGGTCGCATTGGCTGCTCGTCTTCTAAAGAACGCTGCAGCTCGAGGCCCGTTTCAAATGCCGATACTGATCGGAATATGCGCTACTAGATATTCGTTAATGAATGTAGTGTATTACTTCTTACAGTGGTATCTTGGGGAACGCGGCGTTCAATTCCTTGAGTGCGCCAGTTCCACATTGACAGCGTTGTTGCTTTTTGTTGAAGGTGTGAGGGACAAAACTCATGTAAAGGATTTTAGTGAGCGTCAAAAAAAAAACCAAGCTAGCGGTAATTAGTCCGTAGCTCTGCAACACGGTGAGGCATAGGTCCAAAATTATTGTTTTTGCATGTAGCACTGTATTTGCACGCCGTTTATTTTGGAAAAAATCGCTCTTTTGAAACACAAGAGACATTTCCGGTGTATGGACTTTTATATGGGTCCAGGAAACAACTCTGATTGCTCTTTTGTCGTATATGTCCTAGGATAACCGAAGCCACGTTCCGGCACAAAACAAAGCCTGTTAGCGTGCTGAATTTAACGTTTTATTCTTGAATCACAACTGAAAAGTAAAGCTCTAAATACATTTAGGAAAATTTTCTTTTCTCCCGATTTAAGGCGCAGCGGTGATGTTTTCAGGAACGTACAGACCACCAACAAATTATAAAGCAATCAGACAACGGCTAGTACAGAGTCGTTAATCGCACCCTGAACGTACTGAAGTAGACCACGCGTATCCTGTCGAATAAAAGACTAGATTCCAAGGGAAGGAAATTGTAGCAGGGGAAGCAGAAATTTAGATGGGCGGATGAGATTAAGAAGTTTCCGAGGATAGGGTGGCCGCAGCTGGCACAGGACATGGTTAATTGGACGGGTATGGCAGAGGCCTTTATCTTGCACTGGGCGTAGTCAGGCTGATAATGATTGTTTTTTATAAGGGTGACTTACACCACGTGCTGTTGCGTGGCTCTGTGCTCTTGCGAGGCCTTTCGATGTTTTTGCCACGTACTGAAACGAGCAAACTGGCATGCACATAGATAAAAGTGGCCATCTCCTCGGCTGTATCGGCCGCAGACTTTGCCAGTAAGTTGCGGGGGACCGTTTTTCGAGGAACACATGGTGTCCACCACGTTTCCTACCAAGAGTACAATCCGTTGCATTTTGGCGGCAGTGTGCCCATGAGGAGAGACACTTGCTGGGAGTGTTTAAGCGTCCGATATCGCAAGCACATGAGCGGTGCAGTCCCCTTGTATTATCCGACAGTGCGTTTCTGTAGCAACTATCCGAACGCACCCTCCACCATGTTACTGTTTTCATTCCCTGCCCAAAGCGTAGCCCACCCTAGCTGAACAAATGTAGTCAACGTGAACGTAGAGAACGATTTCATTCAGTCTTTATCGCACAACTTGTCTCGTGCGCGTTTGTTCGCGCGTGCGTGTGTGTGTAACAACACTCGATGTTGACAATAAAAGATGGCGTCCTCGTGGAACCTGGCAGTCGGCAGTTGAATTGGTTAGTCGCGTGAGGTTGCTCGGAGAAGAAAAGCCTGAAAAGACCCCACCGGTTGCAGCACCTGCCATCGCAGTGCAGTGGCGCACCGCTTAACCGCTTAACCGCTGCGCCAGGAGTGGGGATCTATAAAGGTAAAGTTGAGAATGACATCATGCAGACAGTCGGCTCATCCGAATCGAACCTGATACGGCAGGAGTTGGGGGAGACGGGCGCGAGCAGTGGTAGGGCGGCGACTGCTTTCACGGCGGCGTCGGCTACATAGATACACGCCGAGGTAGATTCGCCCCCTTTTTGGCATTAGGTTACATCAAGGCGCAGCGCGCGGCGAATGAGTTCACTAAGTGAACGGCGGGCACATATTTTCACACGTAAGCAGTCTTCAGTGCCTCTACCGAATATTTTCACACCATTTCCACGATTCAGCGCTATGTACTAAGCGTCATACACATTAGCTGCCTTCAAATTGCTCTTCTTAAGGCTATTTTTTATCGCTTGGGACCAGTGTTTTTCAACGAAAACGCCCAGGTAGTTACAAACACGTCTTTCGATATGCCGCCAGCCGAACCTGGGCTAGCGTAGTCTGTCAAAAAACCTGTTGCAACTCCGCAAGCAGCGCTTTTAGCGCACCTCTGTCTCCCTTTCCCCCCTTCGTATTTATGTCCATGGCTCGTGTGAAAGCTGTTTCTGCCTCCTCACCCCTTCTCAACCCTCTTCCCCTCTTAAACGATATATTGGCCTGCGCAGCCAGAAAGTTACCCGGGACATGTAAGGAAATTACTAGCGACTAATGCGAAAGCATTCAATGGTATTCAAATTCTAAGCCTGTGCTTAGAGTGCGAGTGTTCAGCGCATGAAATGCATCAAATTAGCCGTCGAGGGTAAACACAACTGCATTCACCGAACTGTCGCGTCGCATGTGTGATCGTACCATAATTTTTTTTAACCAGTAAGGCAGCAGTTGGAAACCGCTCATTAGAAAATATTGCTACCTGACGGCAAGCCGAAGAACTAGACGTGATGACAGATAGCGATAATATGATTTAACAGCTGCCGGCCGGATTTAACAGTTGCACAGGGCTGTCGTGCTGCGTAAGCGATGAATAACGCATAGCTGGTTTTGTATTAAATATCCGACTGCGAGTGCAATTAAAACATCTGTCGGCATAACTAGTATACGTCTATAACGGAGCTAGGTCCGCGGATGATGCAGCTTGCCTGTGCAAGCACAAACATCTACGACAATAAAAAAAAGCACTGGGAGCCTGCATGGTGAACTGGGCTGTATTCAAGCCACGGCAAACACTGAGCACACCCATTTAATTAATTATTTTATTTCACCCATTTTTAACCATGATTTTATTTGTAGGTGACCCGCATAAAGCAACACTTCTCATTTACTTATTTATTTATTTATTTATTTATTTATTTATATATTTATTTATTTATTTACATATCTACAGCGCCCGCCGGCGTTAGTGTAGGGGAAAAAGAAAAAACAATATGAGTGTACAGATGATATATAATAGAAATTCAGCTGCAATTTGAAAGGCAGCCCACAACCAGTGAAAAATAAAACGATACGTATACACGTAGTTGTCTTGATATTTGCGTCACTAAATCACACTGTATCGTGGTAAGTGTAAAAACAGGCATGAGAAGTTAAAAGCAAAGCTAAAACCCATTAAAAAAGAATATCTTTCAGGTCCTGGATAAAAGACGAGGAGGTCACGGACACAACTGTTGTAAGCATTGTTGTAAGCATGTTGTACCAAACAACGAGTCTGTCTAGCTACTAGCATGTTAAAGTGTTCATTTTGCCAAGGATGGTCTGGGCGTACTGGAGGCGCGAGAGCAGCTGTGGTGGGCAGCCGCCTTCAAGTGTTTTCAGCCGATAAGTGTGAAAGACGCCGGTTGTATCGATGTATGTGACCGCGGCCATCAAAGGGCAGAGGATGAGCTTCGTGTGATCCTTATGAAAGTTCACCTGCAAAGAAGCAAAACAATGCCAACTGGAATTGCTACACTTGAATTTAAAGGCTAATAACATTTATAAAGACGAAATATTCAGTATACTACAGAAAAATCACAGGGCGATGTACTACGAGTTTTAAGGGTTTACTCCAAATACACTCACATGAAGCTCCCAACTATTTTCCTGCAAAGAAGGCTGCTTCACTCAGGCATGAAGAAATAACTCCATAAAAACAATACAAAAATAATCAAACCCAAAACTTAATATTACGTGCTTAATAATGAAATGCATAGGTTGATATGTCTTTGCGACCAGACATTGCTACCTTAAATTTCGAAGCGAGGGACCCCATCTTAACTTTCCCCATCCTGAGAAAAAAAATGAACTAATTCCGGTGTTTTCGTTAAATTTGCTGCTGCAAGAATTAAGAGGTTCAATATTTAGGGCAATACGTCAAAATGAATGCAAGTACACTAACTTTTTAAAATTATGAGTTTCGTTGAAGTGTTTGATGTCTTATTATCAATTATAGGATTAATATTTGATAAGACGTTATTATTATATTTTATTTGTGAGGTCAATGCTCCTAGACTGGCAAAGATATGCTTGTATCCAAGCAGAAAGAAGTTTTAAAAACTTGCGAATATGCAAAATATCTGCCCGTCCAATTGTAAAAACTTCAGGAAGACAAATCTCAAGATATTAAAAAATTTCCGCCTAGAAAAGGATTACTTTTGGCTCTACAGCTGGGCACAACATTGAGCAAAACAGTCTGACGAACCGTTCGCAGCGCAGCCAGCATGAAATCATGCCCAAATAATCTGAATACCTTAAAAGTGAGACAAAGAACCTCGGCAACGTCAACACCCGAGAAATATGGGCCTAAATAACTAACCGAGGGACTCCAGCCGATGTTCTCGGCTGTTCTTTCGTGTCTTCGCCCTCTGAACCAAAGTGAGATGGTGAGGCAGCATCTTTAGAGTCACTGTTACCTTTGACCAAACCGAACGTGGGCGTAGCTGAACCACGGGATTTGCCGCGTTCAGTGTGTGTGCCACGCTGGCGTAGGAGGCCATTCTCAACTCTACGCACCACTGTTCTCACAAGTGGCGCAAAAATCACCGCCACGCGTAAAAAGGGAAAGCTAAAGAGAAGAATAAGCTGTAGCTCACTACCCTCAATATACATGTCACAGCATGTTGAACAACGACGCGAAAGCGTTCGAAATTTGCGTTCGCACCTATTGTTAACGGTCTAACAATGATCAATGGCCGCTTAGCGGAAGAGTTAAACCTATCATGTTTTCTGCAAATTAAGAATAATAATGACATTTTTAGGTATATTTAATAATTCTATAGTTTTTCACAATCTGAACCAGGATCACATGCAAATTCAACAAAATCTTGTTGGTTCGGGCTGAAAATTCGCTATGACACACCTCCCATGTACCAAATGGATCTTCTGCGTCCCACATGCTTTCTTCATCATTAACTAATCACGCGCGCAACCTGTACATATTTATTATTGTGTAAATAGCTTTTGCGTACGTTACCCCTATCCTTTCTTCCTGTCCCCTCACCTCTTTCATTTAATTTTTCCATTCTGCCTTCTATCCTTTAATCCACTCCCCAGCTCAGGTGCTTCAGTAGGGATGGCAGATGTCGGGAGTAGGAAAAATCTTTTCCTTCCTTTTTATTCTTATTTTAATAAACCACTTACTACTGCTACTACTCATAGCATGAGCCGCTTTGGGACGTTAAGCCCCATAAACCAAATGGACCTTCACGGCAGTGAAAAGCATGCTTTTAATGCAATCACTGGATCATCGAAACATAGTTTCAAAGCTTTCTACATTCCGGACAGAACGAGAGTCATGTGATCAGACTACTGTTAGAAAACTTTTCGCAAAAAGCAAGAATCCTGTCGAACAATGCTGCCGCAATATATTTCAACACAGAGAGAACGTTATCACTCCTACCTGCACTGTTCCGTTGGTAAGACAGAAGCAAATGGCCGGGCGGGTCCGCAACCACATCCCCAAGTATGGCAGCCTGACAAGGTCGTCACACTCCCGCGGACTCACGTCCTGACCAGTATTCGCAAGGGTTTCTTTCATGTAGCTCGTGAGGCCCTTCAGCAATCTGGCTTTCTTCGCAAGCGGCGAGGGGTATTCGTCCAGTGTGTGGTAGTGCTCAGTGCCATCCTCGTCCACATACGTCATGCTCCTATAAAAACACGTAAAAGCGTGAAAGGCGTACGTATTGTACCAACGCGCACAATTCAGTTATATGTCCTTCGAGGTCCCTTGCTTTGAAGCTGTTGAAAGTGACCGATTAGAAATCCGGCGGCTTAAAGATAAGCTAATAAATAACTAAAATAATCGACGTAAGGAAGCATAACATGGACAGGATTGGGTTTTCACTAACGTACACAGGTTGGCTAAAATCGGTTAAGAGGAAACTAGGCGTAGGAAATAAACAGATGCCGGCACTAAGAAAATTAGAGCAGTATCTCGTTAGCAATAAAGTTAAGACACAAAGATGCCGAGGAATTACAGAAGTATCCTTAAAGAGTAACCAGAATAATCATGACGCTAATCACGAAGTATTGGTGTGGAGTAATTGGGAATTCCTTTGCTACCAAACAAAGAATTAAGTGAAGCCTTACAAGCAAAGCAAAGGGGGAAGTCAGCTGATCAGCAACAGGTAACTGCAGCTCTCTTGAAGGATGGTCAGGAGATTGTGTTCAAAAAGCTTGCCACCCTGAATACTGAAAGGCTCACGACCTTTAGTATGCCGGAATCATGAAATAATTGGACCGTTACTTTATTCTATAGCAATATAGATGTCACAGACTTGAAAAACTGCATACCGATCACCTGACTGCATGTAGCACAGAGGGCATTCTCTAATATAATTAGCGCGGCGTTAGAATTAAGTAAACCAAAGGACCAGGCTGACTTTTGTAAAGGTTCCTTGAAATCGTAAGAGTTCACGGCGTGCAACCAAGCACCTCAACGCAGCGAGCAGCGCGCAGCAGACAAAGCGGCTGGGTACGCCCTTGTGACGTCAGCGATCAGAGGCTGCCAGGGCAGCAAGCTATTCGTAAAATAAACGAAAAAAAATCGTTTTAAAAATATCTGTCTCACCGTCTAAGGGCAACTAATTTCACATGCTGGGAATTAATTGAAATAAGCAGGGTATGGACGAAAATACGCTGCCATGGCCCTTTTATTGGTAGCGGATACGATTTCAAGAGAAGGCAAGGCAAGTGTAACAGGGGGCTGCAGAAAGTCAGGAATTACTTTGGTTTGGGCTAGTTGGTGCATAGCTGGTGCATAGTTGGTGCATAGTTGGTGCATAAAAAAATGTGTTTTTAGGTGTGTAGTGCTGAATGCATGAATGTATCTTGCGGTCTGTTAGAACTGGCACCTACTTCCTGAATTCGGATTGTTTTTCACAATCTCTTATTCTTGTGTGATAGGCTTCTGCGATATGGCTCGGGTGCTTCATAAAATGTAAGGGTTTGGGCGAATAAACCTCAGTTGAAAGTTGGCGCCTGTCCTGTTGTGTTCTTGTGCCTCTTTTGTCCTTGTTCTTCTCGCGCCGTCCTAACATCATCCAGAAGATAGAGGGCCGGATGAGATTACGATGCGGGTATAATATGGCCTCAGACTGCAGAGAACATGGTTAACAGTAGAAATATCAGAAAGGCCTTTTTTTACATGGAAATAGGCTGGTAATTATGAGGATGAAAGCAAAAGAGGATTATTGGAGGGCTCATGTGAACTAGAAATAATAACACCGAGTCCCCCATGTAGATAAAATAACTCAGCATACACCTCGGCCGAATGATAGAGCCATGCACATCAGCGTTGCTTTAAATACGTGTAAGTTTTTCATTTAGCGTGGAAACGATTGCATTTTCATGGGAGAAAATAGGGTCGTTGCACCAAAAGAGACGATATTCAAAACGTATGTAACTGACAAAATAGTTTGTAATGCTCTTTGCTTTAGCGTTGCTAAAACGTTCGGGTTATTATTAGGTGCAATACGGTTAGAGCGCTAGCCCAATTATGACTGTAAGCTACTAGTGTTAATTCTCCTGACTATCCATCAATAATGTCACATGACGCTGCCTCCTATTTCTCCCTTCTTTCGGGAAGCGAACAAGCACCCACACTTAGTGCAAAATAAGCGGGAAGCTTACATGTTGTTGTTCAGTAAGATGAGACGTGTGTTGTCATTAAACAGCACGCCCATGCTGCTATCGCATAACTGGTAGGCCAGGCCGTAGTTCTCACTGCAGTCCACCCATTTGCTGATCCAGAAAACAGGTAGAGAAGCCGGGTCCTCCGCCTCCTCAGGGCGTTCGAAGTGACGCTCGGGTGGCTGCTCGCTGAAGAGCTTCTGCAGGAGACGCTGGAGCTCCTTGAGGTAGTCTTGTCGCTGCCTTCCTCGCATCGCGGAGCTCGACATTTCCGCTTCTTCAGGGGGCACTCGGGCTTCCTCCGCTCTTGCGGCTGCACAGTGCGACCAGTGAGGCATCCACATCAAGAATGCCAACCACTCCACGACTACACTACAACCTAGATGGAATCATAGAAACAAAATTTGGTCAAGACATGCAGCGCGCAGCACACAGTTCTCACTGTTTGTTAGGGTAACGAACTGCCCACCAGCACAAATAAAACGTGACAGTCGAGCAGACGGAACAGCAGATATTGAAAATTCCCTTGAGTTTTGCGGAAATATTTACAAACGCGGTGTTATTCGTTCGCACAGCGTAGACAAACGCGCTGTGAAATAACTGCACGCTTATTGCAAACGACGCCATGACTGCATTTGCCTACCGGCCCTGTCATTTTTAACAGAATCACTTTTTTCTTCACAGGGACTACGTAATTGTGGTTGAATAACGCCACGACCATGTAGAACAAAGCTGAATGGTACCTTCTGATCATTGTGGGGCGTTTAAATGATTTGTACTCGTTCATTCGGCTACGATGTCACATCATCATCCAGCAATGGAAACTTCATTTTCACATTACAGGGGCTGCCAACAAACGGAATTTTGTTCTTACTCTTTTTTTGTTGGCGCCGAACATGCACTGAAACGCTATTGGTTCAAGATATCAATTAAAAGGCGAGGCGTGATACCGTGGCTGCATTTTTCACTGAATTTTGTCTACTTCCTCGTTCACATAGTAAGCATTTGTTTCCATTGTAAGAAATAGACCGTACGATGCATGTAGTTTGGCGGGGGTAAATTATAATAATAATTGGTTTTGGGGGAAAGGAAATGGCGCAGTATCTGTGTCATATACCGTTGGACACCTGAACCGCACCGTAAGGGAAGGGACAAAGGAGGGAGTGAAAGAAGAAGGGAAGAGAGAAGTGCCGTAGTGGAGGGCTCCGGAATAACTTCGACCACCTGGGGATCTTTAACGTGCGCTGCCATCGCAGAGCACACGGGCGCCTTAGCGCCTTTCCTCCATAAAAATGCAGCCGCCGAGGTAAATTCATAAAACATGAAAATCGTCATTTTCAAAACTGCACAAGGATGTAATCATTTCCTTCACAGTGCAAATGAAGTCGAGCAAAAAAATTACTCACACGGCTGCGGCTTCAGGCTGTCCACTGGAGTCACGATTTCTTCTTTCTTTAATGGTGTCACAGTGGCCTCCAGCTCTGCGAATTGTGAAGGTGTTAAGTAGAGATCATGCTCAAGTAAATGCTCTGATATGCCAGGGCCATGAAACTTCCCCGTTACTTTAGGCCCACATACACTGCAGGGCAGCCTCATCTGCACGCCTCCTGCTACATGGAGGTGAATGTTTCTTGTTGATTCTGAAAACACGCATGAATGACTCTTCCATCAATCACGCAAACGTGATTAAGAAAATGTCAACAATTAAAAACAATAGTAAAAATTCGTTGTAAACTTTAAAATTAAATTTACTTAATATTTGTTTCATTCCGTCATGAAGTCATTACCCTTCCTCACAAAGAACATATCTGCGCAACGTTAAAAAAGGTGCGCCTGCGCCATATACTGCCGCTGAGACAACTATGATAACCTTTAGCAAAGAATCCAATCCCGCTTAAATGCTGAGTAGCCCGAAGACGATCGCAATGGCCGCGTAATATATGTTACTGTGTTTACGATCATCAGCATGCTTTAGATGCCAACACGCAATCACAGGAGACTGCGAGCGTGAATATGGAGGCTTGGGACACAGCAACATCTCTGGTATCCAACAAACGCGTCTTCATTGCGTTCACGCACTTATGCTTCGCGGTTTGGAGGAGCTATATTCACTTTTCTTGTCGCATTATGTACAGTTCGATGTCGCTATAACGGAGTCGAAGGTGGCCTGTGATAACTTCGTCATAAACGTTGCTTCCTTTATAACCGGAGGACAACACTGCGTATATATAGGACAGCATATCTGGCGTTTTGTCTGCAGGTGATAAGCGTTGAGGACGCCTTCAAGACGAGCGTCCCAACGCGGCTCCAAGGTTTTCAGACTAAGAAGGAATATTCAGTTCCCTGCGTCATATGATTGAACTGTTCCAACTTACCCCATTCTTCGTTCTTCTCCGCAAGTGGACGACGGTCGGTGTCAGTGGTGACGGTGATATTTAGGGTGTCTAAACGCGGAGGTGTCACCAAGCAGGACGTTGGGAGGCATGAAGGCAAGGGTCCTAAAGATGCAGCGAAATTGGCAACGAGGAACTTTGTAGATCTCAGGTGGAAACGTCTCTTTCTCTGCTTTCTTATGCCCTGACTGCTATGCAAAATATTTATTAGGCTCCACCCATGTTATTCAAATTATACTGGCCTTAGTGCGTTGCACCATTCGGTGATATAGGCCGAAGATCTTCACTGATTTTATTTTAATGCAATCGCACTCAATGAAGGCATCATGAAAAATTCTGAACTGGAATTCAGAATTCTCTTCTAAAGAGGAAGCTAATGATCTACCGGTAGGAGAGAGTACACTGTAAGCATCTTGTGTTTACCAATGTATCGGCGCTACGCACATGTCCGATGTCGCTTCAGCAATTCTGAAAGGCTCCCAGGATAACGGTTCCCTTTGAAGCGATCTGGTTGAAATATATTCACTGGGACTTGTGTCCCTGTTTTCATATTCATTACCAATGCCAGGTTGAACTAAATTTGATAGCCACCAAGGAGAAGTCCTGGACTTCTGCTGGCAACATTACATTCGGCTTCGCTACATTCAAGGCGCTGCATTGTTGATAATCGCTTTTTTACTGCCTGTGCCAGCATAGATCCCAATTCGAGAAATAGCATGTGAGCTCGACTATGAAAGATTTATGTACAATTTTTAATACCTGAACAAATGTTTTCCCAGAAATTGCGGTAGCCAAGTAAAGTATTCACTGCAACATTGAGCTCTAGCCGCAAGCTCATTTCTATCCACATAGGGAAGTGGCAAAGATTCAGGTGGGACCGAAGTGCCAAACGTTTATAGGATCTCCAGCGAAGCCATGGAACTTTGCTGGCAGCGAAACAAGAGTTCTGTGCCTGTTTGTTCTTCATTAGATGTGCCTATATAATATCCGTGCATGGTACCTTCTATGCTGCTGCTCATGCTGCTCTCAACTCGTTCTAACTTTTCCACATACTGCTGACAAACTTCTACGCTACTCCTGATTCTTATTACGGGTATGGTTTTACTCACCTTACTTTTTTTTCTGCCTGCCTAAAAACGTTGAATATCCCATCAATCAGATTGTTCTGCTATGTTTAGAAGCAGGGTTTCTATAATGCATGCAATCCCTTTTGCCAGGGAGTACCTGCCGCAAAACACACAAAATATGCTAGATAATCAAAGCTACCAACTACCCCTTACCTCTGTCGCTAAGAGACACTCGCCTACCATATAAATCTTCTTTGAGTATGTGCATTGAAAAACAAAACAGCGGCTTCGCTACACTCAGGGCGCTGCATTGTTGATAATCGCTTTTTTACTGCCTGTGCAAGCACAGATCCCAGTTCCAGAAATAGCACATGAGCTCGACTATGAAAGGTTTATGTAT
This sequence comes from Amblyomma americanum, assembly GCF_052857255.1. Classification (NCBI taxonomy): domain Eukaryota; kingdom Metazoa; phylum Arthropoda; class Arachnida; order Ixodida; family Ixodidae; genus Amblyomma; species Amblyomma americanum. Next base: position 68,921,293 of record NC_135498.1, on the reverse strand, counting down.
AATTTTTAATACCTGAAGAAACGTTTTCCCAGAAATTGCGGTAGCCAAGTAAAGTATTCACTGCAACATTCAGCTCTAGCCGCATGCTCATTTCTATCCACATAGGAAAGTGGCAAAGATTGAGGTGGGGCCAAAGTGCCAAACGTTTATAGGATCTCCAGCGAGGCCATGGAACTTTGCTGCCAGCGAGGCAAGAGTACTGCGCCTGTTTGTTCATTAGATGTGCCTATATAATATCCGTGCATGGTACCTTCTGTTCTGCTGCTCATGCTGCTCTCAACTCTAACTTTTTCTCAAACGGCTGACAAACTTCTACGCTATTCCTGATTCTTATTACGGGTACGGTTTTACTCACCTTACTTTCTTTTTTCGTGCCTAAAAACGTTGAATATGCCACCCTTCAGTTTGTTCTGCTATGCTTAGAAGTAGGGTTTCTATAATGCGTGTAATCCCTATTGCCAGGGAGTACCTGCTGCAAAACATACAAAATATGGTTAGATAACCAAAGCTACCAACTACCCCTTACCTCTGTGGCTAAGAGATTAACGACACTCATTTACCATATAAAAGTTCTTTGAGTATGTGCATTTAAAAAGAAAACAGCCATACCGCAGGTCATGAATTCATCCTCCAGGATGGCGGCGACGCTAGGCCTGTTTTGTGGCTTTGGCTGAAGCATCCGCTGGATGAGGGTACGCGCTGCTGAACTCACAGTCACGGGGACTTCGTATCTGTTTTCCTTTATGCGGGCACATGTTTCTTGCACAGAGGAAGCCACGAATGGAGGGCGACCCAAAAGCATTGTATACCTGCACAAAACAATCACATAGGGAGCACTTGCGGCATTCTGCTTCTTTAGCAGTACCTATCTATAGTGTGTGCGCGCGTGTCTGTGCGCGTGTGTCTGTGCGCGTGTGTGTGTGTGTCTATGCGCGTGTTTGTGTGCGCGCGTGTCTGTGCGCGCGTGCGTGTGTTTGTGTGTTGACACATGATGGTATCCATAAAATATGGCGCGCTCATGCAGCCTGGCAGATGGCGGTTAAATAAATGACTGGACGGGCGAGGTTGCCCGGAAAGAACCTGGATCGCACAAACCCCACTGGTGGTAGCACCTAACATCGCAGGGCAGTAGCGCACCGCTTAGCCCCTCTACCACTACGCCAGGAGTGCTATGAGGATTCCTAAGGAAAGTTGACAATCACCTCATGCAGAGTGTCGGCGCATTCGAATGCAACGTGACGCGGCAGCTGGTGGGGGAGGCAGGCGACTTCCTCCACAAAGTTAGCGCGCCGATCAGAAGAGGCGCGGTGGCGTTGCGGCGGGGGCTTGGAGGCATGCAGAGGTAGAATTGCTAGCAGCGTGGCATCCGGTTACATCACGTCGCAGCGCTTGGCGACGGCGTTCACGAAGCGAGCGAGCGGCTTTACGCCTCCTCACATGTAATCAGTCGGAAGTGTCTCTGACGACTTCCGTTGAATTACATACTGCAATTTTTACGCACGTAGTGATAAGGTCTGCTTTCTTGGTTTCTTACTATTCACCTCTATGTTCGCCAAAAAGATGTATTCAACATTGCTCGAAAATACCTAAATTTATTGCAAAAACTTCATCCTGAAAACACCTCTATGGGACTCCACCAGTGTCTCTTCAATTAGTTTGGAACGCATACATGCGGGCGGATCCGTAGGGCCAGTACGTGTAATAAATTTCTCGGCTGGTTTCGGTGGTGCTGCTAGCAATTCAAAAACAATGAGAAAATCCAGCATCCCAGAAGACTCACAAAATGCATCCGATCGACCACACATCCACTTCGAAGCTGTGCCCCTTCTTTGACAGGACTTCCGGGGCGATGTAGTTGGGCGTCCCGCACAGGGTCTTCCTGCGCTCGCCCTGGAAGCCGATGCGGGTGGCGAGGCCAAAGTCTGCTACCTTGAGCTTCATCTCCTCGTTCAGCAGCAGGTTTCCCAACTTGAGGTCCCTATGGACGATGCGCTGTGCCGCCAGGTATTCGCAAGCGAGCAGAAGCTGGCGTAGGAAGTAGCGGGCCTCGACCTCGGTGAGCGTCTCCCGGCGCTGCAGCATCTCCTTCAGCGACTGGAAAATAATGGAGTTAAACAATCATTGTTCTCTTATTGAATGCTTGCAGCGACACTTATAGAGACAGATTAGCCAATGTAGCTGAGAACACCGGGCGCCTCGGGTCCCCTGGCCTAATCCAAACACGAGGAACAGTACTCTCATTTACAAACACAAAATAATTCTTCAGCTAGACAACACTAGAGAAGCTCTTCGTACCCTTCAGTTCTTGTCAAATCTCCCACCGTCCCCAAGGTATGCATTCTTCAAGCATCGACATAAATATACTGATCACCTCTGCCCGTTCCTTCCTCTACCGACTCCGAACCTCCATCGCATACCCCGATTGGCCTGAGCCCTGTCTAAATCTTGAACATTACCTTTTCTCCTGCTTGGCCGCCATTCAATCCGTTAATTACCCATAAGTTTCTCTCTCCTTCCCCCCTATATGTTGACCCTGGCCAATTCCGGACTAACTGATGGGGTACAATTGTCTTTAATGACCCTCGCGTACCATATCCTCGAAGCTTAATGCTTCGTCGCAATAAACGTGTTTCTCCCTAATGCGTGCGCACGCACGTGACTAATTCTCGTCTGCTGCAGGGTTAATTAAAGAAGCAGTTACTTCAACCCTTGTTGGCAACTTCTGCCAGGAGCTCTGAACTAGAGCAAGCGACACGTGCACGGCAGGGTGTCGTGCACTTGTAGGTTTGGCTGTCTCCGTCCCTTTGCTTTTGGGCCTGCGCGTGCGCTATATTTCTTGCACTGCAGCATCGATCAGAATGGCATTTTCGAGAATCTGGACAGTGACATCAGTATCAATAACGACCAGCCTTAAGCCTCTAAGTAAGTGGAACGTCTAGCTGCAAAAATAGATAAAAAGTTAACTGATTTTTGCTTCACGGCTCGCTAGTTACCGCTTCAGGGTTACCTTCTGGTATCAGCCTCTGGTGACCTGTGCACGAAGCGCTACTTCTCACGCATGGGTGACACAGTCCTTTTCAAGCTTTCAAGTCTGCCTTTCGTACAGAGACTTATGTGGTCATTGCCACAGAGCCCAAAGCCAAATATAAATAACAAAAACCCAAAATGTCCCTGTTAGTCCACTGCGTAGGCTTTGCACACTGATGCCTGTGAGGCGCAACTCTATCCGTATGTGTCTAAGTGTTGTGTTCTGTAACCAGCGTTCAATGTAATGATTTTTGCCTTGCTGTCAAATCAAGACCGGAAACACTTAGGTGCCTTGGCTGCACCCTTAGCCGTGTTTAATATTTTGCCAGTGGTGAAGGCCTGTGAACGCAAAACTTTGCCAGCCTCGCTGGATGAAAGGGTATAGGGGAATTTGTTCGCGTCAGCTCAAAGTAATGTGTTCAACCAGCGTTCATGACATACTATGGCATGATCGCGGTCATGAAACTGAGTTCTCAGTGATAATAATTATGCCGCACATCAAAGGCTCCAGTGAGAAGAATCCCTTGGAGATAGTGCACTGTATTCAAAACCAGCGTTTAAATCCGAACTTGCAACAGAGCGCACAACGAAGGCAGCTTCTCTTTTCACCTTTAAAACGAAGGAAAAAATTAAACACGGTTGAATCAAAGCATGCTGCATTTCCTACGGTGGAAATGAGGATAGGGGTGTGCTTCTCAATCTTTAATTCCTGCGCTATTTAAAGTAAAAAGATAATTTTTTATACTAGTCGCAAAAATCAATGTTCTAGGGACATGTTTTAATGTACTGCCGCTCCAAACACGGCATTCAATTTAACGCGAAATAAAACCTTGTGCAGTTATCCAAGGCTTTTTCACGAACTTTCACGACTTTTTGCTAAAAGGAGCTGGCTAAACTGCATGCCTTTAGTTGTTGTTTTTTCGCATCAAGAAACGCGATAAGGGTAAAATTATCAGCCCGTTTACATGAGGTTGAAGAAAGTGTAGAGCTGGCATTTCAGCCTGAAGTTTTCACGTGGCTCTCATGGACACACTAGTGGGTCGGCCTAAAGCAGAGCAACTCGTCTTTAACGAATGGGTTGACTTAGCCCGATCTACTTGGCAGGGTTAATTAAACGGGCCTGTTTCACGCTGCGTCAGTAGCGTGCATGAACGCAAGGAAACAACAAAAAGCAGGAGTCGTTCGCGCGCTCTGTTGGGTAGCCTCGATGATGCTGACTGCGGCGATGTGGGCCAGCTAGGAGAAAGATCATGTGGACACCATCGAACCGAACTTCTCAGCCAGACTTCAGGCTCGATCACCTCGCGTTAAGTTAGACGCGAACGAAGCTGTTGTCGCGACGCAGAACGCAAGCTTCGCGATTCGATAGATTGCGTTATTAGCCGGGTACCGTAAAAAAAGGCGAAGTTCCTTCTGCGGAGAAATTAAAGCAATGGAAGCGCAGCCCGGATGTCGCTGTTCCTGATTAAACCATTCCACGAAATGAACACTTGTGTCAAGACTGCAATACAAGACCACCCACAGTGCTAGGTGAGGCAGCCATGCAATTTGCTTCATGTTTCCATATCACATTTACTTTTTACTCCGATACACAACTAACCCTCGCGTTCCGAGCTGCCACTAGATTGCTGCGCGCCTCTCATAATCAAGAGGTTTATAGCATAGCAGGTTTACAGTACTAATAGGCATTTTGAAAGAAGCATGTTTGGAACACAAGGCAGTGACAGAAGGGCACAGACATAGTCTTTGTCAGTCTCCTCCACTTTCCTGTGTTCCGGAGGTGCTGTTTGCAACAGGTCGTGTGTCTATCCTGCCTTCTGCTCAAGAGAGACATTTACACGAAGGTTGAAAGCCAGAACGAAGAAGTCTACACAGCTCGGGACAAAACACGCAGAGAAATACGCACCTGTCTGGTGCAGAGCTCTAGGATGATGTACACGTTCATTTCATCCTCAAAACAGCTGTGGAAGCTGACAATGTGGGGGTGATTGAGGGTCTTGTGGATTTGGACCTCGTCGACCATCTGCACAAAGCAAGCACAGGATGTGGAGGATAATCGGACAGTCGCCAAACGTGAAAAGGCAAGCAGGCGACGCATTACACGGTGCGGACAAAAAATTGTAAACTATGGGGTATAACGGCCCTGTGCGACACAAGGGCTATGAGGGACGCTGTAGACAAGTGCTTCAGGTTAATTTGAACCACCCGAGGTTCTTTAACACGCGCCAAAACCGCACAGCACACGGGCGCCTTTTGGCGTTTTGCCTCCATCGAAATGCGGCCTCCATGGCCGTGATTGAACACGTGTCTTCTGGCTCTGTAAGCGATCGCCCTAACCACCGTGCCATCGCGGCGGACAAACACCAGTGATGACTTGCAGGCACGCAAGTGCATCAGGAATTCAAAAGCTAATTTTTTTTAGATAGGTCTTTGGGGACAGCAACGTATGCACAAAGACTCAAACGAGTTCAGCAGTTCAGCAGCAGAGACGTTGTCTGTGCCACCGATGTCCGAAGAAAGATACCGGCGCTGGTAGTAGGTCGTTTAAACGGCTAGTGGTTAGGTTTAGAATAAGCTTGTTGGTGATTCCTCCCCCCCCTCCTGTTTTGCATAGTTTAAACAAGATATGACTTCTACCACTTACCCGGAAGGCAGTGCGTCATAAAATGCCAATAGTAGGCTCGGTACCCCGTGGCTCTTCGTGGACGTTCAGCGAACACGAATTAAGCGCCAATAACTGGCTATGGGTAGTACTAAAATCTAACTGGGCAAAACTAACAAGGTAATTACTATCAGCTAGGAAACTACTGGTCACTGTATTTAGACATGCGTGACTGCGATCTTTTACGATATATTCAAGCCGGGCGAGCGTATGCAAAACAAATCAGTATTTGACCGAGCGAGCTGCCAAGATAATTTCGCGGACGGTGAAAATAACTGCACTTGAAACGCTACACCTGAAAACAAATGTCAGGTAAATATGCGCGGTTTTCGCTGTGCATTGACGTTAGCCGGTGATGGCAGCATTTTCGATGAGTTCATTTATGTCAACAGTTGCGAGCATAAACCGTAATCAACTCCCTTAGCAAGTATTTTTGTTCACTCGTACCAGAGCGTGAAGGGTTTCAGGTGTATTGTGAAGAATAGGTATGTATATAAAACAATGTAACATATATAAAAGCTTTCTACCATTCTTTCGCTCCCACCTTCCTCCCTTCTCTTACAGCGCATTTCGAGTGTCCAGTCAGACGTGAGACAATTACTGCCAATTCTCATTTTCATTTTTTCATCTGCTGAATAGCAAACACAAACCTGAACGAAGATATATTTTGCTATATCGAAAGCGGCAACAAAAACGTTCGAGATCACTGTGGTAACCCGCATTGGAGTAATGCCAATTAGCACTGACGCCTTCTCGACATTCGTTGCGTTGCTTCTTGTTGCTTCTCTTTGATTCTTTAATTACACTAAATAATTTACTCAGTACCAATTTAGAGTTTTCAAATTTGGCGCCACGCACTGACTGCGCCCACGCTTCAGGTTTTTTAAATGTCGTGCCACACGATGCCTTAGCTCCGCCCACTTTTTGGGCATTTTTGGCTCTAACGTATTAACTAATCACTCTATCGACATAATTTCTTTTTGCGCAGCATCCTCACATCATCCTCTTTCAATTACAACCCCTCGTTTGACGCCATCTCTTCAGAGTTCCCCGCAACGGCTGCCGACACAATTTGATGACGCGTGTTGGTGACACGGCCCCGCCAACGTAGCCTAGTAATGGTTTTGCATTAATAATATCAATGGCAAAAAACACCAACCTTTGCCTCGTTGGCCGGCTTTACGAGAAGCGCCTTCGAAATGATCTTCCCTGCATAAGTTGTGTTGGTGTCTTTGTCAAATAATTCGTAGCATTTTGCGAAGGCCCCCTGGAAATGAAAAACAAAAAAATGGCAGTAGCTTAACTTGGCTAACCCTGGAATTCAGCGAAAAGCAAGCACGCTTGCTAAGCCTCTGAGGCTCGTCCATGGCAGCTCCGCTACACGCTCGCGACAGCCGTTCTATAAATACCCACACGACCACGTGGCTATGACGTGGTGTCTCATGATCTTAAAGACACCCCCATCAGATGTCGTCACGTGACTTCACAGCAGCCCATCGGATGTTCTTAAGGTCAAAGGTCGATCCAAAGGTCACCCAACGTCAAAGGCCAACTAAAGGTCATATGTCAAAGTCAGGGGTTCGACACCATCACTGTACCACACGAGGTGATACAATGCTAACGTAATTGAGCTGAAGGTGTTTCAAGGTCATTCTCCGGCCTACGCGGCGACCCCTTTACCTAGCGTAGTGAAGCTTTTCGCTTCAATATGCAGCATCGTTCCCCATCTGGCACGACAACCCAATTTTAATCATGCTTGTGTAATTATTATGCTTAGTATGTGTATACTGCGCATGTTGTAATGCAGCAATGGTTTTCACGTGTCCGCTATAACACTTTGGAAATGCAAGCAGCCCAACGCTCGGCGAAAGGCTGCTGAAGATCACGCACGTGCGTCACCCACGTAGCGTTTCCCTGGTGTTCGTCTGAGCTGCCCGTGTGGCCTCGTGTCATCAGTGGTAGGTGTTTGGAAATCCTGTAAGGCGAAGCCCGAGGCCAAGCAAAATCAACTCCTTGGAGCACGCTATCGACGCCTTCTCCGGCTCTGCGACATCGCCATCCTCTCTTAATGCTCAGTGTATTGCGCAATTTGCATGGAGCGACACTTGAGCGTGGTGACGTCAGCCATCATGACATGGTGGAGAAGATAAAATTTGCAGGGCCGTAATTGGTAACAAGCCTCTATAAATAGAACCAGCATGTGATCTATAGCCAGTAGCCCCGGCTAGCACACTTGTCCAGAGCGATCCTGCGCTCTGCTGCGGTCCTCATGAATGTAATCTTCCCGACTCTGTTCTGCTAGGGGAAAAGCGCCTTTGCCTTTGCGGTTCTCTTATCTATTCGGCCGCGCTCGGGCGCATGTTTTATGCGCAGAAATCAGTACGTGGATAAAACTTCTACTTTATTTCCTTCGCACAGTACCGCTGGAGCGCTCAAGACAAGTGTCAGCAAGCCTGTAGACCGCCGTACCAGCGCAATAAGATATATCGTTTGATGAGGGAAGGTGCACCAAACTGTGCGCCGTATATCCGCTGCTTAGACGACCTTGGAAGCGAATGCAGGGCCTAAAGAACAAGCACTGTGACGGCTCAAAATGGTCTACACCTCGAAGCGCTGCGCAAGGCATAACGACAGGCCCTTGCGTTCTGAGCACCGAGTTTTAGCTAAAATGTCAAAATCTAGTACGGAACCGTACCATGCTGGTTCCCACTCAGCAGCGGTCGGGGTGCTTACCTTGCCCAGGAATTTCCCAACGACATATTCCTTCTTTGATGTGCTGTCGGTGATGATCGCCGGGACGTCCTTTCTCGCCGCAGAACGAGACCTTATTGGGAAGGCGGAAGCCATCGAGCGCAAGTGAACGGCTGCTCGCAGTTCAAAGCAGCAGCTGCCGCGCCTTGACGCTGACTATGCGACGGTGCTTATAATCGCAACAAACGCCCAGCATCAACGGCTTTCGACAGTTGCCTTAGGGCTCGAAGCACAGAATAGAACCGTCATGCCCCGAGCAGGACGCTAGAAATGGCGTTGATCAGCTCGCAGCCGGCGCGAGAGCACATGCCTTGTCACGGGCCACAGCGAGCGCGTTTCTGACGCCTATCACGCGCCTTTGCCGGTTCAACTTTCTCGAAACATTTGAGTGATTAGCCTCCCCTTTGAAGCTGATTTCACTACCAGGTAACTATATCGACCAATTTATTTAGTAAGAAATTGTCACTAGTTGCAAGAAAGCAGAATACATTTCCAGTACATGGTCTTCTTCATAGTCACGGAAGACAGCTATGACTCCCGTTCTACCACTTGTATCTTAAAATAAAATAAAGCACAATTGTTCGCTGAGACGTGACTATTGGTGCCGAGGTTAGACCCTTTTCGACGACCCGTAAGCGTACGCCAGTCTTTAAGCCGGTGGATATGACTTGACGCCTACCGCAAGCGCTGCCTTAGCAGCAGTTATATGACGTTTTGCTCTGGCGTTTTGCTCTCCGCACTTTACAGGAAACTGGTCTTGAAGAAACGAAAGGATGCGAGCATTTTTCACTTTTCGTTGGACACCTCAACTACACCGTGAGGGAAAGCATGAAGGAGAGATTCAAAGAAAAAAAAGGAAACCGGTGAGACAAAAAAAATTATCGAATAAAAGATGTCTTGTGTAGGAGGGACTCCTAGTCCAGCAGCCCTCTGGAGAGGGGTCGTGAAAACAAGCAATGAAGTGTACCATTTTCACGCAGTGGTGACGGCAGTGCGGCAGTCAAGAAGACCGAAAAATGGGCTTCCAAATAAAACTCTTTTGTCGGGCGGGCCTGCGCCTAAAAAAAGAACTCGGCGGCGGCGACAGCAGAAAGCATCTCGGCAGTCGTCGAACCGAATGCCTGCCGCTCTTGGCCGCGCTCAATTTAAAGCTGACTGACAAGGAACGGTCTAGATAAGGCGCCAACGCAACTACAACATTCCAAACAAAGTGGAAGCTGTTGCACGTGGCTGCGGTCATTCGAGATAAATCTCGTCGCATCTCACGTCATCAAGAATATGACAAAGCCGAGTGCAGACGGCTTTGAGGGTGAACATACAAACAGTACAAATATTCGCGGCAATATGGTATGGGCCTGCCAGCCAAATCTAGCTTTGAATATCAATAAACAGCTTATGCAGGAGGTTTGGAGGCAGCTCTGACCAGCTCGGACGAAACGTGTCAAAAAGAACTCATCGAAAAAGCCCGGGCAGCAGCCTACGCCAATGAGTTTCCAGACTGGCAGCTCGTATACCGTCGCTGCAATATCCTTGCACATTGTACGAAGAAACATAAAATTTGATTCCATTTGATTAAAGAGATGCAGTAAATTATTTTCACCAGCAGTAGTACTAGCGGAGGGCTACAAACAATTTCTACCACCTGGGAATCTTTAACGGGCACTGACATCGCTTTGCACATGGACGCCTTTTGCTTCACAGCCACGGCCATGCACAGTACCCGTGAATGCGACGGCTCGAGTGAGGATTGTCGCTCTGGTGTTAGGGGCTGCCAAACTGAGCCAGCTCGGAAGAGGCTTGCGCGTACACTGCTCCACGTCAACAAGAAAGAAGAACAATGAGCAACCTCAACGGCAACGTAGTGCTCACGCAGTTATTACGAGCAATGTAATGAGTATAGTTTGGTATGGTTTAAAGGGCTTAACGACCTAAAGCAACTCAGTCCATGAGGAACGTCGTAGTGGAGGGCTCCGGATAATTCCGACCGCTGCCTGGATCGAGCCCGCGTCTTTCGGGTCAGCCGCCGAGCATCATAACCATTAAGCCACCATGGCGGCTCAATATGATGAGTGATACGGAAGTAATCGCTCATAAGCATCCACTAAAGCGCATCTAAAGGGCTACTAAGGAAAGTCTTTGAGCTTCCACATAAATTTCGTAGCTCAAAACAAATTTGTCCTGGTCCGAGGTTTGAACCCGGTACCACCATCTCATCGTCGCAGTCGCTCTACCACTTTGCTAACCGGGAAGGCTGGCATATCGTAGGGCGAGAGAGAATTTATCAAAAGCTTGAAGCGGGAACGACGCTGGTCACTCCAGCTGAGATCTACGGTTTACTACACCTTGGGGGATTACTCTAAGCATTGGACTAATATGCTGAATGTCCATGTTGCACTATCAATGCGTGATATCCCAGATAGGTAACTGGTTAGATGCGTGATGCCATGGGCGGAAGCGATGCCATGGGCGGAAAGTTGATTCTCTTTCATTACGCTGCAAAAGTCGTAAAACTCAGCAAGAGCAAGCGTCAACGTTGTCCATATATTTTTTTTATAATTCCTGCCCCTTCCACCCCTTCATTATTTATATCCTTCTAAGTACGGTGCAGGGGATGGGATTCCAAATTTATCCAGAGTCATCCACGGCGGCCCTTCTTTCTCTCCTCTTCCCTTTGTTCCCTCCTTGCGTACATCCGTCACGGCATGGTTCAGGTGTCCAATGCGACTGGGACAATTATACTCTTTGTTTCATCTCCTGAATACCAAATTTTTTTCAGCGTTCACAGACTGTAATATTGATACCGAGTCCCTCCAAATGAATGATAACCTCAACACAGATACGCAGAGAGTGACCAAGAGACTGTTCTTTCTATATATATTGGTCTACAACATGCCATAGTGAATCGGGCTGTGAGGGACACCGTAGTGAATGGCTCTCGATCATTTTTGCACGTGGGGTTCTTGAATGTGCACTGACATTGCACAAAAGATGGGTTTCTAGAACATACCCAGCAATTCTGGACAAAACTACTTTTGAGCTGGAAACCGTTTATGAACGCAATTTTTTCATATAAGATTTCACTATAACAGACAATATATCCGAAGATCACGCGAAAGCAGTCTTTTTTTTTCTATTCACGTTTTCGCAATCATCAAAAGCGTCCTCCATTGGTTTTCTATGGCAGTCTTTACTGTATACAGTGTTACAATTCAATTACAAATTTCAAAATTTTTGCCCGAGAAACCTGGACTTGTTTCTCCTCCCTTGAAATGCCACAGCCGCGGCCGGAATGCAACCCGCATCTTTCAGGTCGGCAGCCGAGCATCATAACCAGTAAGCCGCCGCTGCGACAAATATACAAGTGTTCGAATTGTGTTGCGTAAAGCCAAATAGACAAAGGGTAATGCAGCCTTTGGAAAACTCTGCGCGGAAACAATTTGGCGAAGAAGAGTTTGAAGGCAGTAGGTCATTACAGATAATTGTCCATTTAAGCGGAATTACGCTTGGCGACAGGAGGAAGCGTTGACTCAGGAACCATGGCGTCTAGATTTCTGCATTCTCAAGTTAACTGCTGGAACTTCTTTCCGCAGCAATACTCGAGAAAGTCAGCTTCAACCCCCGAGAAATTCAAGTCATCAATCCCCGAGAAAGCCAGACCCATTTATTAAAACTCTCACCTTACATCGAGATTACGATGAGAAGTACTGGAGGGTTGCGTTAGAGGTTCGCAGCCAGCTTGAATGAAGACGCCGGAAGGTGTTGCGAAAAAACGTGCATCATAACCGCGGTCATGAAATCACTGAGACAGTGGGATGAGGACAAGAATTAGTGGCGCCTGTAGTTTTATCGCCTTTTTTTTAAATTCCAAACAGGCTTCGCGTTTTGGTCGACGTGTGCAGCAGCAGTATGTGTTTTCTGTCGGTCCTAGACATCAGAAGCCATGATTGATCCTTTTTTTGCAAATATTTTGTGTGGGAATGCTTACAAATTTAAATGCTGCTTACGCAATCATCAGAAATCAGAAATTGCAATCATCGAAGTAATGCGACACGGCTGCGGAACAGGTGTCAACTAGTGACTCGTCTAGAACTCGCAGACACGGCCTACAGCAAGGTTCCTTTGGAACAGGCGTTATTCAGGATGACTGCGCACAGGATATCACAGTAAATAATGATGCACAGCCGACGTCCTCTCATCCTCAACAGGCATTAGGCCAGCAGCTCTCTGGCCAGCACCCCACTCATTCTCAGCACTGGGGCAGCGCTTGAAGCAAGTCCACCATTTAGCTGGCACCATAAAATGCTGGACCTTACAGCACCTGAGATTCATGCATTCATCATGCCGAGAAGAAGGAGCACTTCATAAATCTGGAAGTTCACATAACTAATAGCAAATGTGGTGCACAATAGATGCCATTTGAACCAAATGCGGCCGCAGTACCACCAAAGATGCATAAAAGAGGACAAAGTTCATGTCACAGCGAGACGGATAATTATTGCAATTATCGCAGCACTAAATCCATCGCTGATTGCTGTTTTTAAGTTATATTTTTCTCTTCGTGTTAAAAATCAAATCTTTTAAGTTATATTTTTCTCTTCGTGTTAAATATCAAATCTGGGTAAATGTTCTGCTCAATTCTTTTCTCCTTCACAGATAATCGTAATGAAAGTAGGCTGCATTCTCGGAAATGAGCTGCAACGCAAATCTAACGAAGAAAAAGAAAACAGTAACAATTGATTTGAGCTTCGGCATCGCTTTGAGTGTGTCACCCGTTCGAAACTCTGTAGCAGCAGACTGCATTAAGTTTCGACCTTCGGGCTTCTACGCTGAATGCACGTAACTGAGCGAGAAGACAGATTACGTCATCACGGTGAATGTCCGAAGCAACGAATAAAGCAGCGCGTTGCATAATGCATGCCATTTGCAGGGTAGTGTTCGTGTTAAGCGAAGTCGCAGTACTGTCAACCAGGCGTAAGAGAGAAAACGTTCCCACCACACATAACGAGCGGAGATCACTACACTGATTGCAGCAAGAAACCGCAGCACTGCCTGTTATATTTTGTGTTGTTATCAAAACAGAATTGGGATGAATGGTTTGCACATGCAGTTTTAATTGTTACAGACATGCGTAATGAACTTCGTCCGCCTTCTGTGAATTGACAGGCAACAAAAAATAGAGACGAAGGGGAAAGAAAGAGAAACGATGGTTTCTCAGGAAGATCTCGAGCAGTATTCTGCCGCGGTGAGAGATGGTCTTGGGGGGGGGGGCAGGCTATTGACTTCAGGAGCGGCTGCTAGTGCGAGGCCGGCGCTTGACGTGAGGCAATCAACGCCGGATTAATCAGCCGTGCTCTGGTTCTGAAAGGCGAACGACCCGACTACCTGTGATAAATCTGCACCGCAAAAAACCACGATCATAGGTATTAAACTACTAGTTATTTACACTGCATTGCCGGTTCGAGTCTGAACGAAAAAAATCTTTCGAACCGGGAGAGAGGATTGTGAGAGAAAGAAGCGTGATCAACATTTATTTAACTGTCTTCTTGTTATTCCTGTAAAAAAAGGTGCGACGCCTGAGTAGCGGCCATTGAAAAATGGTCCTTTAAAAAATTGGTATAGCGTTAACGTGGAGGAGAGCAAAGTGGGGAACCGCAGTTCAGGCTCGAAGCTCACCTCAAGCCATTCGTTATATGTTGCTTACTCCCTACACTTGCAACGGCAGGCAATTTGGAGGTGCCAGCGAAGCGACGTTTAATATCGGGTTTGCTGTGCCGTAGCCAACAGCAACGGTTTTGCATGCATGAGCGGCGCCGGGAATTCTTAGCGCAGGACTGCAAAGTTACCCAACTATTAAGCGCCGTCAAGTTCAGGTGAGAGCGAAAAATAGCTGCCGTTCTTGACATACATCGAAACCATGCCGCCATGTGTTTCACAAAATGAGATAAGGTTGAATTTATTACGAGAGTGGTTTGGTGACGGTTGGTCGCTCGAATTGGTTTATTTTAACAGCGCTAAGACAAAAAAAGGAGAGAAAAAAACAAGGCACCGACAGAGACTTGTGTGCCTGCAAGTAAAAACAATCGAATTGAAAAGACGGTAGGAACAGACAAACAACAACTTCTGTGTCTACTTTGAATGTAGCACCATCGATTTAATGATTATACGCTTTACTACATGTGATTGAAATGAAGGCAACTGTGGCTGCCCATAAAATAGAAATTATCGTCGAAAGGAGGCTGATGAGGGGGAAAAGTGCCGGTGCTGCTATCCACCACTCGGATTCCAAGTGCAACGGGGACCTTGAATGTGTAACTGTTATAAACAGGAACGACAAATCAAGTTGGTACGCAGGAGCTAAAAAATGTTTTGGTACACACACCGGAACTGGACATTTCGCTTCGCTTGCTAATCGCTTGACAAATATAACAAGTAAAGAAAAAGATATCCAGGGATATAATAAGTATTACCGCCCTTTTCAAGAGCTTCCCGTAAATACATCGTTGTTTTCCTTACAAAGCGAACAACTAGCGTTTTATTCCGTAAGCTCGTTTAAACCACATCATTGTAACGTAGTGTAAAAGCACCATGAGAAGTTTTCTTGCACATTTCTGTGGCATTATGAATGAATGAATGAATGAATGAATGAATGAATGAATGAATGAATGAATGAATGAATGAATGAATGAATGAATGAATGAATGAATGAATGCTTCCTGGGTCAGCTGTGAGGTATGGTTCCTCCATGCTTCATGTGCACCATTCATTCTCCGTCTCCCTGGATAACACCCGGCGACCTTCACTGTCTCCCAGCGCTAACTGTCCTTCCAGCTGTCTGCCTTGTTCCCTCTCACTACCCTTAATCTTTGAGGCTATCTCGTTAAAACATTGATTTGAGCAGTCCCCACTGCAGGACAAAGGACTCTCTCGTCTCTCGCCAGTTAACCCTGTCCCATGCCAGGTTAGCCATTCTTGCCCTCGCCAACTTCATAATCTCATCCGGCTGCCCGAATCTTCGCCAGCGATGTGAACATCAGGTAGCTAGCTTTAAATTTGTAGATTATGCTAAGTTGGCCACTAATCCCGAAACTAGTTGCATTAAAGCTCTCGAAAGCCACATACACAGAAGAGAAAGCAAGATGGAAAGATAAATTATTCATTGGTAATTTTGGCATCCACAATTTTTTTCCTCCTACTGTGGTGGTGATGCCTCACCCTATCTGCTCGCGCTCTCAATCCAGTTAAACGAACGTACAAGTGTTTGCGCTCCATGACCTCCAGGGACGAGAACTCTGCACTGCTCACTGTTCATCCCTCCTGTTTGCCTCCCGACTCCTGCTCCCCGGTTGCTAGCTTTCTGTGAGAACTAACGAAGTTACACAATTCGGATCCGCGTTACTTTCGCTTGTGTCGGAAAGTTCCGGGGAATCAGAATTCGTCACGCTGGGCTCAACTCTCTTGATTCGTTTGCGCGCCCCGTTCTTTGCTTCAGGGCGCTTGCGTCATTTTCACTAACAGGTTCTGCACTTCGACTTTGTGTTCATCCCTGTAGGACGCCTAATAATGTGAAAGAAACGTTAGAGCCACGCAGTGTAACTTGACACTCAAATTGAACAGTCACATTGATAAGCCTGCCTCCCAGTGTTTTGTTGGCTAAAGTGAATCAAATAGTGTCAGGCTTGGCAATGAATGTTGGGATCGCTGCAGGCTCTTGCAGTCATGTGCTATTAATAAAGTTCGTTTAAAATGAGAAGTGTTACTTAAGAGCTTTGCTTCATGGCGCCATTGAGTTTGACGGTGGTTTTCCTTATATCTGCATGCAGCGGCTCCTTAATTCATTTGCACTCAGTTTTTGTCCCACATGCGTTATATAGTACCACTGAAATTGTCTTACTGGGATGATATTGCCACACTGCTCACATTCTGCGAGCGCCTCCATGCGGCCGTACGGCATGGCTGGGCTCGTGTAAAAGCGAAGAAGACGTTCTCGTTCGGACGCGCGCTGCTGGTCTTCTTGGCCTTCGGATTAAAAAGCCCCCTTTTGTGTCGCCCTACGTTTGTCGGCGACAATATAAAGCTGGAAGCATACACTGGTAAGCGTGTGCATATAATCAGACGGATAATAATAGAGTGATGATCCGATCTGCGCTATCCCCGTCGCCGGATGAATTTGTCGTACGCGTAGTTTATCTTTAATTTTTTCTTTTATTCAAAGATACTACCTAGAAAATATGGTCCAAGCAAGCAGCGCTAACCAATCATTTAAAAAAGAAAAAAGGCACTCAGGTTGAGAGGACCAACACTTTTTAAAAAGGAAAATGAACACGCAACCGAAATGTGCAAATATACAGCAGGTCCTCAGCTGCACTCGCTACCGAAAAAAAACGATGAGAAAAAATGGAAATGAGCTTAACTGTCCATATTTAGAGAATGCCGTTTTCCAATTTATTATCGTCATTTATTCATCCTTGATGGTGCTTGATGGGCCAATACAAAAGAGGTAAACTGCGCTGTTTAAGCAGGTATCGATTCTAAGCGGTATGATCAGCGTTCCTATTTTTATGTTGAGCAGTATGAAGAAACACCTTATATATATTCTCCTTCTTACTTAAGTGCCTTGTAAGCTAGAGAGCGACAGAGTCTGTCGAAAACAAGGATTGGGCAGTTTCGCCGACGAGGCACAAAGGAAGCATGACCAGAGCCCATCTGGATCACACAACCATACAGGGGCATTAATGAGATTACCCGCACGTCTGCATCCAAGAAGCAGGTGAACGCGGTAATCGCTGCTCAAGACCTATTATGAGATACGCGTCGACGTTGTTTAGAAAATAAAAAACGCCGTAAGCAGATATAGCGTAACAAGTAGAAAACACGTACAACGCATTTAGAACAAATAATGGCTTTAAGTCGCTGTTAAACTGGTTATTTCCGAAAGAGGTCTTCACCATAGCAAAGCCGACAAGCTCTACTTGTTGAAAATATTGAATGTGAGGGCGCGCATCGGTATTTTGCTCGGAGGGCTGTGACCGGCTTACAGCGCCCAGCATACCAGGGTTTTCCAACATCAAGGCTTCATTGCTGTCACGCTGCGAGCCGCAAGCAAGAGCAGACACGACCAGAGGAATACTGACGTTCTTCCAGTTGTGCAATATGATGGTGCTGTTAGCGAAAGGTGCTGTTGGGAACGTCGGTCCGTGTTTTGCTCCGGTTTCTCTAGTTCATTGCAGTGCCACGCACGCTCGTAGTGCCGGACAAAATGCACCACCCACAAGCTTGACATGATACTCTCGAACTCTCGCGACATCTGGTGGTGACTCGTTGGTCAGCACCGACCTGGGCATAGCGAAGGAAGAAATATCGCAATAACGAGTACACGTGTAGAACGGCGTGAAAAGACGTGAGATAAGCGTGAGGTCAATAGCCGAAGCAGCTAAGAGCCCTAATTTAAATTTTCCTTCTCTTTCCTTATTCTGCATGTCTGGAGCGAGGGCTGCTGCATACGCTCGCAATGCACCGAACTGTTGACACAGAAAGGAGGCCCGTGCCAGGCCGACTCACTCCAGTCGCTCTGCGGACGACGTGCCTAATCAACCCCACTTCGTAGACGGGATTGCGAGGTCTAGTGGAAACGACCTAATTACGATCCGCGTTCTACAGCAGCCAGCAACTTAGCGAGACAAAAATTTCTCGCTGGCGAGAATAAAGGAGGATGGAAAAACTATAAAGGGGACGGGTGTGATGCTTGTGGCAGTGATGTTGATAGGCAAAATATACGTATAGTTTAATTCGGCAAGTCAGCACGAACACGTTTAAGTCAGGGCGGCGTCTGAGGCGCACATGGTTACTCGAGTTGTCCTTCGGAAGTTCACTTCAAGCTGAAACACCGCAGTCTTTTCCGACCTTCAGATGATTTTTTGGATACACAATGTTGCTAACACGAAATAAAAGCGGTGTGACAAAGCAGTTGAAAACAGTCAGCCATTTCAGCTTAATATCGCGTCTGAAATTGTGCTCACTCATTCTTCGTAGTCGCAGATGTGGTTATGTTTCCCTTGTGCCATCAATTGCCACAGTGTTGTGTCATTGCTCCAAAGTTAAAAGTTCAAGGCAGGATGGCGTGTTTTAACTACTAATTTTCTCCCGTCCTAGAAGTCGGCTTTTCTGGGGTCAGATGGTTGGGAACAGCACTGCGAGGATCGCATATTTCATCACAGCATGGAGGATGAGACGACAGCCAAGAGCGGGTTTAATTTTTCACGGCACGCCTCCATGCCTGGGAACACCAGCCTCGAAAAGTGTTCATACGCGCGGCGTTGCTGCTTTGCAGAGTCTTGCGCTTTATGGTAGACAAAATCAGTGAACGACGTGAACGTGACGGTAAGGTGTTGCCGGGTGTCACGCGGGGCTCTTATCACCAACATGGTTTCCAGGGCGTGTTGGTCTTTAATGATAAACAAAACAAAGCTCTTGAGAGCACGGACAAAAAAGATAGAGACGGACCCACGCCATAAGTCATCAAGGAAGCAAAGCTTGCAGCCTGTGTTTACAGAAAAGAGGAAAATATGACACCTTAATTATGTCTACGGGTTGGGATGCTTCAATGGCCCTCGCGAGTTCTTATTGGCTGGAGTAGAATGATAACCCGAAAGCTTCTGAAAATTGGCTGAAACTGAAAGTTTTGTGTTGACGTGTTTAAAATGTGCCGTATCGAATATGCCTGATTCGTGCTTGCTCATTTATGTAGTTTCTTTTGTATGTTTATTTCTGCAGTCAAAAATTCAATCTCGGCTATCACTTTTAAAAGTGTTTCAGGGCCCATTTACCGAAGTCTTTCTGGAAAACGAACTGCAGGCCCTAAACTCTAAACAACTCATTTAAATGATGAGTGCTGTATAAAGCTTGCGGACTCGCAAATATTAGCTGTGAAGCTATTTTTGTCCGCTTTTTGCTGCTGGTTTAATGTCAACTCTTTTAACAGTGTGAATCACGAATGTGGCGTTGGCCCCGTCTTTATGAACACACGTCGTAAGCGCCTATTTCAACCCACCTGCGCATATCCCGCACCCGTGAACCGCCTGACACGAAACGGCAAACCTGCCACGAAAGCCTCGACCCACCGAGGTGGCTCACGTAGTGGTCATGGCACTCCACAGCACTGAGGAAGCTAGCGGAATCAAGTTCCGTTATGTTGGAGGCATTTCGCTGCAAAGTAAATATAAAACACCGCATGACTGCGCGTTAAACACGCCATACGTTCGGAGCTAGTCATCTGCGCTTCAAATTTATTTTCCCGATTTTAGATTTTGATGGATTCCAAATAAAAGTGACCTTCAGGCTTCGGCTGCTTTTCCTCGCCAGACCATGGATAGCGCACGTTCGCTCACCCATAGCACAGCTTATAGGACCAGTCAGTGCAGCGATCCTTGCTTTTATACAACGTGGGACACATAAAACGCGATGCTCAGGCAAACGTTTCCTGCTGCCTGTTTTGGCTACTATCTGTGGACAGTGTTTATACGTGCTATCGGGCACAAAAGTCTTTAAGAGGTGCCGCTGGCAACCAAGGGACATAGCATTTTATCGACCAGTTTTTCCAGGTCGCACTTGCGGAGGCAAAAGTTGGATTTGGCTGCCTTAATGTAAGCCAGATAAATGAAGCGATATTGGTACACATCGCAAAAATACGGCAAAATGTCTGTCTGCGTGTCCTGGAGACTACTTTCCCGACAGAAGCCGTTACACAAAGAGAAAAAAATTGCGGTTCCAATCCACGCTGTAGACGTGGTTCGACAGAGAAGCTGTAAAACGACACCCAACTATTCATTGCGACGTCACTTGAAAATTCACACGGGTGGCTCTACAAAGAGTGAAACCAGAGACAAGTGAGATGTACTTTACCCTTTATTACTTCACAAAGGCATCCACGATTACTTTATGATCAGTATTATATACACTGAGATTTTCCATTCTAACTGTAGAGATATTCTTTGCTAAGGTTAAATCAATGCATGAACAATGAATGCTGGTTGGTTGAGTTGCATTCGAGAAACGGTGTTCCCACTGTTCACAGGTGCCTTGTCATCCATCATGTGGTTTTTATGCTCGTTTTGTATTTTTTCTTACTGAGAACGAATACTGACCTTTATGATGTATGCCTGTTTTCAAATGAGGTTCACCATGTATATATTTTATTTCTTATTTTTCATTATTTATCTATTTTTTCCTATTGTTTATTTCTTTTGTTTATAATTTATAATTTTTGTATTTTTATTTCTTATTTCTGTTCTTTTTAATTTTTTTACATTACGACTGCTTTATGATCAGTAAGATATACGACATCTATGCTGTTTGGTACTTTTCCACTCGGAGTAGCATTCAATTTTTGCCTGGCGCTTCTTGTTGACGACGCCGACGACACGAAAATTTCCTTGGACGTTAGATATATACAGCTCCGCTGCGAAAAAACTATCAGACATAAAAACGTTGTTCTCAGCCAAGCAGCATGTTTCATATCAAAACATTGTGCTTGAGCTTCGGCAGAGATTAGGGCTTTTACCGCGATTAACAGGTATAGCTTGGCTTTTGCGAGAGTATTGCTCACGCTCTTGTGGGGGTTGATATATCTCTTTGCGATTGTAGTCACTCCATTAAATTCTTGTTCCTTACACGCGAGCCAAAAACACCGTCCATGCTTTCGAAAATATGTGTGACGATTACGTAACCGTAAAGCAGCGGACCGTTTCTCAGCCCATGAAATAGGGGTATTATGCTTCATTCCGGGCGCATCAGTAATACCTTGAGCCGGGCGCCTCTCGACCTAACGGTAGTGGAAAGTGCACAAGATCACTACCGAGGCATTCAAGCATATCCGCTAGGTGAAGAGGCCGCTGATATAAGTGCGTATTTAACCTGGGCATCTTCTATTTACGTGCATAAGCCTGTTTCACATGCAAGCGAAAACTCGCGATTTCTGCCGCCGCGGCGCAAAAACCTGTTTCGAGCCATCACGGCGGCTCGAGCGACCAGAGCGACGAGGTTCGAACAATTTGGGAATTTTTCGTCGCGACATGCCGCTCAATTCGCTTAGTCGTTTGCATGTGAATCAGCCTTTACTACCGCACTCAAGAGCACTGCGATGCATGATGGGACAGCGTCGTGCAGCAGCGGGAGCAGCTAGGTTGATATGAACCGTGTTTTCGGTCAAGAATTGAACAATCAAGGTCTGGTGGAAAACGCACTTCCCACAAAACGCAGCCATTGGAAAGACGCCTTTCTCTATCGCTCAGTGGAAGCAGGATCGCAGTCAAAAAAGGCCGGGAGAGCTCCGAGGACTTTTATAGACATAATCATACTTAAACTTTACCTTTATTATTTGCATAACAGTGAGTTACAATATTCCGCAGTTGCCTCACAATTAAAACTGACGTCCAAGGATCCTGGAGTTGGCGGAACAACATGCAGGATTTTTTTAAGCTTCTGATGGTTTGATAGCACATAAGTCTTGAAAAGACGGTTTGAAAGGACGGTTGTAAGTGCCCGCCTGTAGCTGCTCTTATATTGAGGACGGAAAGTCCGAGGGACAAAGTTCAAATTACGCTGGCACCATCTGACCACGTTACGAACAAAAACAGTAAGACAAGCGCTTGGTATGTGGCTTTCTATGGCACGTTTTTTCGCACGTAAAGTTATCCATACAAATTTTACACGTGAGCAAGGAATAAAGTTGTTTTTTTATTAGGGTCAGTGAAAAAAGAAATAGCGAATAGACTGAGCCTATGAACTTCATGAATTTGGAGGTTAGCACAGCGGCAAAAATGTCTTTGTCGAGTGAGAGACAAGAACTTTTATTGTTAGACGACTATTAGGTCCGGCGAAAAAATTTACTGAAAATAAAACAATATGAGGCTCAACATCCATTCCACTTTGCAAAATTAGAGGATGAATTCCAGCCTAAGCTTAAGTGGGATGGTTATTTATCAGCGCCGGAATACGTTTGTTGCTAGGTGCCATGATCTTTTCATTTGGTAATTGCTGATACCTTTTTATGAGTAAAAAAAATTGCTCGAATTTCACTCGGCTATTCTCCTTCGGAATCGATACCAAAAATGTTCCTAGAAATGGCTTTCAGTTCATTGAGAAAGTTCAGTTTTCTTGGTCTCGTTTTGGCAACTATCTCGTACCACTTCGCTGGAATGGGTACGAGAAAGTTGCTGTTCATTCTTCTCTTCAATTTGAGTATACTTTGATGTGCAAGCACTCAAAATAATATCTACAAAAAGAAATTTCGAGAGCTGCCAAAATGCTGAGCGATTCCTCAAATAACTGCTTAAACTTAATTCGATTTTTTCTTTCACTACTTGGAAACGAGCGACTCAATCAGTTTCGTTCATGAAAAAAAAAACCGTTTTGAAGCTTTTTTTTCTTTAATCTTGTCCATGCGGACTAACCGAACTTCGTCGGCATGGAATTGATGGGCTGCGAAGCTGTGCTTGCTCATGTTACTCGGGATACCAACCAGAGTCGGGTTTTATGATAGATGTCCTTCAGTAATCGAATGCATATTACCATTTTCTGCATCTTAATATCGGGTTACCACCGAAAGACCGAGCACCGACCGTTCACATCAGTGCCAGTACCCTCGGCGCCAGTAGAAGCAATATGAGCAAACAAAATCTCAGTCGCAGGGGTGAATAACCGGATAGGCTAGATGAAATGAAAAATACGGAAAATGTGCACCGTGCACGTTGTTTAAGTAAAGTGTGGCAGCGTTAAAATTACTGGCTTCTCCAAATTAAGGGCCTGTTTCGCAATACTCGTTGGAGAGAAGAGCAGTCCCTCGATGGGGACTCGTATTCACCACCTCTCTATCAGACAGCTGCATTCTTTGAGCCTGTCAAACGTAGTTTCATTAAGTGCCAGCAATGATGCCCGAGCTTGGAACGTCCACTTGCGTGTGAACTCTCATCGCATGTCTTCATTCACCCTATGCACGCACCAGGCCGCAAGACGTGTTACATAAGTTTCATTAAAAATTCGGCGTCGGGTAAAGTTCCCATAACTTGAAGCCCATAACGTTCACAGCAGAACGTTCCCATAACGTTCACAGCTGGGTTCAGGAAAGGGTTGCTGGTACAGTGCAACACTAAAAAAAAGGCTTTCTAATTATTTCTAAGTAACAGAATACGTAAAATTTCAGCAAAAATTTTTGTTAACCTTGGAAAGCAATTCAGCGAGAAAAGCAGGGTGCAAAGGATTCTAAATTGATTTCTGTGCTAGGAGTTCCGTTTATCATCATCATCATCAGCCTACTTCGTCCTCTTAAGTACAAAGTCCACTCCCACCCCAGCAAACTTCGTAATGTCATCCGCCCACCTGGCTGTCGTCCGTCCACTGTTACGTTTATCGTCTCTTGCAATTCACACTTGATTAGGGAATGAACTGATTGGTGGAGTCATTATTTTCTATAATGGGACGTCACTTCCGAAAGCCAGCCTGGTACTTTGCTTGACTGAAGTCTGAGGCAGCTCTAATTCTTTCGGTGATTACCTTAGTGTATACGTGAGCAACAGATAGTAAGCTGATCGGGCTGTAATTTTCAAGTCTCTGACATCTCCTTCGTTATGAAGAAAGATAATTTAGTGTTCTTAAAAGCATCTACTGCTTTCAAGATCTTGAGGCATTGCGTACGCAGGATGGTATACCTGCGTGTACGCCAGCACTCTACTGCCGCTGAGCCACTGTGATGGCCGTCGGAAGAAAGTTTTAATTGGGTTTTCGCTTTCGATCTCTGTGAACACATTAGAACGATGTGGTCGACGGCGATAAATATGCTGGCAAGAATAATTTTTTTTCAATAATCTTTTTATCAAGTTATGATGTATCAAGGTTTGGACCTGACTGTAAGCAGACTGACCTAAACCAGGACATCGAAGCGTATTGACATTTACAGCCTAGTATTGGGCGTAGGATAATTAACTTGCAGTCGCCTTGCTCAACCTTTTCTATTTTTAATGTATTTTGACATAACACAACTTCACGCGTGACCATCTCACGGCAGTTGTACCCGAGGGCACGTTTTCTCCTAGCGCGATGCATTTTGGCGATCTAGGATTTGATCTTCTCCATACCAAAGCACTCGCATTGCTAGGCAAGCGCACGTGATAATGAATGAGTTGGAGCTTTTTCAGTTTATGGTAACATGTAATGACACGGCAGTGTAATCATAAATACAAATTAGTGTTAAAAATTAGTTTTAAAGGCCTGCGAAGTTTATCGGGTTCTCTTTGAACGTGGTGTTCTAAGAAGAAATTCTCCCATGAGACGATTTGTGCATAGCATTTGTAAGTGCTAATGAGAAAAAAAAAACAAATATATTGCGTTAGGTTGTCCCAGCATGCGTTTTCAGTTACGATGTAGTCCTATAGTTGACTGTGCCGCCGTGGTGGCACAGTGGTTATGGCGCTCGGCTGCTGACCCGAAAGACGCGGGTTCGACCCGGCCGCGGCGGTCGAATTTCGATGGAGGCGAAATTCTAGAGGCCCGTGTACTGTGCGATGTCAGTACACGTTAAAGAACCCCAGGTGGTCGAAATTTCCGGAGCCCTCCACTACGGCGTCCCTCATAGCCTGAGTTGCTTTGGGACGTTAAACCCCAGTAAACCAAAACCAACCTATAGTTGACCATTTGAATTTTTTGTGATTTAGGGATAGAAGACATATCACGGACTTATTATAGGTAACAAATTGGTAAGGCCACAGATTTGTTTGATGATTCATAAAGTTGAGCAGTTATTGAACAAAAAACTAAGAATTGTCGGCTGTTAATATTTTTTATTAACTTAAGAATTATTAATAATTATTAATTCGTTCCTTCAGCGGCACCACGAAGGGAAGGGATGAAGAAGGTACGACGGGACACGTGGGGATGTATTTTGCCATTCCTGCGCTTTTGCCCAGAGAGCCTGGTGAAATAAAAAAAATAAGCGTGCAGGGTTTAAAAGGCTTTGCCGGGAGGTTAGACGGTCGCCAGTTTTAAAAATTAGCCTATGCCTTTCAAAGCAAACCTGCCATTGACCATTTAAATGAGGGCGTAGTTTTCTCACGTGTAGAGTCATAAAGGCCAATCTTACTGACATATTTTAGCCTTTGTACCTTTTTTTTAATCGTTAAAAGTGCCGTGTGAGTTCTGCAAGACCACTGATTTGAGATGAGGTGCTGATCACAGCTTTTAGTGTTCCTCTCTTCAGCCGTTGATTTCTACGAAATTAAAATGCGAAAATTTTGTTCTTTGTGAAGACAAACCTACACACATGTTATAACAAGTTTTTGTTTTGAAGCGATTGAAGAGCAACAATTAAAAGCAATATCAAATTGTATTAAAATTTTATTCTGCCAAGAATACAAAAAAGATAAGCAACTGTGACGAAAGATCAGGTGCGGAAACAATTTAAGGAAAAAAAGTACCTCATCTGTAAAGTTTGGCGGTGAAGTGTCGATGTAAACGGGGCTACGCATGGCGACAGCAGAATTAATAGAAATCGAGACTATGCCGTTTCGGTTCATGATTTCTCAAATGCACTGTTGGAACTCGGCTTTGCAGTCAGTCAGCAACAAAGCGGGTTGCGAATGCTAGACGTCGTTAAGGAGGGTAAAGAATCTCATTAAATATTCCGCTTTCTGTTCATGTCCTGGTAGGAGAAACTTGATAGGCAATATAAATGATTCGCAGCAAGCTTCTAAGAAGCTGCCTACCGCTCTTGTTATGCTGCTATCTACCGAAAGAAAGTTTGTCATAACTACTGTTACGGACTGGTTTGAAAGATGGCTATGAGGACACAAATTAATTGTGCCTCTTGTTTTATCGGTATTTTTTTTTAGTAAAACGAATTATGAGCGTTGGTTAACACGTATAGAACTGTTTTTTTTCTCTTTGTGCTAGGTACGGGAACCTTTTTCAATGCAATAACATTTCGTCACACCAAAGCCTGCCGCAGTTCGGTGTCATGAAATTCGCTCATTGCCGTCGAGAGAGATCACGTGACAGTGCGATGTCATCATAATATGCCCACCGTGGCAGGTGCCAACCTGACCACCAGATTGTGAGCGACCCGCGCACCGTACGTGGCAGGTGACAATGAATTATTGATTGGTAGAGAGAGATAACGTGACCTTGTGGCGTGATCGGAACCTGCGCACCGGATTATGAGAAACCCGGTTTCTTTAAAACAACCTATATAGATCATTTAAATTCTAAAAAAATTAAGGACGATTACGATACTTCCCAATGAGAAATTTGAATCATGGTGTGCAGGTGTCTCAGGCTGTCTATGCTCACTATTTTGCTTTGCTGAATCGTCGACATGTCTGGCGACGACATTAGTTCGATAGTAGTATTAATTGATGAGGCGACGATGTGCAACGCACAGCGCGAGAATGAGTTGGAGTTTACCATACGGCTTCATAAGCTACGGCGGTAGTCTACAGCTCGCGTGCAGTGGCAAGCGAAGCTGATCTGTGCGCTGCGCCGTAGGTTCGTATCCGAGTCGCGGCGATTGTTTATTTTTATTGGTTTATTTATGGTTTGGATCGGTTACGGCGGCGGCGCAGCTCAACCAACGAACGGGCGCTTAAGAGCTGCGCTCTAAAATCAGAATAAAATTTGATGTATGAAAATGTTGGCACCGTCACAGCATTT
The DNA here is from genome assembly GCF_052857255.1 of Amblyomma americanum. Taxonomy (NCBI): domain Eukaryota; kingdom Metazoa; phylum Arthropoda; class Arachnida; order Ixodida; family Ixodidae; genus Amblyomma; species Amblyomma americanum. The sequence goes on along the minus strand of NC_135498.1, from coordinate 68,894,160 downwards.
TGGATACCTGCTACTGCAGCTACCTTTCCGGATTCACTCTTAAGGTGTCTTAAACATCCCCATAGTTTTTGTATCTTTTCTAACTGCTCTTTGAAAGAGCGGTCGCATGTTTTTCTTGCTGTTTATGAGGTCACGAGGGCAGTAAAACAGAGGACAGGTCCAGTTTAGCCCTGGAAAGAAAAATTAATAGTAAACTTCTCCCTTCTCCTGTGAGATTAATCCTCCTCTCGTCATTTTGGAGATGATTTTGTGTCCGTGTTTTCGCATTTTATGAGCCAATGAAATACAACCATTTTAAAGAAACGTTCGATATTATGAAACGTTCTTGCATGAAAAAGGCAATAGATCTGTGCTGACTTTTCCTTTCAGTGCAGATTTGTGGTGTACTGAGTGCCAATGACAAACTGTAAGTAGGTGGGCATCGCTATTAAAACAAATCAAGCACGCAGGTGGTAATAAATAACTATCGGGTTCAAGCACACAGTTCCAGGGGGAGGGGGGGGGGGTGTCTGTAACGGTCATTCTCATACACAAGGTGACTGCATATCTAGTGCGCAGTCTCAACAATCTTCTAAAGTGAGTCAGTACTGTTAATACACTTGTGTGCTGCATGCTCACAAAAATGCTCGAAGAGTGCTATGCATTTGACACATGGAGATAGGTTATGGCGTGCCAAATGCGTTACTCTTGTGACTACAAAAAATGTAACACCAAATAAAATACCCCCTCTGATGCCCATCAATCTCGTACCTTGGGAGGCGAATAAACGAAATTTATTCTCATTGTAATGCGAATAAAACAAAACGACGCTGCTTTAAGTACATATGACTCGCGCGCAGCGACTTCGAAGTGACGCAGTCCTATGTACGCAATCGTACTAGAATTTACACTGCCTCTTGTCGACCTTTTGGACTCCCACGTCTCAAGAAGATAATTTGCAGAACTTCCGCGACTCGGGAGGGCGTACATTTCACTCGTCCCTGCGCTGACAGCACTCTTTCTTTCACTGAAAAAACACGCAAAAAACTGTGGCTGCCGCAGTCGGATACACTATGCGGGCGCATCTTCAATAAAGTGTTGACACACGCAGTTTATCAGCCTGGGAAGTGAGCCTGGTGCCGCGTAAGTGAACCACTCCAGCATGCCATGCCCAGTGCTCCTACTAGAGGTCGTCTTATTTAAAATCCTTGGCGAAGTTCATTTTTTACTTTCGCACACCGTTTTTTTTTCTTGAGAACGCATAACACAAAGAACCTTAGGCGGGAGATATGCAGCGACAATACCGCGCATTCGTTACTACCACGTAAGTGATAAGGTCAATAGCCGCCCACTTGTAGCAACCTTGTTTGATACTGATTTCTAACCGATGGAATTTCGCAGCTGGCTACTATTGCATTTAAGAATTTGCTTGGTGATAAAGTATGTACATTTGTCTAATTTTGTTCGTAGTAGCATTCGGAGCTATTTCTGTCCAGGTAGAGACCGTACACGTGTTTTTTCTTCTGGATTTCGCTTGCTATAACACACAGCACAGCTACTTTGTGAAGTGCCTTTCCTGGTTTCCTGGCTAACAAAACGCGTAAATTTTAATAATACTGCTGCCTTTCGCGTTTACGTAAGCTCTGAAAGGTTTTTTTGTTAAAAAATGTGCTCTAGCAGCTACATTAATTTACGACGGTAATGAATTTGGCTGCCCGTGTTGTTGTTATTTTTATTTCGCGAAGAGGCATGAACCAGACTCATTCATCCGAGACAATGTAAGCCATCTGCATCAAGAAACTACCTCTTTTTTTCCTTTCTTGTAACTCTACGGTTGCTCGCAGATTTACTTGACCACGTGTAAATTTAGCGCACGCGGCGAATAATAAGAAAAAAATGATTTCTCTTTGTATGCAGCCCTAAGTTGAGGTCTTAAGGTCTAGCGGATGGCAACACGAACAATTAAATGTGCCCACGATGTGGTCACAAAAAAAATTAATCCATACTTTAAATGAACAAAGCGATGGTCACATGCCTTGTTTTGATTGCATTGATGTAGATATTTCGCTTGGCATACACAACCAGCCCGCCCGACTGTCCTCGTCAGTGTCAAAATGGGCACATGAACAAAGACAGCGGTACAAAACATTTGAGCGAAAACTATGAATGGATGAAATTGTTGATATTGTTTTTTTCTTCAAGCGTGTTAGTGAATTCAATGGCACATACCTCATAACGTGTTACAATCAGAATGTCGTGCTGAAGACAAAAATACTCAATTCGTTGCAGTCGCGTTGAGATTGTTATAGAAAGGAAAGAGGCATGAACGAATACTCAGTTAATCTGCAAAGTAAGGTGCCACCTGGCTTTCAACACATTAAAAGAACTCAAAGCACCAGAAGACAGTGCTTTCAGCTGCAGCAGATGAAGATAAGGGCGAGAATGAAGGCTCGGTATTGAGCGTATCGACCACTTCCCCTTAGAAAGCGTAAGGAGAAAAGAAACTCCAAAAAAGGTGCAAAATATGTAAAGGACTTGCACACTAGCCCTAGGAAATGAGAAATTAATGAAAAAAACCTCCTGTGTAAACTTTCGAGCAAGCAAACATCTGACCCAGTGGCTTGCTACTTTGCTTGACGTGGCCGCTTTCCTGTTCCGTACTTAATCAGCAAATGAGGAAGAACTCCGAGCATAAAAGTTAAAGTCTGAGGACAAAAAAACTCCCCAGAGGGCGGACAATCATTTGGGCGGTTTTCAAAGTACAGGTCGTTTCTCGTCCCTTCGTCAGCCCCAAGCCCGCTGTGGTGATGAAGAGAAGGTTTAAGAAAATAAGGGTGAAAATAAAGGTGGATTTTCTGTCAGGAACTCGGATAACTAGGGAAACGAACAACTATCGATTGGGTCTAATCAAGACACTCGTGCTGTACATCTGTTGTACTTTTAATTCAAAGCAAACTGAGCATTCCCAAACGGCTAACTTGAGACAGCAGCAGCTGATGGACGGAACCGAAGCGGACAAATGCTTCGAAGAGAGGTAACAAAAAGCGAGGTTATTTCGGGAGGCGGAAGAACAAATTCGTCAGGAAGGAAAAAAAAAGCAAAGTTTCGATTATTATCCTAATTTTCTTGGGTCGGCTGTTACCAAGCGAATTTGGCTTTGGCCAGAAAGTGAGTGCGTATATAAACAAGTGATAACGAACACGGATCTTGAGTAGGATGCTTTTATTTGTACTGTTGTTTTAATATGAACATGGAAGACGCCAAAGACAGTTCATCGCGTGAGGTTAGCTGTTGCCAATCGCCCTACCATAATAAGAAAGTCATATTGCAACATTTTTCCGTGCCTCACAAAAAGTACTGAAGCTGTGTACCTGCCGAAGTCCTTGCGTATCGATCATTACAGGATACCGCTCTTATCAGTGCGGACAAAGAAAATATGAACTAGAAAGGCTTTACCTTAGAGCTGCAGTTAGTCCATAATTGTTTGTCGCTGGCCTTCTTGTTGCGCTATAAATAGCGGCCCGGTCGGCTCCCTCGGTCTTTATGCGACAGACTGAACTTAGCTCAGGTGAAGTCATGCAGAAACTTTTAGGTAATGCACCTAATACACGGCGCCTTAAGTCTCTGCATCGCGAATAACCTAGCGAGCAGAGAAACATTAAAGGTCAGGAGAATTAGAGGAGACAGCAAGCTAGCACCAATAGGTGAAGCCTATCTGGCTAATGATGCTGCTCGCTCTCAGCGAGTGTTCTTGACAAGCCTGCAGGGATGAAGATCCCGGTGATAGAGCTAAGATGAGCCATTTCAGGCAGAATTTGCCCTGTTATATAGACGGCATTGTAATAAATGAATCCCTGTGAATAATCCTCGACCTTCTCCTAGATGACAAAAAATGAAAGGTTGACAATGAATAATACGAAATAAAAAGTATTCGGACACGGTGTGAGCTGGTCTGCGATGGCGAGATGGCTACTGCATGACCTCACTCAGTTTGAAGTAGTTGTCGCCAGCCAAATCAGATGTTCATTGTTTTTGAACCGTCGCAGACACGCAATATCAATAGGGAACTACGTGCAATTTATGAACATTGCAAAGAGCCATGCATGAGCATGAGTTATAGTATTCTAGAGTAAATTAAGGGTTAGGTAGTGAAAATAGAAAAGCTTTTCTACATGGGAGAAGATAACTGCAAAAGAGGATTGTTGGGCCAGTTGGTTCGTGATTAAAGACTGAAAACGGCGCGAAAAACGGGACAAGATAAAGTCGGTGCTGTGTGTGTTGCTTCTCTCTATCTTGTCCTTTTTTTGCGCCTTTTTCAGTCTTGAATGGGAGAAGAGGCTGGAAAAACAAAAAAGAGAAAGGAAGAGCCTCTGACGATAACCAAGCTCTATTTAACCTTATTTCTGCATTGACTCCACAACGAACACGATGTTTTAGTGACAGGCGTTAAAACATGGTCCTTTGAAGTGGTCTGTAGCGTTAATTAGGTAGCGCCAAAAATGGGAAACTACGATATTATAACTTTAGAAACTAGCTAGAACCCATTCGTAATGTGTTGTTTGTTATTTTCTCTTAATGAGACAAGTGTGGTGTGTGCCAACGCGGTGACGTTCAATATAGTGTTTCACCCGCTAGCACTAACAGAAACGACATTGCACACGGTGTGGGCGGCGCCACACATGATTAATGTAGCCCAACGCAAAACTGAGTTTTGCAGAATTACTCGGCTCCTCGTTCCGGCTAAAAGCACAAAATAGTTTCCTGACAAAGTCTGTCGTGGAATCGCATAATTTGTTTCACGGAAAGGAGGGCGATGCTTATTCGTCACACCTGCTTCCTTTTTTGTTTTGCGAGCTGTCTGTGTAATTACGTGGTGGAAAGAAACAAACGGCAAAAATAATCCCAGAAAAATTGTCACCTTTATTTTTTTCACTGCATCATTATTGCCTCAGATCTATAAATGTTTCTGATAAAACCCCCATTAAGGAATGAACTCTTTCAGAAATACCGTAGTCCCCTACTCGCTTCTTATGCCATCTGCACTGCACAACAGGAAACTGTCAAAACTCCCAAACGAGAACCAGCTGGCCACGTATAATTCGAAGGCGTGGGAAGCAATGCCCCGCAATGCTCCTCTTGGAAAGTGGCAACGCTACTAGCATCTGCGCTGGTCGAAGCTCTGCCTGGGAGCAATCGCCACACGAGCACACGGCGAGACCACTGTGAACACAGTGAAACCCCAAGCCTAACAATATGCCAACGTGAATGGTGCGCGTAAAGAGGCGCGTTCATAAACCACGTTCTTCACATTAATTCAGTTTGGGAAATTGTCTTAGTGTAGCAGGAAACGGATAGGCGCGACGTTCGGAACGCTCGCTTAAAAACGCACAATTATTGCTGCGAAGCTCTGGAACGCACTGCGCACGTATGGCGCACTTTAGACGCTGCCTTTTACACTGCCATATAACAGCAGTCTGGACAGTGCTTTATTTTCATCTTCGTCATGACTGCATAGCCTATGACATGTACTCTAGCAGTATTCACAATGCTTCACTGTGTATCACTTACTGATGCTTCTTCGCTAGACGCGTAATCATTGCTGTTATCCTGTTTATGTTGACATCACTGTCTGTCATTTTTCTCTACAGTTCTCAAAATGTCCTTAACACGTAAGGACCGCTCACTGTGCTTAACCTAAGTGTACATCAGCAGTGGCCGAAGATTTCACGTCTTCAAAGAATAAATGAATAAGGCATGTCTGTACTTCTTTATTCAAAAAGTACTGGTTGTGTTCTTAATATTCAACTTGGAAATAATTACTCATTATCACCCACCGATAAAAACGTCAAGAACAGCAGCGCATACGATCAGGAACAAAATTGGAGCCTTGACTAAAGCAGCTTTTTTTTTATTATTCTAGAAATGTGTCATGAGGCATAAGTTGAGAAAGGGGGAATGGAAAGCAGGAGATAGAAACTTAGAAGAAGGAGTGAAGACCAGTTTCCCCGAGGTAATCGCAGATAGTTTTCTTTCTGCTTAGATTGCCGGCAAAGAATGTACACCAGATGAGGGGAAAGTGCAGCTGGAAGTGGTTTATCTTGCGAACAGTCAGGTACGTTCCTTGATATCTCTATCGTAAATTAATGGTCGTGTCAAACTGGCAGCAGGGAGTCCATAGTAGAAAATATGGGCGTTCTGCACACTCGTGTTATTCTGTAATGCGGCGCCTATGTTTTTTATGAATACTATGCCTAATTTGACTGGCCTCAGTACTACGAGGTACGAGGATGGCATGAAGAAATTGATGATACCAGAATAAAACTTCACATCCCGTAATCGATGCTGTTTAATGACCACTTTTATGCAGAGCCAAGTATATGGCAGATTAGTTAGTCCTAGCACGCATGTCTATAGATGTGTTCAAGCGCTCAGAATTGGCTCGAAGCCACGTACCATCCGAATGTGCTCTAGCTGTTTTGGGGTCCGTAAGCAGGAGACTGCTACAGCACAAGCTTATAACGTAAGTGCGGAGTTTTTCTGCATTGGCGCTCAAGACGAACGCCATAGAAAAACAACTAAGCCTGCAATGAAGAGGGGAAGAGCGGATAGCGCTTACCGCATAGGGAGCCCAAAATAATCTCATCACAGTGATGGAAGTAGACAGAACTACACCATTTGTGAGCTGCCGTGCAGTCTCTCTCTACTAAAACGCTACGAGGCCTCAGGAGACTGCGTCACACTTACGACTACACAAGTTCGCTCCCTTAGCAAAATAAAACAGGAAAGCTCGTTGAAAAGGAGCCGCAATTATACAGCCATACAAGGTACACGCAGACGCAAATCCCACGTTTTGGCTCGCTAATGAAGCGTAGAGCTGTTCAGTATTCGTTGCACCATATATTAGGAAGAATCCACGATGTCGGTGGAGGACCGAAATGAGGGATGGGATGAAAGTAAAAGGAGGAAAGAAAGTAAGCGAGCAAAAGCTCAACGTAGGCATGAACAAACTTTGGGGATGCATGTCGGAATCATCAAGCCTCATTGGTTTACCATAGGACACTCGAACCTATCTACCTAACTTTGTTAGCTGATAGGTGCTCGTCCCAAGAAAGACGGAAAAAGACTTAGCAAAGCAAGGCTTCCCCTACTGCAAACGGAGCACAGTTCTCGTCTCCAGAGCTGTTCATACACGCGTCGACACGTTTGCATGGAGGAAAGTTTCTTATAGTGCGCGGAACAGTGGCCACCTTTCGAAGTAGGCGGGTTTTTCGGCTTGACTGCAGACTGCTGTTTTTTGTCTGTAGTTGTCACATGCGTCTGCGTCAGTGGTACTTCCTGAGTGGCCGATTTGACCAAAATAAGTTGAAGTCCTTAAAGAGAGAGACTAAGGACAACTTCATGCAAATATTGTTAGTTAAAAATCGGTCTCTGGCTATTTTCCAGCTTTTCCGGCAAAAGAAGACACATTTATGGTCAAGAAAATTATATTTAAGAATATTCCTACCAGGTGGTTCAAACTGTGACGTTCTCGTTGAAAAGGGAAAGTTTCCGCCGTTCTGAACTGAATGGGCGGTGTATCAGCGCATAAATATCGGCGCCGACGCATGCATTTTACTTGCCAATTCTGCTGGTGATGCTGACACTTGTATTTCGTGTTTTGTTCTTCTATAGCTTACAAAGCTCCGACTCTGCTCAAAATGGCCTCATTGTGATTAGAATGCGACACCTTTTATGCAGGTGCACGTCTATTGGTCCTCAATCTCCCTTTAAATTTAAACTATAATACATATTGTAACAGCGCAGTTCGTCTGTCAGCTCTTTGCACTGTTAGCGCTAAGCAGCCACGAAATTATTAGCAGCTCTTTTTGCAACTGGAATGAAAAACCTTTCCTTCCAATAGTTTTGATAGAATAACATATCTTCTATGTCTGTAAATTCCGTAATCGCAGTTAAGATACGACGAAGTCTGGATGCTGGTTTGAATTACGACTCATAGAAACAATACACACGCATTGTGCACTACGCGGAATGGTTTAAGTACATAGGAAGGGCATCCATGCAGAAAATGGTTTATAATATTATTGAGCGTAATATATTAAATGACAACATTTAGCATCCCTGAAATACACCATAAAATGGTTTTTGTCTTATGCGCCCACTCAGCTACAAATTCAATGGGGAAGTAAGGTTGCGAAATCCTACTAAGAGCGCAAATTCATCAATTGACTCAACGAAACTGCGCACAGAGCCACGGATTACTGTGGGCTCTTGATTTTTGATGCCAGAACAAAAAGCTCTCTTCGCCAACGTTTAGCTAGCTTATTCAAGAAGCTGCAGTTTTGTCATGTGGACCTTGATGACAGCAGCATTGCTTTCAGGAACCAGCACCTCCGCAGAAGGAGGTAGGGGCAGCAGTTGAGTGTAATGCTTATCATGAAAAAGCAACTGGAGAGAAAGCTGATGAATTTTGCTTTGATTAAACCAAAACAAAGCTTAGAGCTCGTTTAAAGAAAGGGTGCTTTCACTTCTATAAAAGCATTGACAGACCAAGATAACCATGCATGCGCAACATTCGAAGTGCTCACTCATTCCAATCAACGCCCTGAGTAAATGGCCCTAGTTCCTTGTTTCCTGTCAACCTATACTTCAACCAGACACACAACTCGGGCGTGTGCCATGGCAACCTTATGTGTTTGAGCGCGTTTTTTTTTTCATATTCTAGCAGAATGCAACAAAAACGTCTTTCCCTGCATTCATATTCATTCGCGAGAATGGTATTATAGACGCAGCTCTGAAAATGCCCGCGTTATGAAAATCATGGCAGCTGCGTCCATGTTTCAACAGGAGCAAGGTAAAAAGCTAGCAATCTTCCCAAGGACGGCGTCTTGAACGCGATAAATATTATATTCGCGCTTCCGTCATTAGACATCTCTGTGTCCGACAGTATGCACATACACCAAGCAAAGTACGTTTTCGCCTGTGGCAACCAACCAACACTCTTACAGAGGTTAAACCATTGCAAAGCTTATGACCGGTATACACCCAGTATGGAAAGACTTTTCTTTTTTTTTGCTGTACCAAGCTGTCCATTTCTATTTTTTTTTCTAGTGTTGAAAGCAACTCTCAGGGTTAAATATCAAGTATAAAAAAATGAATATTTGAGGAATCTACGGCGGAACTAGAGCAAAGGGGCATAATAGTTGGTTTAGCTTCTGACGTTTATTTCACCTGACTTCTCTCCGGCTCAATCCCACGGAGGTGATTATGCTCGTCACCCAACCTTTCCTAGGCAGAAGAAGATGCAGCTGGAAGCCACTTGTCATGAAGGAATGTTCCTTGTTCCGATCTTTGCTCATATGTTCTATCAGCTCTAAAAGGAATCTGTAAAGATTAAGTGCTGTGTGTTAGTGCATCTGCGAAGAATAGTGCGACTGCAATGGGCGATAGCGACCGCACCTGCATCGTAGCATTGCGCCATCATCATAATGTTCGGGACATTATGTTTCAGATTTTCATTTTCTTAATTATTATCATTTTGAGAAAGAGCTACGCGCATTTTCGCTCCTCCGACTGTCGATATAAATGCAGGCACACGTTCAGAAACGAAGCTTGTGCACTTAAGACTGAAACATAAAAGGGTCCACTTTAAAATTCTACTCTTCGATGCAGGTATCGCTTGCTGTGAAGAGCAAATATGAGAGGAAAGGGCATGCAGGGGGTCGTCAACCAACACTTGGTCAAGAGTGGTAGTTATGTTCTGTTCCGAATGCCTTGTAGCTAGTAGTAAGATGGGGAACTCAGTGGGCCAACATCATCAGTGTCGTCATCAAAATATCTTAAACGCTGCTGAATTCGCCAAACTTCATCTTCCTCTTGCGTCGCCCGTCATCCGAAACCCTGATACAGAGAAAAGATAAGTTCCTTCATCATGTCTCCGGGATTCACGGTGAACACTCAAAAGCAATTTCTCGAGGAAGAGATAAGAAGACAACGCGAACGAGCACCGCCTACAGCAGCATTCACTGATGTCACTGCCGCTATGCAGACGGCAGTCTACCGTCTGTTTTGAACGAAAAAATCTTGGACCGAAGTCTGGCTGGGTTATTGAGATAGTTGACAGAAAACTGACGCCAAGCAATATTTTTAACTTTACCCAACGTTTCGGGACCAACTCGGTCCCTTCTTCAGGGGTGACTAAAGCGTGCCAGCAGCAGCAGCGGGTTGCTGCCATCGCTCTCCCTTTGTTAGCACGTGGCGCAGTCCACTAACGTACGCGGAGGGGAGCTTTCCCGGAGTCCTATTCATCGCCTCCTTTGTGAGCCGGATGTGCCATGACTTCACATGTGGCCTCTTGAACAGGTTTGGTTCCACGGCCAAGACGCTTACCTCCTCGAAGGCTATCCGGCGGTCGGCGCGCTCGCAGTGGTCGGATAGTGGCTTGGATTCTGAATTCATTAGCCGGATGTCATTTTTGTGTCGCCTTATTCTTTGGTAGAGGTTTTTTATTTCGCCGATGTATGAAGCCGAACACTCTGAGCATGGGATTTTTAAACGACACCTGGTTGTTTTTGTTTTTTATATTGTAGTTTAATCCATCCTCTTTATACTGTATCTCGTAGTCTGTTTATATACCTGCAAAAATTTTCTGCTAATCTATTTGCTGCCGATTGATTGTGTTTCGCCTGCGATAACTATACCGAACAATTCTAGACAAAATCATTTTTGAAAGGGAAAGAGTTTATAAACGCACTGTTTTCATATATTGTAAAATTTTACTATAATAATCAATATATCCGTAGATATCCCGACGGAGGACTTGCAAGTTTTTGCCATTAACGTTTTTGCTGTCGTGAAAAGCAGTCTTAACATTCGATGCGAGAGGTGGAAAAACTTCAACAGAAAGATTTTGCAACACATCGGAGGAATGGACCATTGCTTTCAATATCTCCACAAAAGTACCTTACAGTTTTCAAATATTCAAAATTCCTGTCTGAGAATGTTGGGTATGTTCTAAATCCTATCGACCCTCGAAACAATTTTCAAGTGCAGCAGAGAAGAAACTGTGGCTTTCTGTCGGCTATTACGCATCAGATACTGCGTCTTCCGTGTGTGCTAAGCCTTCAAAAATCATTTATATTCGGTATAAAATACACGTAATACTGCGCAGATAAAGAAGAAAAAGGCGTCCTATTTGTTAACGCGTCATGCGTCTGGAATTTAAACAACTTCTGTTGCTGCTCATGTAGGAGGTCTGCGAACACAGCTTCCTAAGCTTATATTTTTTTTGCCGCATTGCTGGAGCAGTGATGTCAGTTCAAAACACTGAATGCTATTATCGAAACTTTCTCAATAGAGCATGCAAGCGGACAATGCTTCCAGAAGCGTAAACGTGCAGAAATATATTAAAGTGCTTATGAAACCATAAGACAGCAAAATAATGGCACCGCTTTAAAAAACTAAAACCAGCATGAGCGGAAATGGATATGCAAAAACAAGGAATAACCACGTGCAGTGTATGTCCTATAATAGAAAAAACCCTCTGAAATTCTCGAAGTGTCTCAAGCAAGGCTTTCACTGAAATGATTGCCGCCTGTTTCTGGCCTTCCCTCGGTCGGTGTCTGTTTTCATGAAATCAATACAGTGAGAGAAAACCTTTGTGGCGACGCGGAGTAGCCATGTTGCAGTCGTTACAGTTGGCACGAAAACCTTGGCAATCTGCATCTTCTGCCCAGTCACGATCAGGAAACCTTCAATTCGTAAACATTCAGAAACGAATACATAAAAAACAAGAGGACCTAGCCTGAAGTGCAAAGAATGTTAATGGTTAAAGAAAAGCAGTGCGTAAGCCTGTTTTCAATGTTGGTGACTTCTCACTTTGTAGTGGACGGTTTTTATACGGAAGCTTTGCGGTTGTTTAAACACACGCAATCGTCACCATCATCACATCTTCATCAGCCCGCTACGTTCACTGCAGGACAAGGGGAGGGGGGGGGGGGGGGATACTCGCAACATTTATCCATTTCCAACTTTTCATTGAATAGGCCGTGCTAGCTAAGTGTGAAGTGAGGTTTGGGCAAATGTATAGCGAAAAAGTACTGAACTGTCTAGATTAGACTTCACCCGCCGTGACGGCTCAGTGAATTTGGCGCTCGCCGGCTGACTTCAAGGTTGTTGGTTTGATCCCGGCTGCGGCGGCCGCATTACGGTGGAGGCGAAATACAAAAGCGCCCATGTGCTGTACGATATCAGCGCACGTCAAAGAACCCGAGGTGATCTAGAATTATTCCGGAGCCCTCATTTAGGTCATCCCTCAATGCCCCCGCTTCACTTCGGGACAGTGAACTCGCCTATTTGCAATTTACTTACATCCGACCCTTACGTTCAGCATCCGCGGAAAAGGAATAGGTTAAAACTTTTTAATGACTTAACATACAGTAAGTAAATGGCTCGACACCTGGTTGCTGTAAATTGTGTCCCTGATAACCAGTTTAGTATGCATGATAGAAACAATGATAGCTAAAATCTGGTTACATAACTTAACAAAATTATTATAAATGGTATATGATTGCCGCTCCACAAAGACGCCTAGTGGCATGGCCGATGCATTATTGTGATGTGAAAGATGTGCTGGCTTGCAAACTTGGCATTTATTATGAATTTTCGTTGTGTTTTCCTGGCGTTCTGCAGCATTTTGTTCTTGAAAGTGTTCCCACTGACGTCAGCCTTGAACATCGGCTCACTCAGCTTTGAATTCACGGCTGTGCGCGAGGGTAGATTTCAGTTACAAATATTTTAAAACACATATTCCACACTCCTAAAAAGTCCCCTCAGCCGTGGTTTCAGTGCAGTATTTCTGAGGAATTTCTCGCAGACGACAGCTTCCATTCAGCTGAGGTGATCCTTAATAAAGCGTGGCATAGGGCAATGGAGTATCAGGAAGCGGATATGTGCTGAAAAAAAAAAGTGGATTTAGAAGCCAAGCTAACCTCCCGTACGTCTCCTTTTGAAAAGCACGGACATTTTCTCCTAAGTAAAGAGGCTATGAAATTAAGAGGATATGACTGACTATACTACAGACGTTTCCCCCACAGTAATACCCATGACGCGCGAGTGACTGCGGTGCGTGGGTCCGAAAACGGAATCCTTCTTGAAAGCAGCTCTTGACGGCCGTTATCACTGACAACACCTTAGTTGTGTGGCTTAATTTGTTCGTGTGGTTGAACGTCACATGACTGCAGATTGGCTGGCTATGAACGAAGCCATTTTGGTGGGCTCCGCGCTAATTCCGGCCGCCTGCGGTTCTCAGGTTGCGCTGACATCGCACAGCTCACGGATGTCTTTTGGGCTTTGCCTCCATAGAAATGGGCCGGGCTGACAGGGATTCGATCACGTGCCCTTGAGCTGAGCAGACACACACGATACTAAGCCACCGCGGCTCAGTCAAGTTCCGTGAAGGAAAAAGGCCAGTGTGAATAGCATGTTTGCCAAGGCCACCTTAGAGCTCAGATGAGAGTCTAGTAACCTTTTTTCACCTGATTCTTCCCGCACTCCGGAGTACATATTGCCTCCCTTGTTTCGCCATACAATAGGCAACTCTTTCTTACCATAGACTGTCTGTTAATATAATATATTTCTGTCCTGCGAAATTGCCACTTCTTCCGAGTTCTTCCTAGACTAATTTTAGCGTTTTACCAGAGCATCTCCAGCAAAAGTCGCAGCCTCGATAACAGCAGAGGACGGCTGCGCATCAACAAATCTCACATGTGTCGAAAGGTAAAAAAGGAGAAAACTCGTGTGAAAATCAGAATGTAATCGCCAACATGCTAGGTGAAAACCGTAGCACAAATGCCAATCTCTGTCTAACAGCGGCAGGAGATGTCAAGCGGCCGAAAACAAATACAAGAAGGGAAGGAGAATAGCCTCGGCATCCGAATATTCGTGTGTTATTTCCAGTAGTACAAAATATCACAGAGCTGCCAATACGACAGTCGTGAGATAGCTTTGCATACAACGCACCATCATTTACTCTACGGGCCAAGAGGCCTTCTACAGTAATGAAACAGGGAGTAGTGCGACTCCCTTTTTTATATTTTTTGCATCTTTCGTCCAAGTTCAGCGCTCGCATGCGACAACGCAAGAGTCAGAGAAAAAGGCGAAAGCAGTTGAGATAAATGGATATTAGTCTATGTCCACGAATGTCCAGGCCTTGGAAGGAAATACGGCGCCCCATAAAGCGACGGGCCAACAGCTTATGAAGCCCGACACCGAGGCGCCTGCGTTTGGGCTAACGCCAGGGTTCCTGTTTCGAAACTTGGGGTTTCCTATAGCCGGATGAGTGCATTAAGAGCATGCAGTGGAAGTGCGTCCAGCGTTGGCATTGCCAGAAGGACGATTGTAAAAATAATTGTTCCAAGGCACTAAGCATGAGAAAAGCTTGTTTTTAAAGAAGAGCAAGCAAATGATTGGGCAGTGATCGGAAACACGACAGCGCATCTCCAAGTCGCAACAAGAGTAAAATAACCCGATCGGGGATCAATCAGCAGTAGCGAGAAGCATCTTTGTATTCAAGAGTGGTATCCTCCTCAGCAATACCTACATTAGATCCCACATACCGCACCGTAAAGCACTTCTCGTCCTTCCTTTTAACCCACGGGGTGCACTGCTGCTACTAGTTCATATTTTATACAAAAATGATCTTTCCTTTTAATCTTTTGTGTTTAACGTTTTCTTTAGTTGTAGTCCTTTCAATTTTTATTTTAGTTCCTTTTCAACTATTGTCACCTCGTGATATTTCAAATGAAAGCCCCGTCAAAACAACCAAAATTTTTTTCAAAATATCACGCGAATCAAACGCATGGATTTCGGCCCTTCAAAGTGAATTAACGCGTTTCGGAGCCCGCATGAAAATAGACAGGGAAAGAGTAATCATTTTCGTGGTCGGGGACGGACTAGAGGACGGGCTTATTTGTATCGCAGCGATAGCCCGCGCCCAGCGCAGTATAACCCATTACCGGCTGCCGATGAAAATGGCGCCTGTGAGGACGGGAGAGATTAATTCCGCGCCGCAAGTATTGTGCATCCGCCGCCCATTTACCGCTTTTGTGCGCGTTTGCATGTTTCCCCCGGTTAAGAATGTGTTTTAATCCGTGCCGTTCCATTCGCAACTTGATGCAACTGATAGCGAGGACTAATTGTGCCACTAGCATAAATAGACTCGATGTGATTGGGAAAAGTATCTCTTTGTGCCATCGTCTGAATAGAAAAAAGAAAGTAATGAGTTTTTCCAATCTCGGGATGAGATTTAGAGCGCTCATCTACAAATCCGATTACTTTGTTTTCAGTACTGCAAGAGCCGTAAACACACGCAAATGCGTCCTTAAATTATCATACAGGTTTACATAACGACGTGCGAAGCTCTGTGTGTACGTGAAGAGCAGGGTGGGTCTGTGTTCTTCGTTACACATTACGATCCGTTCATCGCTCTCCAAGTTATATATTAAATGATAATGGAAGATGCTGCAGCAAAGCGCACATAAACTAACTTTGCTTTATTTTTCTGTAAAATGTTGTAAATCACATAAACTGCGAACTTGACCGAGAACTATTTGGAACTAAAGGCGAAAATCAATTTGCAATCATGAAGCCGAAGAGTGCAAAAATTCAGTCAGATCCACATAGTGAGCAAAAAGCAAACTGCTTGTTTCGAGTCCTTTTTGGGTTCGAAAGGAAAAAAGTGCGGTGTTTATTAATACAAAGGCATAAATGTTTCAAGTATATAACGCCGCCTACGAAAAACGAGGTACCAAAGGAGCGAAGAGAATGTGGGGCGCACAGAATAGCTGGGATTGGGGAAATCAAGGCTGCTCGCGTACACAACATTTAAAAAGTCCCATGACCACATGGCATATTAAAGTTCCCGTCATTAGGCCTTGTGGTTTCGACGGCTTCTCTCACACCTTTCGCGCTGCTTACATGGTTTAGGCAGAAAACATATATATAGCATCAGTTGTTTAAAACGCTTAACGCTGCAGGAAAGCAGATGGTGTCGATGTACACGACACGACTGTACTCGTGGGCGCAGATTGCGAACGCACTTCATTATACACGTTGGTGCCTGGGATGACAACTCTATATGTGTTAAACGCATGGTCACGTCACTGCTAGGGTTCACCGCCACGTTATCGCTACCCATTGCAGCGTCTGAACTTTCGTAGGGGAGGGGGGGAAGCTTCGGCTTCTTCTTCTTCTTCTTCTTCTTCTTCTTCTTCTTCTTCTTCTTCTTCTTCTTCTTCTTCTTCTTCTTCTTCTTCTTCTTCTTCTTCTTCTTCTTCTTCTTCACCCCAGGTATATGGCACATACCCACGCGGGGCGATTGGCTGCGTGCCCGATTTCATTTTCGTCCACAACCCTAAATCCCAGCGCGCGTGGGAACGTAGCGCCATCTATAGCTGCAGGGGACAAGCTATCACACTGGCGTACGGAGAGTTCCGGGAGCTGTTCTTGCATCCCGCGAGCCCTGCAGAAAGCGGCTTGCACTTTCAGCGGTGGAATCAAAGAGGCGCCGGTACAAGAATGTGCACCGTGCGCAGTGCACACACGGTGCACAATTCGCGGTAGCCGATAAAGCAGCTCTTGGCACAACAGGATCTGTCAGTTTCTTCAAAAGCGTCTCTTGCAGCTTCCATTGCATTATTATACACCAACCGCAAACTGCGGCTCTTTACCCAGACAGCTCAGCATTATTTTTTTTTACGTCACATTGATTTTAAAGCCAGCCGGAGTTATTTGCCTGATTACGTCCTCTAACTTATTTGCGATAATAATATTGTGATGAGTAGAAATATATTTACAAAGGCGTATGCCCTCTTCTAACAATATTCTAAGAAGTATATTTACAAAGGGGGAGGAAGGTTTGTAAACGGAGAGAGCCGAACAACAAATTGGGGAGCGGCCCACAACACGCAGTTCGTCCTCGTAGTCTTCACGCACAAGCACAGCCCTTCCTCCTCATCTTTGTCCACGCCTACGGGCGTGACAATATCGTGAGTGAACTGAAGGTTGCTTCCGTTGTTCATCGTTAGTTCCTATGATTACTTCTTACCCGGCCCTTACCCTTGTCATCGTTTCATCTTTGACGTTAAACACTGCACTTTTCACGCCGACTGCAGAAGCAAATTGAGCACGAAATCAATCTGGCCGCATTGCCCATTTACACATTTACAACGTATCTGTAAGGTTAAATACATCTTATTTTCTTTTAAGCACTATAAATTTGTACCTGAAAATCGAAACTTTACTTGTAAAATAGAGCGAGACAAAACCTCCTTGGTAATTTAGGAAGCATTTCCTAACGAGTGTGTCGATGCTAGAGTTTGTCAACTAGTGTATGCATGATTTTAGGAGTACCTATGGTACTTCAAACGCATAGCGTGATTTGTATGGCAGCAGGAAGACACATGCACTTTAGGTGACTTTACGCTCCCTTCCCCCCCCCCCCCTCAGCTCCCCGCCGATGGCTCCTATCTGCAATGAAGCCTAAACACAAGGTCTGATTGAAGATATGTATTTAAGCACTTCCAGCTACAAAGCATTCTTGCTTTTTTTTCAATCTCTATGTGGTAAGTGGACAGAATGCGCTTGTGCAGATATTGCACATTGTCTTCACTGATTTATTCATGAAACCTGCATGCAAATGCAATTTCTTTGCAAGCGTGCACATACTGGCCAGTAGGGAGGGGATATAGGAGACTTTTGGAGAAACGTTATCCCTGAAAGTTTATAGACGCACGCGCCAACTTCGAACCTATTTTGCAGAGCGATACATCGATCCGAACCGAGTCAGAGAGCAAAATTGTAGAACGGAGAGGATAGATAGGCCTCGCCGTCACGTAGCGAGCTAGGAATGTGTTAAGAAATGTCTTCACCTACGTCGTGAATCCGAAGCTGGACGTAGGGAAAAGAATACATCTTGAAAATATCTTGGCCATAATTCCAACGATTGCGGAACACAGTATCGAGTGTTGTACGACAAACGAGAGACGCTGCCTATGCAAGGAGACCGGCAGACATGCTTAACTTTTGATGCTTACTCAGGGCTACCAGTACCAGGCGGCCACGTTCTTGGGAACTGCCGCGACATCAATATTATCTCATGGTTTTGTCGTATAAGGTCTCCTCACGTATGGGGATAAAAAACTTCGCGTTTGTTTCGTCTGGAGAGCTAACTAAAGCGAACAAAATTATAGGTAATAAAAAGTTGACCTGGTGTACCTCATTCCAGAACCCTATTTCAATTGGGCATTCGGGTTATTTTTTTTTTGCCCTTCTAACCATAAAAGGTACAGCATGTCGCTCCAACATTTCTTCGCTGTCAAAGGAATTGTGTCTTCCCCGCTTTTAGCTGACGCAGCCGACCTCCGCGGACGTGAAGTTTTCAGAATCAAGTGGGTGCCGTTGCAATAATTCTTTCCTTTTCAAATATCCTCCCTCACCCTCATTTCTCAGAGTATTTCAAAGCCTGAGTTATACTTCTTTCGCCTCATTACTGTCACATGAAATCAATCATTCAGTAAAGAGATCAGCACGTTCTTGCACATTAAAGCACTCGTACTTGCAAATGGAGCAAAAGAAATCAACACAATCACCGCGCCCATGCCAGCTCTACAATTGTACATGTAGGCGTCAATTTTGAAAACCATTTCGTGCGTTTTTTTTTCGAATGGCGTTTTAATATTTTCTTCGCATGACCTTCCAGATGGCAGAACGTTTTATTGCGTCCAAACTTGACACTCACGCCTATTATAAGAGAGGTTTTATTGTGTTCATATCGCCTCCACAAATATCGACGCAGTGCCTGTTCAGCAATTTTCAGGGTTCGCTTCCCGGCTTTGGCTGCCACGTTTGTATGGAGGTGAAGCACAAAAGCAGCCGCATAGGCAGATTTCGGCGCACGTCAAAGGACCCTACGTGACTGATTTCAACTCGAACTCTTCCTCCACGGCATGCCTAAATGCTGCTTTGGTGCGTAAAAACTATCCAACCACGACAGTCTCTGTATGGCGTCCTGGCTTCTCCGAGCATCTCTCCGAATTTCCTCGCCTCGCCTCTCTTTTTTCCCGACGTGCGCAGCGTTGACGCGCTTTATAGGCTCGCGCTTCTGCTGCGTCAACACGTCATGGAGGCGCCGAACTGCCGCGCCGTCCTGCCCGTTGTTGCCAGGCCATGACTTGCTTGTCTTGCGCTGTTTTGCCGGCCAAGCGGAAAAGCAACACAAAGTAGGATGCTCAGACCTAAGCTGGAGCTTTAATTCCGACAAAGCCAGCCATCCTCGATACGCGCTTTGTCTTCCTGCCTTCTTGAGCGTCAGCCTTCCAACTCATTGGTTTTGGCCTGGGGCTAAAGCGGAAACCGTAAACAGCACTCCGCAGAAATGAATCGACAAAAAAGGCTTGCGGTCGGCGACAAAACCTCCTTCCCTACCGCTTGCTCCCTCGTGTATTGTTTCTCAGGCTGCAGCTTATTAATTGATCCGCACGAAAAGCGGCGACACGACACCCACTCCTTCCCATTTTTTCGCACGTACTTCAGTTTGCGTCACGTGTCTTCGCCAGCTGCTTGGGTTGCTTTCCTGGTTCCTGCCTTCCCTCTTCTTTATTTCTGGCGGGACGCGGACAGTGGAAAGGTGCGCTAATTATCCTTGTCACCCCTGGCATTCCGGAGCCACCAATGAGGCACCATATAATCTTAAGCCCAGAAAAAGAGAATACGCTGTTCATCTCTGCAACACATTTCTAAATAACTGGTATCGATGAAGTGGTGCTATGGAATCAATCCTCTCTTGAAGAACGCCATCACGGACGTTCAGAATATCCTGCAATGGCTTCCAGCGTCTCCCGCCGTAATTAGCTTGCTTACAGCACCTGTCGTTGGAGTAAAGTGAAAGTTTTGCAATAAATTTTAAGTGCTAGTGTTTTTGGACGGCGTATTCAATGACTTGGGAACATAATCTGGTTCTTCTTCTTGCGCGTAAGGTAGAGGGCGGCAAGGCAAGAACGGAAATACTAAATTGCTGATAGATAAGTGTCTCTGCTGGGAAAAAATTGCGAGTTAACCAAATGTGGCGGCATAATTTCTGCATCCCATTTAATCTTTAATCAGCACGTTTTAGGATTGATTAAATTTTGGGGATTTTGTATAAACCTATGTGGAGATTAAACATTTCGGTTTATAAGAAATTGGAAAGCAAGTGGTCAGTCCAGTTTACTTGAGAGAAATCTGAGCAAATATCCACATGTTTGCCTCCAGCGGTTATAAAATCGGCAAGCCTCCAACGGTATACAGAAATTCTTGGCCACAAACATAGCCACAATTTTGTTTCTTTCCTGTTGTTTTTTTTCTGATCCCTGTAGTACCTTTATCGGCTTAGAGTCGTAGATCTTCGACTGTCCTCATGCAGATAATCGTGCTGGCTGCGCTGCTTGCATAAAACATTCAAAAGTACGGCAGTAGACTAGTGAGTATGCCATACTAACGTGTTAGGGATTATTCCATATAGTGAGTTATCTTTCTCCAAGGCCACAGTCCTTTGTGCACTGTTTCCCTTTCTACTGTAACAGATTTCACAACCTCAAATTCAATTCGACGCCTTCTGCCTAATAGGGTAGTAGTCAATACGGTCATCCTCGAAGGCGGCGTAATTTTCGGGCAGCCTTAACAACGATGTCTAACTTTAGCGAGTTCTTACTGTCGCAAAACGTTCCACGTGCACCAAGAATAATATCATGACAGTGAATGGCTACATTTACAGGAAAGCGCAGAGTCGGCCTCAAGCATCTTTTCCTGGCCTGTCAGTTCCCAGGAGGGAATGTTTGGGCGTGTTGGCTCATCGCTACACAGAAAGCAGAGCGCGGTAACTACAGAGAACGAAACTAGCGCTTGTCCTGTCCTCCCTTCGTCCTCTGTAGTTACCGCGCTTTGCTTTCTCTGTCAGAATCCACTGGAGGGCGCAGAAGACGGGGATGAGTACCTGTTGTAAGGCTCAACGTTGAAGACTGAGCAGAATGGCGGATTTCTACAACCAAACGACGAACGAACCTTAGAAGAGCCGGCAGTCGAGACAACTACCGCCCTTCCGTTCTCGGCTACCTAACTCGCTAGCGTATGAAAAGCTTTGCAAGCATATCGGCTGTAGTGCTAAGTACAAGGTCCTCCTGCATAGCTATTTGTAAAGATGGATTGAGGAAGCAGCCGAATCCAGACACTGGCGAGCATGCAGGAGCCAAACGACTATTGTTTTGCTGGTATGGGCACCAACCTTCGATGGTACATATTCTTTTTGGGTTGTGCTGCATTAAGTTTAGGATGCAATTATAACATGTGGCAAGCACAGCAGCGAGAGGCAGAGATTCGTGCAGCGAAATGAAATCATGGAGTTAGCGGGGAGAATGGATGCAGCTGTCACAAGTCTGGTTCAGTTGGAGGCATATAGGGCAGGACTTTGGCCTGCAGTGTTCGTAAAAGGGCCTAAGATGACGTGTGGACTCTATGTGTGCGTGAAATTTTAGAGCCCGAATTCTGTGAAGACAACTTGATTTCTCGATCTTTTTTCGTTTAATAATTTCTATACT
Source organism: Amblyomma americanum (assembly GCF_052857255.1). Classification (NCBI taxonomy): domain Eukaryota; kingdom Metazoa; phylum Arthropoda; class Arachnida; order Ixodida; family Ixodidae; genus Amblyomma; species Amblyomma americanum. Next base: position 68,872,555 of record NC_135498.1, on the reverse strand, counting down.
CTTTATCCACTGCCTCGGTTTTGTACAACCCCGTCGCTTACGCAGGGGGACACGCAAAAAACTAGCTCTTTATTAAAAGCGCTTCCTCTCACTTGATCGCTTTCTGTCAGCAAACGACATTTAACTCACTTCCCGCTCTTTCTCGACAGGGCGTCCACTCTTCGTGATCAATAACGTGAATTGCACGGGTGGTGGGGGTGGTAAAAGCTTTATTTTGAAGCAAAACAAAATAAGAAAAGGTCCTCAAGAGTGGGCTTCTACGTGCCCAAAGAGTCGGAGGACGTGGGTTTCACGGCGAGCTCCGTCCAATAGCCATGTTTGGCCAGCTGGTTGAGCAACTCGCAGAGAGGCCTCCCATTGTGTACGGGGGGGGGGGGGGGGCACTGCCATGGGTTGAGAGTATTCCCACAGTAGTGTATGAGGGTGGCCTTGACAGCCCTAAATACAGTGGGAGGTTCTCCACGAGATTGACCACCTGACATTGTAGCCTCCTGACAAACCTTGCTTCATTCATCTCCTCTAAATGAGCGAATTTAGAATGGAAGACAGAAGGATACCGTTACCAACATTGCGTTCTAGAACATTCACTGAACGTCTGCAATGGAGGGCCACTGTCGCTATGCTTTTTGTCCATTATTGACTTAAATGCATCGAAGTGATGACACTTTACGCTGTTTTGAGATTCCGTCCTTAAGTCACGAAGAATATCTGGCACATCGCGGAAAAATACTGAATTACCGCAAGAAACCGATAAGGAAGGGAGCAAGTTCTAAATTAATTCTGGATTGCACCCGTGTTTTTCGACTAAAACAAATGCCTCCACCCGCAAAAGTTTATGAAAGACAAAGTCTTTTATCCAATAACATTTTGCGTTTGTTCAGTGAAAACTCATTTCGCTGACGCTCTTTCTTTCCTTTTTTTTTCTCTGCGTTCCCCTCCCCACGTGTAGGGTAGCCTTCTGGGCATCGCCTGGTTAACCTCCCTGCCTTTCCGTTCATCTCTTTCTCTCTCTCACTCTGCGTTTGTTCAGAAGAACTAACAACGAGAACATGACGCTCTGGTTCCGTTATCTTCATAGCTTCTTGAGAAAGAAGTGCCTTAGGCGCAGGAACTCTCAAAACAAGGGACAATTATGTCATCATTAGCAACCCAAAATCACGGCCTAAAACAAATACTCCAGGGCATTCTTTTTTCCCAGTATATGCGAAGCAGATGCTGGAGCATACTGAATCTGACTGGTTTACTTGGGGATTCGTGCAATTTTTTCCTAGCTACGAAAACTATTAAAAAACTTATCACAGTACATGTTTCTTCACGAACCATGCCAACATTGACGTAGCTTTCGGTACCTTTGGAGGCAGCCCATTTCTAAGGCCACTGAAAATGCACACAGAAACGTGAAAGTGAACTTCAAACCAAAAGTCACGCTCCGTCCGTGTCGAAATTGGTTCCTCCATATGCGTCAGTTCCCTGCTTCAGTGCCCTCGTGTTTGAGAAAAGGACGTTGAAGAGCTCTCCTAAGTTCTAGGAAACATCGCTCCGGGAAGTCGCGCTGATGTGCGATGGTCATGCCTTCGAAAATTCGTCTTTTCGCACTGCTTGGACAACGCCCGCAGCCATTGACACCAAACGTAAATAGTAAAAAAAAAAGCAGGGACAGAACTGCGCCCACGAAACGCACGTAGGCCCGATCGCTTCACGTAGAATTTTTATTTCGCGAACAGGAACGACAGCTATGGAAGCCATGGAAGTAACTGTGCCTCTTTAATGTATTGCTTCTTACTTAAACCCATCACAGCTCCAGCTTCTGCGAGGCAGTGTTCCCCACTTCAACAGTGCCTTTGCTGGCATTAAGAGAATATGAGCACCAAACGAGAACCCACGCTGCATATCACTTGTGTTTGTACAATTTGGAGTAGCGGAGGCAAGGTGTGTATGCATCGACGGAAATTCTTGGCAGCTTTTCACAACGTATAGGGAGAACTACGGTAACAGCATTAAGGCACACTGGTCCTTATGCAGTCTTTGCTTCCATAAACAGCATATTTCTGTCGGAGGACTGTAAATCAGTATTAAGTTTTATCAGCCAATTAAAAAAAGATTCACACCCGTTTTTGTATGCACGCGCAGAACAGCGAATAAATGTGTGGACTAGGTATGTAGTGCATTATCAGGCACTCATATGGTGCCTCAATGTTCCCCTTCACCCCGTTTCGCACAATGCCCCTGCTATTCATTTAGTGCTACAAGAAATCCGGCTTCAGGAATAACGCGAACGCAAGCGTTATTGCATCTACAGAAGAATGTGCCAGGCGGAGTCCGAGCAAACGACAAACGCAGGCGCCTGCTCATAGGTCGATAACATAGTAAGGATTAAGTAATAAAAAATCCACGGCACGATTGGCTGTTGTGTAAGCGTCGTCTTTTTTCTCCAGAGACCACCAGCGTCAGCTGTACTCAGCGCGTCGGTGATGTTGCTGGACTTAACGACAGGGTGGCGTAATCCTGCCAGGCCGTACAAAAAGGTAATAAGAAGGTCTGTGCGAAGTTAAGTATGACATGCAATGTCCACAAAGCGCCGATGATGTCCTCAGAGCGCTGGTCGACTAATAACTTTGTCAACATTATTATTTTATCGCACCATCTGGTTGAGATAAACAAAACCGCCTGTATGTCACCATTCGCCGCGATGACACGTCATTACAGATCTATGTAGCAGATTTTGTATGGTTACAAGGCTCCCTATAAGCATTTGGAGAATTAAGGACGACAAATAGCGAAAAGAAACGTAAAAAAGGTGTACGCTCTCTAGAGTTTGGTCATTATACCTTGAAATCCTTATAAACAAAATTATTTTTCCCAGCACAACGCGTCAGTTTCTACAGTGATCCAGAACCCGCATTTTGAGATAACAGAGCACAGTCCACGGCCAACACGCTCATGCATGCGGTTCTGTACGATGGACATCAAGCAGTTTTGGCGTGGTTACTCTAGCGGTCATGCCTGCGAGTACAATTTAGTGAGCGCAGACAGACTGCTCAAGAGCAGAAAAACACGTCAAGCGATGAACCCTAAACCCTATCACGAATGTGCTCGAAGTGAAAGAAATTACTAACATCTACAGGGTTGTCCACTTAATCGCTATCTTTCTGATAAGAGAAACAGGTTGTGCAAGCCTGTTTTTGAAGAAAACTGCCTACCATATGACAGTGTGGGTCGGTGATAATTATATCCTGGATAAAAACCTCCATTTCCACTGCTCCTGCTTCTCATTTGATTGCCACACATATTTTTAATAATAATAATAATAATAATAATAATAATAATAATAATAATAATAATAATAATAATTGGTTTTGGGGGAAAGGAAATGGCGCAGTATCTGTCTCATATATCGTTGGACACCTGAACCGCGCCGTAAGGGAAGGGTAAAGGAGGGAGTGAAAGAAGAAAGGAAGAGAGAGAGGTGCCGTAGTGGAGGGCTCCGGAATAATTTCGACCACCTGGGGATCTTTAACGTGCACTGACATCGCACAGCACACGGGCGCCTTAGCGTTTTTCCTCCATAAAAACGCAGCCGCCGCGGTCGGGTTCGAACCCGGGAACTCCGGATCAGTAGTGAAGCGCCCTAACCACTGAGCCACCGCGGCGGGGCACATGTTTTTCGTTCTTTTAACCTTCCCTTCCGCACTCATCTCCGCTGCTCCTTTCTGCTGATGGTCACGCGATGGTCGCCTGATCAATACATGCTACTTCCTTTCGCCTTCTAAACCTCACCGGGTTATTCGCAGCTTGAACGTCGAGCGCTGCGCGGTTGCAATTTTAAGTGGGAACGCGGCATTAGGTGCTACCGTCTGTAAAACGTGACGCTCTCCCGATCATCGTCAGTAAAAGATAGCGACAGTATCGTCTAGCCATAACGGCACTGCACCGTCGCTATATAGGGTTAATCAGCCAGGAAATATACAGCTACATCCTTGTTAGCAGGAATAGTGCTTTCATCAGAAACATTTACAAGATTGATTGCTACTTAATCAATACAGACACTTAAAGCACCTAAAAATCAATGTAGCATATGCACGTACTACATTTTCCGTTAATAAATTAAGAAATCACTGCCTTACGGGCAATACGGTGCCGTGCGAGATCAGCAGACGACAATATATGAGGTGGAGAGCGCTCAACTTGGCATTGCTCTGAATTTTTATGTGTGAGATCTCAAAAGGTTCGTAAAAAGTTTTTTACACAAGAAAAATGGCCGAAGGCTGCTCTGGGCGCACAGCAAGCGAACGTTGAGAAAAAATTGTCTCCATATTGGAAGTTTTCAGCCCACAGTAGATGGACCGAGTCATCACCCTTCCTCGAAACCAATTTTACAAGAGAGACAAACCACAAATACCAAAAAGAGCGAGAAAGTTCGGGCCCGTTCACAATACGGTTTTGTTTTTAAACGTATAAAGTAACAGCCGGCGACTTGGTCAAATTTAGTTCAGTCGGTAGAGCGACCGTTCCTTTAGAAAAGGTGGTTGCAGGTTCAAATCCCGGAGCAGGACGATTTTCGTTAAGTGCGAAGTTTCTGTAGAAGCTGTATAGCTTTCCTTTTCAGCTGTAAGGCTGCGTTTGGGTGGATGCCAGGGAGTAATTGCTTCCGTATTACTAACCAGCCACTTATTACAACGTGGCAAAGGCCAGCACATGTGTTAAGCTTCCTTGTTGTAGACAAGCTACATTTCCACTTAAGAGCAACATAATAAAGCGCAAAGATAAAACATATATAAGCCTTGTTCCTTCATGCTTGATGAGTGCTTCTCTTTTTGTCATATGCTGCCTTTAGGGCAAATGTTGCCGCAGTCTGATACGTGCACGCTGAACACCATCTAGCTCCATCTGCAGACTACCAGAAGCGAAAGCCACATATTTTCACCTGCGTTTGAGAGGAAGCTACGAAGTGCAGTGAGACGCTGTGCGAACATTTTGCCATTTATTGCCTACTGTTCATACGCGCTGCAAAATCTGCCTCGTAAAATGTCTTCTGCGCTAGAACCGATGAGTTCTCAAGGCCCCAGAATATCAGTAGAGGGTGTACTAAACGTCTAAGATTAATAATAATAATAATTGGTTATATCGTTGGACACCTGTACCGCGCCGTACGAGAAGGGATAATGGAGGAAGTGAAACAAGAAAGGAAGAAAGAGGTGCTGTAGTAGTGAAGGGCTCCGGAATAATTTCGACCACCTGGGGATCTTTAACAAGCACTGACATCGCACAGCACACGCGCGCCTTAGCGTTTTTCCTCCATAAAAACGCAGCCGCCGCGGTCGGGTTCGAACCCGGGAACTCCGGATCAGTAGTGAAGCGCCCTAACCACTGAGCCACCGCGGCGGGGCACATGTTTTTCGTTCTTTTAACCTTCCCTTCCGCACTCATCTCCGCTGCTCCTTTCTGCTGATGCTCACGCGATGGTCGCCTGATCAATACATGCTACTTCCTTTCGCCTTCTAAACCTCACCGGGTTATTCGCAGCTTGAACGTCGAGCGCTGCGCGGTTGCAATTTTAAGTGGGAACGCGGCATTAGGTGCTACCGTCTGTAAAACGTGATGCTCTCCCGACCATCGTCAGTAATTGGACACAAGTTAGCAACAATATCTTCTAGCCATAACGGCACTGCACCGTCGCTATATTGTGTTAATCAGCGAGGAAATATACAGCTACATCCTTGTTAGCAGGAATAGTGCTTTCATCAGAAACATTTACAAGATTGATTGCTACTTAATCAATACAGACACTTAAAGCACCTAAAAATCAAAGTATGTAGCATATGCACGTACTACATTTTCCGTTAATAAATTAAGAAATCACTGCCTTACGGGCAATACGGTGCCGTGCGAGATCAGCAGACGACAATATATGAGGTGGAGAGCGCTCAACTTGGCATTGCTCTGAATTTTTATGTGTGAGATCTCAAAAGGTTCGTAAAAAGTTTTTTACACAAGAAAAATGGCCGAAGGCTGCTCTGGGCGCACAGCAAGCGAACGTTGAGAAAAAATTGTCTCCATATTGGAAGTTTTCAGCCCACAGTAGATGGACCGAGTCATCACCCTTCCTCGAAACCAATTTTACAAGAGAGACAAACCACAAATACCAAAAAGAGCGAGAAAGTTCGGGCCTGTTCACAATACGGTTTTGTTTTTAAACGTATAAAGTAACAGCCGGCGACTTGGTCAAATTTAGTTCAGTCGGTAGAGCGACCGCTCCTTTAGAAGAGGTGGATGCGAGGGAGTAATTGCTTCTGTATTACTAACCAGCCACTTATTAGAACGTGGCAAAGGCCAGCACATGTGTTAAGCTTCCCTGTTGTAGACAAGCTACATTGCCGATTATGAGCAACATAATAAAGCGACAAAAAGAAAACTTATATTCATGCCCTGTACCTTCATGCTTGATGAGTGTTTGTCTTTTTTTCATATGCAGCCTTTAAGGTAGATGTTGCCGCACTCTCATACGTGCACGCTGAACACCATCTAGCTTCATCTGTCGACTACCAGAAGCGAACACGACATATTTTCACCTGCGTTTGAGAGGAAGCTACGAAGTGCAGTGAGACGCTGTGCGAACATTTTGACATTTATTGCCTACTATTCATACGCGCTGCAAAATCTGGCTCGTAAAATGGCTCCTGCGCTAGCACCGATGAGTTCTGAAAGCCCCAGAATATCAGTAGGGGGTGCACTAAACGTCCAAGATTAATAATAATAATACTTGGTTTTTGAAGAAAGAGGTGCTGTAGTAGTGAAGGGCTCCGGAATAATTTCGTCCACTGTGGGATTTTTAACAAGCACTGACATCGCACAGCACACGGGCGCTTTAGCGTTTTTCCTCCATAAAAACACAGCCGCCACGGTCGGGTTCGAACCCTGGATATCCGGAACAGTAGTCGAGCGCCCTAACCACTGAGCCTCCGCGATTAAAGCGGCAATTTTAAATGTTCAGCGTCATGAGGCACGAGGTAGTAGCCACGCAAACGAACAGAATTTCTTCCTGTTTTAACGCGACCGCATTATGCGCCCCGTGTGGGCACCGAGGCACCCTAGAGCGGAGACGCAGGAATCAGGCGGTGAGCGGCGAACAACGCAGCGCACATCCAAGGTGCGTTCAACGCGAAGCTGACGGCTTGCTGCCCGATCGTTCGGCGCGGAAGCTATGCTAGCGTTTGTGGCATCGTGTTTGTCGAGAACGATGTGCCGACAACTACGACTGCAACATGAGTCCAGCGCGTTTCGGCAAGGCGCCTGGCAGCGCTTCTACGTGGTTTGCCGCTCCACGCGTTCGTTTCACCGTACGTAGCACAGCGATTTGTCTAACGGCCAAGGCGTCGCGTCGAACGGGCGATGGCGTTCCGTGGACTCCCTAGCAGCGCTGCAACAGGCTGTGACATTCCGTGTGTGCTACGAGGATCCACGTTCGACGGCGCGGCGTAGACGGAGACCCGTGACAGCGGCATCATCAATTACCCAGCCATGCTCTTTGAGTGACGACCAGAAAAACCGGACCCGCCGCCGCCCCGGGGAAACAGGCTTTATCCTCCCCAATTTCCGGTTACATTCCAGGACAATGGAGCTGTCAGCGGGCCAGAGCGCGCCGTACCACAGCCGACGCTATGCGATACCGCGAAGACGACATTCTTTCCCTCCCCCCCCTTTGTCGTGGGCTATCGCCGGGAAGGCACCCACAGCTTCCCAGAAGGGCCGCGACGGACACCTGTCATGGCGGACAGGCAGTACTCGCCAAGAATGTGGAAAGACAGGCGCTAGTGAATTAGCTCCGAAGAGAGAGCCTGTGTATACTCTCACTTGAGAGAGAGTGGTGGCGTTTTTGTTGTTTATTTAGTTTGTATTGTTAACAGACTCTGGGGTCGAGGCTAAGCCCAGCCCAAGGGGTGGTCCCCATCTCGCATGTTATTTTGGATTGGAGAATTGATGCTTTGGGCGGGCCACTGGAAATGACCGCCCTTAGTCCTTTGTTAATCAAGTGCTTAAAAGCGCATGTAAACGGATGCAGTTCAGTCTGAGCTGGGGCTCCATGCTTAGCATGTAATGTGATGCTACTTAGGCACTAACCTGCCCGGTCGATGAGTAAAGTAGTGCAAAGTTTGTTCTGTTGTAAAATTATGCTCTGCTGTCATCATCTACAAGCTCGCCTCCTGTTCATCTTCCAAGCCGAACGACACTAGAGGAAGGGTTTGTGAACCATCCTCGAAGAAACGGACGACTATTGAAATTCTACTGCATACACGCTGACGACGACATCGTTCGCCAAGAGGGCCTTCAGTGCCGAAGCCCGACGGCGTGCAGCTTCTGCCAGCAACCGCTCGAGCCCAACTCCGGAGCCACTCCATCGCCCCCATGAAGTCGTCGGCACGTAAGCTCGGACGCCCCAGCCTCTGATGTATAATCTTAATCATGTGTAATTATTGAATATACCTGTTTGTTTAAACTGAGCCATACGGTGTCTCTTTGCCTCTCCGTCCCGTGTGGACCTGCGCATTATGGGGGTCATCACAAGGCAGTTGCGTTCCAGTCTTAAAGGCGAAGCTTAAGCGTCCTCCAATTTTACGGGCTAAAGTTGGAACAAAATGGTCACGTCATTGCCTCTTAAAATCATACTGGTTTAATCACTTGAAGAACTGTAATGACGAACCGAGCGCGCCACTCACAGACTACTGATCAGAATAAAATTAAAATATGTAAATTTGTCCGCAAATAATCACAACAGAAGTCACAAGTAGTAGTACAGTGATAGATGTACGACGTTGCTTCCGTACCTCTCCGGAATAGAAGCATTGAAGTTAGGGAACAACAGCTGCCTCAGTGTCTTGTTGGTGCGCAGCACAATAACGCACAGTGCCAAAACGCCGCGTGCGTACACCGTAGCACTCGTGAACACCCTGCATGTCCAGCGTGGTGTTTTCGGAGAGGGACTCCGCGATGCAGATCATCAACTCGTCGTCGACATCAGCTGTCAAGTCCAGCTCGAGAAGGGAAGCGTTTTTGCGCAGTGCCGATGCCAGAACATCTCCACACGCTGCGTTAGCACAGCGGAAGCCGATTCGCAGATTCTTGACGCTGGTGTTGACTCCGAGCGCAGCGAACAACTCCCCGGCCCAGCTGGTGCTTTGGTACATGTAAAATTCTGGTTTCGTCAGAGTTACGCTGCTCTGGAAAGCGTCGACTACAGCGGAAACGCTCCACTCCGAGTCAATGAATAGAAGAAAGCTGAAATTCTTCAGAGCCGCCAAGCTCTCCACAAGCATCGACAAGATATGTGTGCTGTAGCGGCTGTCATCTTCGTTCCTGCAAAACGACAGCACCAGTAACTCGCACCTCTTCAGACACTGCAGAGAGTCAACCAAGCGGCGCGAAAGGTTCATGCTGGCAATATCTACGGCCTTGAGAGAGCAAGAGTTGGGCCGAAAAAGCTTGGTAAGACTGCTTCAAACTCACCACCGGCGGAATTGATCTTGAGCTTTTCCAGGTGGAAAACACCAACGATGTCTTCCTCCGGAATGCAGCTGCAGCCGAGTGTATTGAGAACTTCGGCAAGGCATGTATTCACCTCAAGGTTTCGAATGTGGCGAAAGGCGTCCCGTCCAGACGCTGGCCTGAGGTGTATAGGCACTGGAGCTCGCTTCATGGTAGTCTCCTTCGCATCAGTTGTGCACACAACGTGCAGGTCGTTGATGCAACGGTGATGCTGAAGAAGCCGCGATACCATGGAAGCTGCCTCGCGTACAGCTGTGATAGGACCTCTGTCTACGGCTCCGTAGGGCAGGCACTGCAGGCTGAGATTTCGAGGAAGAGGCTCAACAAGCTCGTACGCGAGCTCACATAGTATGCGGTTCCAGGCAGGTAGTTCCGTGATGAGCCAGCACATGTCTTCGGGTTCCATCAATGTCCAAGCTTTCAAAAAATTCAACTGGTCCTTCCAGACACCGGTAGCTTCTGTTTTGTCGCTCGAAGTGGCTCATTCAGGTTGAAAGGCGAAGGTCTTGCTGCCAAAGAGCTTTCGCCGGATTCTTCTTCTTCTTCTTCTCTTAGTACACATGGCACATGCCCACGCAGGAGGATTGGCCAAGGCTCAGTAGATAATCCCAATGAGGTATTTTCGCGGGGAAAAAATAGGCGTGATAAGACTAAATTAATATAAAAATTGGAAAAGTAAAATGAATTAAAGAAATATGAATAACCAGGAACAGAATCTAGCAATTTTGGACATGCGACAAATGTTTGTATCCAGCTAACAAGATAATCGAACAGTTGCACTTATGTAATCATGAAGGTAGCCGCAGACACTGCTTAACGGGAATCCTGTTGCGCTCGCACCGAACGAAAGAATAACTGGAAAAGACAGAGGGAGTCCTAACCTCAAAAGAGGGACCTCCAAATACTGTTTTCTCTGAACTGCGAACCGCCGGCAAAGAGAGGAGAAAATGATCTATTGTTTCAACTTTCCCACATGATACACAAAGGTTTGTCGCAGCGAACCCACATCTGCATAAGTACAAATTTAAGTGAGGGATTCTGCATCGCAGAACCGTGACTGACACCTCACAAAGCCTTACTTTACACCACCGGATATTCGATGGGAACTTTAAGTGGTTAAACTCCACGGTATTGAGCAATGGATCCCTCAGGTTGGCTGAAATATGTTGGAAGCGCTGGAAACGTGAAGTTTCTAACAGAATGAGGTGAGGTACGGGATAGATTACAGGACTGCTGAGAGGTGACCTTGCCAATGAATCAGCCACCTCGTTAAAATAGACACCCGAATGCCCACGAACCCAGACAAAGCGGATCTCAAGCACTGTGCGCGGAACAAAAAACCTAAGCGAACGATTCAATAAAGATTTTCCCGAATTTCGGAGATGGACTAGAGCTGAAAGGCAGCCTGCAAGAATAAGAACCCGTGCTACATGGCTAGGAAGTTTGAGAAGAGCCAAACCAATGGCCAGAAACTCTGCGAAGAATATAGGAGTATAATCTGGTATACGAACGGAATAGCTCCAAGCCAGCTCCTGCGAATATATCCCAACCGCCGCCTTCTCACAGCTGCCGGAGGCATCAGTGGAGATAAAAGTATCAAGAGGAAAATTCTGTAGGTGTTCAGAAAGGAGACCATTTAGGATATTTGCGGGCATATGTTTCGCATATGACGGGAAAATATGGTCATAATAGAAGACGGGATCAGCCTGCGTATCTGCAACTAATTGCAAGGAGGTCAGATCAACCTGAAGCGGGGCTAACAGATTCTGTGTGAATCTAACTTGCGGAAGCTGATAGCGGGGCCAATGATTAGTGAAAAACAGGTGTGGTTGGAATAGAAAAATGGGACTACGAATGCCGGGGGCCGTGTCAAAGGACATGAGGACAGTACGCACTGTTAGAAGTTGGAAGCGGGAAAAGAGATCGGGGATACGGGCTTCCATATAAAGGACAGCGATTGAAGCTAATTTTGGGAGCCCTAGGCAAAGCCGTAGGGCATGCCTTTCAAGTAACGCTAATGGCTGCAGCTTGTAGTTTGCGCTACCAGAGAACAAGGCACAACCAAATTCCAGAATCGGTCTCATATAAGCCTTATAGAGCGACAGTAACGTGTCACGACGCATGCCAAACATTTTTGCCGGTTCTCCGCAAAGGCTTCTTCTTCTTCTTGCCCTCGTACTATGGGACATGCCCACATAGGGGGGTTGGCCAAGAATTGGGGGGCATAGAGAGCTTTTGAGGCAGATATTTCCTGGATGAAATTAAACTGAATGGTAAGGACGGAAGAACTAAACAAAAAGGAACAACGAAATGAAACGGGAAATGCAGAACGCATGCAGGAGATCGAGACTGATTTCTATAGCCGAGTAGTTAAATGATAATGATAATTGTAAGAATAAAAATCATCTTGAAAAAATTGAAAACAAATTAACAAGGTAGCCATCCTGATACTCGCGCCGCTCCGCGCGTTGCAGCACTGTCACTTCGTCGTTGTCGTTTCGTCTTCCTGCCACTCCCGAAGCGCTGACAGCTGACGCGCCTTGGCGTCTGTAATGTTGAGAGGTGGTGGTGATATCTGATACCTGATTTAATAACTACAGCGGGTCCTTGGACCTAAGATATTAAACTTATTTTGGATAATGGCGGAGTGCTTGTCTTGAAGCACTCTGGCACGGGTCGGCCTGGTGTTGCACTGCCTCCGACATGTTGTTGTTGTTGTTGTTGTTAGCCTATCAAAAAATGGCACATACCCACACTGGGGGATCGGCCAAGAATCAGGTGGCTATTCACCTGAACGCAGTTAACAAAAAGGAAAAGCACGTGGGAGCATAACACCGGTGAATTTTTCGTCATGAACAGAAAAGGGATGAGTGTTTTGATTTTAAAATTTTAAGAATAATAATAAAGAGAGTGATTAAATATTAATGATTTAGTCAAAATGTAATAATTGATAGAAAAGAAAAGGTTGAAACACTTAGCAAGGCAGTCGGTGAGATTCTATCAGGAAATTTTGAACAGCGGTGCAAACAGATCTGTGGCTGAACCCAAATGTGGTGGCGCCAAATGATAGCAAGAGCGGGCTGCTCCTCAAACTAAGGCCAAGATGCTGCAAGGGCTCCTCCAGCAACCTTTTTCTCAGTGAGTTGAATCGGCGACAATACAGCCAAAAATGTTCAATAGATTCTGGGTCACGGCAAAATGCACAAAGGGGAGAGAGCGCCAGACCCGACTTGTGTAAATAGAAATTTAGAGGGCGGATGCGGCAGCGTAGCCTCGTCAGTGATATTTCAAGCTGCCGAGAGCAACAAATTTTCCTGTTCCAATAATATTTAAGGTGCTCATAATCCGCCGATGTTAAAAGTGATGTGTCTTGCGTGCTTAAAAACGCACGTCGCCGAAATCTAGATGCTGTAATGTAGGCTGTAGCCGGGATGATTGGCAACACGGGGCCGCTGAGGGAAGCCTTGGCGAGATTATGAGCAATCTCATTTACTGTCACACTGCTGTGGCCGGGTACCCGTACTAAATGAACAAGGCTCAAATGCGGAGGAAGTAGGGATAAGAAAGTTGATAAAATGGGACCGTCAACCTGTGCAGCGAGGGACGAACACAAAGATAAAGAATCAGTAATTACTGCAACTGCTGTAATAGAGGGGTCTAGCTTGCGTAGAGCAAGTACAACTGCTAGAAACTCTGCTTGAAAAATAGGGGTGAAATCTGGAAGGCGCAGAGAAAAGGACCAGTCTAAATGGGAGCAAAATATTCCCACACCTGCTTTTTCATTGCATTGCAATGCATCAGTGGCTATTGCTATATCGGTTGGTAGGGTCCTCAGATGATCTTCTAGAAGGCCATTTAGAATACTCGGTGGCAAAAGTTTTGCATTTTTTTGGGAATATTTCGTCGAAAACAATGGGTATAGTGGGCCCATTCCGAAGCGCAGGAAGGATATCATAAATGTTTACATCTAAAGGCTGAAGTAATCTTTGCACAAACACTACCTGAGGGGAATTGAAACGAGACCAGAAGACACCAAAAAAGGAGGTCGGCTGAGAACAGAAAATGCTTTGGGAACGGTGGAAATGAGATTCATAGATCCTGAGGTAAGTTTGCACAATTAAAAATTGAAGTCGTGATAAGAGAGACGGAATGCGGGCTTCAAGGTACAGCACATTGATAGCCACAAATTTTGGAAGGCCGAGGCACATGCGAAGTGCTTCCCTCTCTAAAAGGACGAGAGGGCGAAGTTTATATGTAGCCGAGCCTGAAAACAACACTGATCAAAATTCTAAAATTGGCCTGACATACATTATGTAGATCATTAATAGCGCATCTCTGCGCATGCCGTACCGGTGATGACATAATCTCCGTAACATGCCCACGGCACGAGCCCCTTTCGCCGCGACATGGTCAATGTGAGGTCGCCAGGTGAGTTTGTTGTCATAAATGACCCCTAGGTATTTTAGGGATTGAACCTGCGGTATTATTTTTAACTGGCAAGTGAGAGAGACCACTACAGGTGTGAATAGAGGGAAAACAAGAGTAGCGCACTTGCCAACATTTAACTTCAGGTGTAATGAGCTCAACCAGTGCGCAAGTGTATTCAAATATGACTGCAACAGACCATACAGAGAATGTATATCCGGCGCAGCAGCAAAAAACGCAATGTCGTCCGCATAGACGTAAGTGCGTACATGGCGGTGGAGAGGAATTGAGCTTAACAGAATATTAAAGAGCACAGGAGAAAGAACAGCTCCTTGCGGTACACCTCGCGTTTGTTTATACCTCTCTGAATGAACACCATTATGGACGCAAAAGAATTCCCTGTTATGAAGAAATGCAGATATCCATGCAACTATATAATCTGGAAATTGAAGAGACTGTAGCCTATGTATCAGGGTGGAGTGTTCTACACTGTCCTAAGCTTTGGCGACATCTAACGTAACCAAAGCCGCGACCAGGCGTTGACGACGAGCAAGGAGAATTCTGCTCTCAAGATCAGCATGTACATTCCATATCGAACACCGTGGCCGGAAACCGAGTTGGCACGGGCTGAGTATACTTTTGCGGTCCACAATGGCTGACACCCGAAATAGTAACAACGTTTCTATCAACTTTACCACGTTTGATGTTAAAGAAATTGGCCTAATATTAACCAATTCATAGCCTCCACCCTGATTTTTAAGTAAAGGAATCACCTTGGACAGCTTCCACTCAGAAGGTATCCAAGCGTGTTTGAGAGAGTAGTTTATTAGGTGCAATAAGGAGTTGGGAGACTCTTCAAATAGAATCTTGAGCATCTTTGTGGTAACACCATCAGGGCCAGGAGCAGCAGCTGGCAATCTCTGGACAACTTGTGAAAGCTCTGATAGATTCACTTGTGAGGCATTATCATTTGGTACGACTGGTGCAAACAACAATGGTCGCATAGGTAGTAAAGACGAGAACCGCTTTTGCAGGTCTGTGGCTATTAATTCAACCGCCTGGATAGCTTCTACAGGTGACATAACTAATGACTGAAAATTATGAGAGGACATGAGCTGTTTCCTAGACCGTAGTAAACCGAATAGTGCACGTCGGTTGCCCGCCTTTGAAAGATAATCTAAGTGTTCTGAGTCATATTTTTCCTTTGCGCGAGAAACTGTGCGTTTAAAGGTGGCTGCAATAAATTTATAATCACTCCAGTTATTCGGACATTGGTTATGAAGAAGCTTTTTCCATGCTGCCTTCCTCCGCCTGTAATCTCTTGTACAGTCCGCATTCCACCAGTTAGAAGAATTCCCTTTTATTGGCCTCACCAGGAACTCCGACTTTTTACGGCTTTCCTCAATAGCCAGACATATGCTTGCTGACTGGTGGACCTCGGCGATGTTAGACACTGGAGCAAGGGCAGAGCGCAACGCCGTCTGAAATCTGTCATAATTTACATGTGACCGCAACTGAGAAGACGCCGGAGTAACACGACATATGATATCAAAATGAATAGGTATATGATCACTTGAAGTGCCGCTATCAACTGTCGACCAATTCGTTACGCCAATTCCAGGACTAATGAACGTGAGATCTAAATTAAATTGAGTGTGTGAGCGAAGATAAGTGGCCGATCCTGAATTTAAGCACATCAGGTTGTGATCAGAAACCCAGTCCCAAAGGCGCTTGCCGCATGAATTAGTCCTAAAACCCCAAGACACATGGTGAGAATTGAAGTCCCCAGCCACGAGAACTGGGTTTTTACAGTTTACGAGTAAAAAATCCAGAGGTCTAACATCCTGGACTCCATTGGGGAAATAACAATTTGCTATTGAAAATGGAGAGCACCCAGGAAGTACAAAGTCTATTGCCAAAATCTCACAGTCAGGAGACATTTGTTGAAAAGATACCACAGCCCTATGGCAAAATTTTGAAGAGACTAAAGTTAGTAAACCCCCGCCTCTTGACTGGCAGTCTAGGCGAAATGACCGATAATTTTTGATATGAAAATGTTTGTCGGTTGAAAGCCACGTTTCTTGCAGAATTATGACATCCGGATTAAGCGTATTAAAGCGGCGCGTCTTTTCTTTCACTCGTTGCTCTCCTATCTTTTACCCCCTCCTAGTTTCTGGAGGCGGCAGCGAGCGTGGCTCAGCTTGAGCCAGTAGGCAGGCCCGTGCACTTTCCTTTTTCTGCCTTCTCTCAGCATCATCAGTCAGTCAGTCAGTTCCGCGGCAACCCGCCCACCCTGCCACGGTGCAGGTGGCGGCTAATGGTTGATCGTGGGAGGTTTGTCACCCAATGAAAGCTGCTGCCTATTTCGCTGTTTAATAAGCTCTGCTATTGTCCTTGTTTCTTCGTTTGCGCAGACTAACAGTCGGTGGCGCACATCATCTAATCAGCCTTTTGTGAAATGTCCCTGTTCTGAGCGCCTATTACCAGAGCAGTGAATAATTCAGTAAGAAAAATCTTCATTCGGGCTCCCGTCCTGCCTTTTTTGTACTCTCACCGACTTCACTTAAAATATTCCTCTGGTGTTTAGTTTTGATACAATTAGAACGGGTCTTAGTCAAATTACTCACCTGAAAGAGCCCCTATATCCACGCGACATGTAGCCACAGCGCAAGGTGGACACGCTTTTATTCTCCAGAACGACTTCATGAAATTCCCGTAAGCTCTATCCTATACTGATGCCCACTTCTACATCTTGCTCTTACCAGAGCGTCCATCCGCAGGCCGTTAAGCTGCGTTTAGTTGCGCCGAAGGGGAACAGATGACCCAGCCACGCAACACAGCCTCTGGCTGTGGGTTCAGTTAGTGTTTTGATAATGTGTATGTCAAGATTATGAACAAATGAAAATGAACTGAAATGAAATACTTGTATCTGAAGCCCACATTTACGCTCGCGGTTCCCCAGATTATTTGGGTGGTACTTTTCTCAGAAGAAATCTACTGCGAACATCACAGTGTGGTGAATTTTCGCGTAAAGACGTTTTCAGAACACAACAGGTAACTTCTGGTATTGCGCTGAAAAATCTCTCTTGCCTTAAGCTAAGCTTCTACCGTTGAACACTCATAGCAGAAGACAGAGGTGTGTTTGTGTTTCGAGAAAACCACTGGGTTTATAATGTTGCTGGGAAATAAAGGAAATGCTAGGGTGTCAAATCTTCGTGACTGATAACGTAATCTGCACGGGTGATGAGGTTGGTAGCAAGTTTATTTTGAAGCAAAACAAATTAAAACGAGGTCCTCAAAGGTGGGCTCATACTTGTCCAAAGAGTCCCCGGACCTGGGCTTCATGGAGAGCGCTCTCCACTGGCCACGTCTGGCCAGCTGGATGAGCAACTCGCAGAGCGGCCTCCCATGATGAGGAGAATGGGTTGCGTAGGGGGGGGGCACTGACATGGCCTGAGGGTATCCCAACAGTAGTCTATCATAATGTAATGTAATGCCCCTTATGTAATGCCGCATTGGGGCCTTTAAGGGGAAATAAAGGATGAGGGTGGCCTACCTATCTTGGCAGGTTCTCCACGGGAATGACCACCTGACGTTGTAGCCTCCGGACAAACCTTGCTTCGGTGATCTCCTCGAAATGAGCGAACTTAGAATGGAGGACAGAAGGATACCGCTACCAACATTGCGTTCTAGAACAATCACTGAACGTCTGCAATGGAGGACCACTGTGGCTATGCTTTTTGTCCATTATTGACCTAAATGCATCGAAATGATGACACTTTACGCTGTTTTAAGATTCCGTCCTTAAGTCACGAAGAATCTCTGGAACATCGCGAAAAAATACTTATTTATTCCAACAAACCGATAAAAAAGGAATAAGTTCTAAGTAATTCTGGATTGCACCCGTGTTTTTCGACTAAGACAATTGCTTCCACCCGCAAAAATTTATGAAAGACATGGTCGTTAGCCAATAAATTTTTGCGTTTGTTCAGTGAAAAACTCATTTCCTTGACGCTCTTTCCTTTTTTTTCTTTGCGTTCCCCTCCCCACGTGCAGGGTAGCCTACTGGGCATCGCCTGGTTAACCTTCCTGCCTTTCCCTTCTTCTCTTTCTCTCTCTCTCACTCTGCGTTTGTTCAGAAGAACTAACAACGAGCACATGACGTTCTGGTTCCGTTATCTTCATATCTTCTTGAGAAAGAAGTTCCTTAGGCGCAGTGACTGTCAAAATAAGCGGCAATTAAGTCATCATTAGCAACCAAAAATCACGGCCTAAAACAAATACTCCAGGGTATTCTTCTTTCCCAGTATATGCGAAGCAGGTGCTGAAGCATACTGAATCTGACTGGTTTACTTGGGGATTCGTGCACTTTTTTCCTAGCTTCGAAAACTGATGACAAACTTATCACAGTACGTACTTCTTAACGAACCATGCCAACATTGACGTAGCTTTCGGTATCTTTGGAGGCAGCCCATTTCTAAGGCCACTGAAAATGCACACAGAAACGTGAAAGCGAAGTTCAAGCCAAAAGTCGTCACGCTCCGTCTGCGTCGAAATTGGCTCCTCCATATGCGTCGGTTCTCTGTTTCAGTGCCTTCGTGTTCGAGAAAAAGACGTCGAAGAGCTCTCCAAAGTTCAAGGAAACAACAATCCGGAAAATCGCGCTGATGTGCGATGGTCATGCCTTCAAAACTTCGCCTTTCCGCACTGCTTGGATAACGCCCGCAGCCACTGACACCAAACGCAAAAAGTAAAAAAAAAAAAAGCAGGG
This sequence comes from Amblyomma americanum, assembly GCF_052857255.1. Lineage (NCBI taxonomy): Eukaryota > Metazoa > Arthropoda > Arachnida > Ixodida > Ixodidae > Amblyomma > Amblyomma americanum. The sequence continues at coordinate 68,853,819 of NC_135498.1, read as the reverse complement.
ACAGAACTGCGCCCACGAAGCGCACGTAGGGTCGATCGCTTCCCGTAGAATTTTTATTTCGCGACCAGGAACGACAGCTATGGAAGCCATGGAAGTAACCGCGCCTCTTTAATGTATTGCTTCTTATTTCAACCTATCATAGCTCCTTCTTCTGCGAGGCAGTGTTCCCCACTTCAACAGTGTGTTCGCTGGCATTAAGAGAATATGAGCGCCAAACGAGAACACACGCTGCATATCAATTGTGCTTGTACTATTTGCAGTAGCGGAGGCAAGCTGTGTATGCATCGACTGAAACTCTTGGCAGCTTTTCACAACGTATAGAGAAAACTACGGTAACAGAGTTAAGGCACACTGGTCCTTTTGCTGCTTCCTTCAAGAAACACCAGATATCTGTCGGGGGACTGCGAATCAATGTTAAGTTTTATCACCCAATTAAAAAAAATTCACACCCGTTTTTGTATGCATGCGCTGACCAGCGAATAAACGTGTGGACTGTGTATGTAGTGCATTATCAGGCACTCACATGGTGCCTCTATATGCCCCTTCACCCCGTTTCGCACAATGCCCCTGCTATTCATTTAGTGCTACAAGAAATCCGGCTTCAGGGATAACGTGATAGGGAGCGTTATTGCATCTACAGAAGAATGTGCCAGGTGGCTTCCGAGCAAACGACAAACGCAGGCGCCTGTTCATAGGTCGATAACAAAGTAAGGAATAAGTAATAAAAAACCCACGGAACGCTTGGCTGTCGTGTTCGCGGAGTCTTGCCTCTCCAGAGTGTACCAGCACCAGCGTCAGCTGTACTCAGCGCGCCGGTGATGTTGCTGGACTTAACGACTGAATAGCGTAACGCTATCAGGCCGTAGGAAAAGATAACAAGAAGGTCTATACGAAGTTGAGTATGGCAGGCAATGTCCACAAAACGCCGATGATGTCCTCAGAGCGCTGATCGACTAATAAGTTTCTCAACATCTATATTTTATGGCACCATCTGGTTGAGATAAACAGAACCGCCTATCTGTCACCATTCGCCGCGATGACACGTCATTACAGATCTATGACGCAGATTTTGTATGGTTACAAGTCTCCCTATAAGCATTTAGGGAATTCAGGACGACAAATGGGAGAAACAAACGCAAAAAAGGGGTACGCTCGCTAGAGTTTGGTCATTATACAGTGAAATATTTGGAAAAAAAAATTTTTTCCCAGGAGAACGCGTCATTTTCTACAGTTTCTACAGAACCAGCATTTTTAGATAACAGCGCACAGTCCACGGCCAACACGCTTATGCTTGCGGTTCTGTACGAAGCACGTCAAGCAGTTTCGGCGTGGTTACTCTAGCGGGCATGTCTGCGAGTACAGTCTAGTCAGCACAGGCGGACTGTTCAAAAAGAGAAAAACACGTCAAGCGCTCAACCCTAAACCCTAACACGAATGTGCTCGAAGCAAAAGAAAGTACTAACATGTACAGCGTTGTCCACTTAATCGCTATCTTTCTGAAAATAGAAACAGGTTCTGCATGGCTGACTTTGAAGAAAACTGCCTGCCTTATGACTGTGTGGGTCGGTGATAATTATATCCTGGATAAAAACCTCCATTCCCTCTGCTCCTGTTTCTAAGTTGATTGCCGCACGTGTTTTTCGCTCCTTTAGTCTTACCTCCCGCACACATCTGCGCTGCTCCTTTCTGCTGGTGCTCACGCGATTGTCGCCTGATCAATACATGCTGATGCATGAGACTACTGACAGTAGATAAGGAGGGCTGTTTCGTGATCCTGCCTGAAACAATGTTCTCGGCTAAGGCGATGGTGGCTGTCCAGAATAAATTTGTCCAGATCCAGGATAAACGGGACCAGTAGAAACCGCTGCCTTGCGTTTAATTGAAGAACTGAACCTGGACCGACTTAGAGCAGGAGTGAAAAAAGCGAAAGGCCTTCGTTTAAAAGTCTTGTTCTCTGTCAAAACACATAAGGTTGACTTGCCATTTCGTGCGATTGTGACGGAGAAGGGTACTTGGCAATATGAAGTCTCCGGATACCTACAGAAGCATTTGGCTTCCCTGGTTATTAATGACCCTTTTAGGGTTCGCAACTCCGAGAGCATTGTAAAATTTCTTCAGCATGATAATACAGGGTCCTGTAATGTATTTAGTGTAGACATGGTTGATTTGTTTTACTCTCACCCTCCGAATGAAATAATGTGTGCGGTGGAAAAATGTATCACAGCAGACAACGATGAAGAATTTATAAGGGCTTGTGGTATAGCAGTAGCTAGCTTCCTTGAATTACTATCATTTTATGCAAAGGCTACATTCATTGAATGGGAAGGTAAGCATGTCACGCGAAAAGCGGTTGTTTGCATTGGTTCCAGGGTGGCACCGGTGTTAAGTGACATCTTTTTATCTTTCGTCTTTTTATCTTTCGTAGATCGCGATATTCAAGCAAACTTGGCCGGGATAGCGTCGCGGATTTTCCGTTACGTTGAAGACTTCTTAATCTTTGTTGATAAAACTAATTTTCCTAGACATATGACTAATGTTCTGAAAGTGTTTAAAGAAAATGCTCATGGTCTGCAATTCACTACAGAGGTCACGGCAGATAACAAGCTGCAGTTTTATATTTGGGCCTGGAAGTTCATGCGGGGCATATTTGCAGGGAATACTTGCCAAGGGCCAGCAAGCCGCTGTTGAATTACAAGTCACATCATTCTAAAACAGTAAAAACAGGAATTGTTGTCTCATCGTTGTTTTCTGCTTTGTCCAAATCTTGTAACCATTTTATTAATCAGAGCTTCAACGATCAGGCTAAATGATTAAGAGAAGCAGGGTGCCCGGATGATGCCACCTTGTTGGGCTGCAGCAAGATAGCCAAAAAACTAAAGACTTCGGCTGGTGTGCCTGGGTCAGAAAAAGAGAAGGAAAGAAAGAAGGTTGAAGTTCTCCCGTATGTGCACCGCCTTTCGCATAACCTGAAAAAAGTGGCACACAGGTATAAAATAGTGGTTGTCTTTTCAGCTCCTAAAAGACTTAAAAGGTTATGTGCTAAGGTGGAAAGACAGGCTGGAAAACAAAACGAATCCCAAAGTACCTGCGGAATTAAACATAAAACTATGTATATTCCACGCTCAGAAGGGGTTGTTTATAAGATTCCTTTTCCTTGCGGACAAGTATATATTGGCCAGACGGGTCGTTGTATTAACACGCGCCTAACTGAGCATGCTAATACATTGGAGGCTAACATACCAACGAATCTAGTTGATCATATCAGAGACTGCAAACCTTGCATCCTTTCTTTTCATCACTGTGATATTTTGTACAGTCACCCAACGCAGTTAACTAGGAAGACTATGGAGGCGTTCTATGTGAAGAAAAAACTAGGTTGTGCGTTAGCAGCCCGTCGGTTTGCCTGCAGGATAGTGAAGTTAAGTTCCTCGATCCCACATAGCTACACCTTTGTTTGCTTTGTTATCTTGTTTTATTGCGCTTTTTATATTCCTGGTTTCCTGTGAATAAACCTTCAGCTGTGAGTTACCGCTGGTCTTGTCGCTTTCTTTATTGTCCCTCTATTTTGCGCTATTTTTCCTTAAACAAAACAAGCTACTCCCTTCCGGATTCTAAACCTCACCGGATTATTCGCAGCGGGAACTTCGAGCGCTGCGCGGTTGCAATTTTAAGTGGGAAGGCGGCATTAGGTGCTACCGTCTGTAAAACGTGATGCTCTCCCGACCATCGTCAGTAATTGGACACAAGTTAGCAACAATATCTTCTAGCCAGAACGGCACTGCACCGTCGCTATATTGGGTTAATCAGCCAGGAAATATACAGCTACATCCTTGTTAGCAGGAATAGTGCTGTCATCAGAAACATTTACTAGATTGATTGCTACTTAATCACTACAGACACTTAAAGCGCCTAAAAAGCAAAGTATGTAGCATATGCACGTCCTACATTTTCTGTTAATACATCAAGAAATCACTGCCTTACGGGCAATAGGGTGCCGTGCGAGATCAGCAGACGACAGTATATGAGGTGGAAAGCGCTCAACTTGGCATTGCTCTGAATTTTTATGTGAGATATGAAATGTTTCGTAAAAAGTATTTTACACAATAAAAACGGCCGAAGGCTGGTCTGGGCGCACAGCAAGCGAACGTTTAGAAAACATTGTCTCCATATTGGAAGTTTTCAGCCCACAGTAGATGGACCGAGTCATCACCCTTCCTCGAAACCAATTTCAGAAGAGAGACAAAACACAAATACCAAAAAGAGCGCGAAAGTTCGGGCACGTTCACAATACAGTTTTGTTTTTAAACGTAGAAAGTAACAGCCGGCGACTTGGTCAGATTTACTTCAGTCGGTAGAGCGACCGCTCCTTTAGAAGAGGTGGTTCCGGGTTCAAATCCCGGAGCAGGACGATTTTCGTTAAGTGCGAAGTTTCTGTAGAAGCTGTATAGCTTTCCTTTTCAGCTGTAAGGCTGCGTTTGAGTGGATGCCAGGGAGTAATTGCTTCCGTATTACTAACCAGCCACTTATTAGAACGTGGCAAAGGCCAGCACATGTGTTAAGCTTCCTTGTTGTAGACAAGCTACATTTCCACTTAAGAGCAACATAATAAAGCGCAAAGAGAAAACATATATATGCCTTGTTCCTTCATGCTTGATGAGTGCTTCTCTTTTTGTCATATGCTGCCTTTAGGGCAAATGTTGCCGCAGTCTGATACGTGCACGCTGAACACCATCTAGCTCCATCTGCAGACTGCCAGAAGCGAAAGCCACATATTTTCACCTGCGTTTGAGAGGAAGCTACGAAGTGCAGTGAGACGCTGTGCGAACATTTTGCCATTTATTGCCTACTGTTCATACGCGCTGCAAAATCTGCCTCGTAAAATGTCTCCTGCGCTAGAACCGATGAGTTCTCAAGGCCCCAGAATATCAGTAGAGGGTGTACTAAACGTCTAAGATTAATAATAATAATAATTGGTTATATCGTTGGACACCTGTACCGCGCCGTACGAGAAGGGATAATGGAGGAAGTGAAACAAGAAAGGAAGAAAGAGGTGCTGTAGTAGTGAAGGGCTCCGGAATAATTTCGACCACCTGGGGATCTTTAACAAGCACTGACATCGCACAGCACACGCGCGCTTTAGCGTTTTTCCTCCATAAAAACACAGCCGCCACGGTCGGGTTCGAACCCGGGAACTCCGGATCAGTAGTCGAGCGCCCTAAGCACTGAGCGACAATCGATTAAAGCGGGAATTTTAAATGTTCAGCGTCATGAGGCACGAGGTAGTAGCCGCGCAAACGAACAGAATTTCTCCTTGTTTTAAAGCGACTGCGTTAACGACCCGGTCTGGGCACCGAGGAATCCTAGAGCGGAGACGCCGAAATCACGCGGTGAGCGGTGAACAACGCAGCGCACATCCAAGGTGCGTTCCACGCGAAGCTGACAGCTTCCTGCCCGTTCGTTTGGCGCGGAAGCTATGCTAGCGTTTGTGGCATGGTGTTTGTCGAGAACGATGTGCCGAGTAACTACGACTGCAACCTGACTCCCGCGCATTTCGGCAAGGCGTCTAGAAGAGCTTCTACGTGGTTTACCGCTACGCGCGTCCGTTTCGCCGTACGGAGCAGAGCGATTTGTCTAACGGCCAAGGCGTCGTGTCGAAAAGACGACGGCGTTCCGTGGACTCCCTGGCAGCGCTGTAACACACTGTCGCGTTCCAATCTTAAAGGCGAAGCTTAAGCGTTCTCCAATTTTACGGGTTAAAAATGGAACAAAATGGTCACGTCATTGCCTCATAAAATCATACTGCTTTAATCACCTGAAGAGCTGTAATGACGAACCAAGCGCGCCATTCACAGACTACTGATCAGAATAAAAGTAAAATATATAAATTTGTCCGCAAAAACTCGCAACAGATGTCACAACTAGTAGTACAGTGATAGATGTACGACGTCGCTTCCGTACTTCTCCGGAATAGAAGCTTTGAAAGTATGAGCTGCTTCAGTGTCGTGTTGGTGCGCAGCACAACACACAGTGCCAAAACGCCGCCTGCGTACACCGTAGCACTCGTGAACACCAGCGTTGCCAGCGTTGCGTTTTGCGAGAGGGTCTCCGCGATGCAGATCACGAACTCGTCGTCGACATCAGCTCTCAAGTCCAGCTCGAGAAAGGAAGCGTTTTTGTGCAGTGCCGATGCCAGAACATCTCCGCACGTTGCGTTAGCACAGCGGAAGCCGATCCGCAGATTCTTGATCCGCAGAAGATATCTGTTAGGTAGTGGCTGTCTTCTTCGTTCCAAGCAAAACGACAGCACCAGCGACTCGCACCTCTTCAGACACTGCAGAGAGTCAACCAAGCATCGCGAAAGATTCATGCTGGCACTGTCTACGGCCTTGAGAGAGCAAGAGTTGGCCGCAAAAGCTTGGTAAGACTGCTTCAAACTCACCACCGGCAGAATTGATCTTGAGCTTTTCCACGTCGCAAACACCAACGATGTCTTTCTCCGGAATGCAGCTGCAGCCTAGAGTATTGAAAACTTCGGCACGGCATGTCTTCACCTCAATGTGTCGAATGTGGCGAATGGCGTCCTGTCCAGACGCTGGCCATAGGCGTATAGGTACAGGAGGTCGCTTCTGAGTCGTCTCGCTCGCATCAGTTGTGCACACAACGTGCAGGTCGTTGATGCAAAGGTGATGCTGAAGAAGCCGTGACAACATGGAAGCTGCCTCGCGTACGGCTGCGATAGGACCTCTGTCTACGGCCCCGTAGGGCAGGCACTGCAGGCTGAGATTTCCAGGAAGAGGCTCAACAAGCTCGTACGCGAGCCCACATAGTATGCGGTTCCAGGCAGGTAGTTCAGTGATGATCCAACACCGGTCTTCAGGTACCATCGATGTGCAAGCCTTCGAAGAATCCAACTGGTCCTTCCAGACACCGGTAGCTTCTGCTTTGTCGCTCGACATGGCTCATTCAGGTCGAAAGGCGAAGGTCTTGCTGCCAAAGAGCTTTCGCCGGATTCTTCTTCTTCTCCTTAGTGCACATGGCACATGCCCACGCAGGAGGATTGGCCAAGGTTCAGTAAATAATGCCAATGGGGTATTTGCGCGGGAAAAAAATAGGCGTGATAAGACAAAATAAATATAAAATTTAGAAAGCTAAAATGAATTAAAGAAATATGAATAACCAGGAGAAGAATCTAGCAATTTTGAACATGCGACAAAAGTTTGTATCCAGCTAAAAAAATAATCAAACAGTTGCACTTATGTAATCATGAAGGTAGCCGCAGACACTGCTTAACGGGAATCCCTTTGCGCTCGCAGCGAACGAAAGAATAACTGGAAGAGACAGAGGGAGTCCTAACCTCAAAAGAGGGACCTCCAAATACTGTTTTCTCTGAACTGCGAACCGCCGGCAAGAGAGGAGAAAATGATCTATTGTTTCAACTTGCCCACATGATATACAAAGGTTTGTCGCAGCGAACCCACATCTGCATAAGTGCAAATTTAAGTGAGGGATTCTGCATCTCTGAAGCGTCATTGACACCCCACAAAGCCTTGATTTACACCAGCGGATATTTCATGGAAACTTTAAGTGGTTAAATTCCACGGTATTTAGCAATGGATCCCTCAGGTTGGCTGAAATATGGTGGAAGCGCTGGAAACGTGAAGTTTCTAACAGAATAAGGTGAGGTACGGGATAGATTACAGGAGTGCTGAGAGCTGACCTTGCCAATGAATCAGCCACCTCATTAAAATAGACGCCCGAATGCCCAGGTACCCAGACAAAGCGGATCTCACGCACTGTGCGCGGAACAAAAACCTAAGCGAACGATTCAATGAAGATTTTCCCGAATTTCGGAGAGAGACTAGAGCTGAAAGGCAGCCTGCAAGAATAAAAACCCGTGCTACATGGCTAGGAAGTTTGAGAAGAGCCAAACAAATGGCCGGAGACTCTGCGAAGAATATAGGAGTAAAATCTGGTATACGAACGGAATAGCTCCAAGCCAGCTCCTGCGAATGTATCCCAACCGCCGCCTTCTCACAGCTGTCGGAGGCATCAGTGGAGATAAAAGTATGAAGAGGAAAATTCTGTAGGTGTTCATATAGGAGACAATTTAGGATATTTGCGGACATATGTTTCGCATGTGACGGGAAAATATGGTCATAATAGAAGACGGGGTCAGCCTGCGTATCTGCAACTAATTGCAAGGTCAGATCAACCTGAAGCAGGGCTAACAGATTTTGTGTGAACCTAACTTGCGGAAGCTGATAGTGTGACCAATGATTAGTGAAAAACAGGTGTGGTTGGGATAGAAAAATGGGACTACGAATGCCGGGGGCGTGTCAAAGGACCTGAGGACAGTACGCACTGTTAGAAGTTGGAAGCGGGAAAAGAGATCGGGGATACGGGCTTCCAGATAAAGGACAGCGGTTGAAGCTAATTTTGGGAGCCCGAGGCATAGCCGTAGGGCAGGCCTTTCCAGTAAAGCTAATGGCTGCAGCTTGTAGTTTGCGCTACCAGAGAACAAGGCACCACCAAATTCCAGAATCGGTCTCATATAAGCCTTATAGAGCAACAGTAACGTGTCACGACGCATGCCAAATATTTTTGCCAGATTCTCTGCAAAGTCTTCTTCTTCTTATTGTCCTCGTACAATGGCACATGCCCTCCTAGGAGGATTGGCCAAGAATTGGGGGCATAGAGAGTGTTTGAGGTAAATATTTCCTGGATGAAATTAAAATGAATGGTAAGGACGGAAGAACTAAACAAAAAGGAACAACGAAATGAAACGGGAAATGCTGAACGCACGCAGGAGATCGAGACTGATGTTTATAGCCGAGTATTTAAATGATAATGATAACTGTAATTATACAAATAATATTGAAAAAAAATGAACAAGGTAGTTGTCTTGATACTCGCGCCGCTACGCGCGTAGTAGCTCTGTTACTTCGTCCTTGTCGTTTCGTCTTCCTGCCATTCCCGAAGCGCTGACAGCTGACGCGGCTTGGCGTCTGTAACGTTGAGAGGTGGTGGTGATATCTGATACCTGATTTAATATCTGCAGCGGGTGCTTGGACCTAAGATATTAAACATATTTTTGGATAATGGTGGAGTGCTTGACTTGAAGCACTCTGGCACGGGTCGGCCCGGTATTGGACTGCCTCCGGGATCGGCCCGGGGCGTATTAGCGCGGCATGTCTTTTCTTTCACTCGTAACTCTCCTATCCTTTACCCCCTCCTACTTTCTCCACGCGGAAGCGAGGGTGGCTCGGCTTGAGCCAGTAGGCAGGCCTATGCACTTTCCTTTTCCTTTTCCTCTCAGCATCATCAGTCAGTCAGTCAGTTCCGCGGCAACGCACCCACCCTGCCACGCTGCAGGAGGCGGTTAATGGTTGATCGGGAGAAGTTTGTCACCCAATGAACGCTGTTGCCTATTTCGCTGTTTAATAAGCTCTGCTATTGTCCTTGTTTCTTCGTTTGCGCAGACTAACAGTCGGTGGCGCACAGCTCCTAATCAGCCTTTCATGAAATGTCCCTGTTCTGAGCGCCTATTACTAGTGCAGTGAATAATTCAGTGGGAATACCTTCATTCTGCCTCCCGTCCTGCGCTTTTGTGTACTCTCACCTACTTCACTTATAATATTCCTCTGGTGTTTTGTTTTTATACAGTCAGAACGGGTCCTAGTCCAATTACTCACCTGAAAGAGCCCCTACATGCACGCGACATGCAACCACCGCGCAAGGTGAACACGCTTTTATTCTCCAGAACGACTTCACGAAATGCCCGTAAGCTCGCTCCTATACTCCTGTCCGGTTCTAAATCTTGCTCTTACCAGAGCGTCCATCCGCAAGCCGTTAAACTGCGACCTGACACACGCGGGGAAACGATGTCGAAAATAAGTTGCAGTACACTCGTTTTGTATTATGATAAACCAGAACATGTAGTTGCGTCGAAGGCGGACTGATGACCCAGCCACGCAACACAACCTCTGGCTATGGGTTCAGTTAGTGTTTTGATATTTTGTATGGAAAAATTATGAACAAATGAAAATGAAATGAAAATGAACTGAAATGAAATACTTGTATCTGAAGCCCACATTTACGCTCGCGGTTCCCGAGATTATTTGGGTGGTACTTTTCTCAGAAGCAATCTACTGCGAACATCCCAATATGGTGAAGTTTCGCGTAAAGACGTTTTCAGAACACAACAGGTAACTTCTGGTATTGCGCTGAAAAATCTCTCTTGCCTTAAGCTAAGCTTCTTCCGTTGAACACTCATAGCAGAAGACAGAGGTGTGTTTGTGTTTAGAGAAAACCACTGGGTTTATAATGTTGCTGGGAAATGAAGGAAATGCTAGGGTGTCAAATCTTCGTGACTAATAACGTGATCTGCACGGGTGATGGGGGTGGTAACAACATTATTTTGAAGCAAAACAAAATAAACCGAGGCCCTCAAGGGTGGGCTAATACTTGCCCAAAGAGTCCCCGTACCTGGGCTTCATGGAGAGCGCTGTCCACTAGCCACGTCTGGCCAGCTGGATGAGCAAATCCCAGAGCGGCCTCCCATGATGAGGGGAATGGGTTGTGTAGGGTGGGAGGGCACTGCCATGGGTTGAGGGTATTCCCACAGTAGTGTATGAGGGTGGCCTACACCCCTTGACAGGTTCTCTACGGGAATGACCACCTGACGTTGTAGCCTCCGGACAAACTTTGGTTCGTTGATCTCCTCTAAATGAGCGAGCTTAGAATTGAGGACAGAAGGATACCGTTCCCAACATTGCGTTCTAGAACATTCACTGAACTTCTGCAATATAGGACCACGGTCTCTATGCTTTTTGTCCATTATTGACTTAAATGCATCGAAGTGATGACACTTTACGCTCTTTTGAGATTCCGTCCTTAAGTCACGAAGAATCCCTGGCACATCGCGGACAAATACATATTTACTACAACAAACCGATAATGAAGGAAGCAAGTTCTAAATGAATACTGGATTGCGACCGTGTTTTTCGAATAAAACAATTGCCTCCATCAGGAAAAAATAATGAAAGACAAGTTCTGTTCGCCAAGAAAACTTTGCGTTTGTTCAGTGAAAAACACATTGTGTTGACGCTTTTTCTTTCCTTTTTTTTCTCGGCGTTCCCCTCCCCACGTGTAAGGTAGCCTACTGGGCATCGCCTGGTTAACCTTCCTGCCTTTCCGTTCTTCTCTTTTTCTCTCTCACTCTGCGTTTGTTCAGAAGAACTAAGAACGAGCACATGACGTTCTGGTTAGGTTATCTTCATATCTTCTTGAGAAAGAAGTGCCTTAGGCGCAGGAACTCTCAAAATAAGCGGAAATTAAGTCATCATTAGCAACCCAAAATTAAGGCCTAAAACAAATACTCCAGGGTATTCTTCTTTCCCAGTATATGCGAAGCAGGTGCTGGAGCATACTGAATCTGACTGGTTTACTTGGGGATTCGTGCACCCTTCTCCTAGCTTCGAAAACTGATGAATAACTTATCACAGTACGTGTTTCATTAGGAACCATGCCAACATTGACGTAGCTTTCGGTATCTTTGGAGGCAGCCCATTTCTAAGGCCACTGAAAATGCACACAGAAACGTGAAAGCGAAGTTCAAGCCAAAAGTCACGCTCCGTCCGCGTCGAAATTGGTTCCTCCATATGCGTCAGTTCCCTGCTTCATTGCCCTCGTGTTCGAGAAAAAGACCTCGAAGAGCTCTCCTAAGTTCAAGGAAACATCGCTCCGGGAAATCGCGCTGATGTGCGATGGTCATGCTTTCGAAAATTCGCCTTCCGCACTGCTTGGACAACGCCCGAAGCCATTGACTTCAAACGCAAAAAGTAAAAAAAAGCAGGGAAAGAACTGCGCCCACGAAACGCACGTAGGGCCGTTCGCTGCCCGTAGAATTTTTATTTCGCGTCCAGGAACGACAGCTATGGAAGCCATGGAACTAACTGCGCCTTTTTAATGTATTGCTTCCTATTTAAACCTATCATATCTCCTGCTTCTCCGAGGCAATGTTCCCCACTTCAACAGTGTGTTCGCTGGCATTAAGAGAATATGAGCGCCAAACGAGAACACACGCTGCATATCACTTGTGTTTGTACTATTTGGAGTAGAGGAGGCAAGCTTTGTATGCATCTACTGAAATTGTTGGCAGCTTTTCACAACGTATAGGGAGAACTACGGTAAAAGCATTAAGGCACACTGGTCCTTTTGCTGCCTTGCTTCCATAAACACCATATTTCTGTCGGAGGACCGTAAATCAGTGTTAAGTTTTATCACCCAATTAAAAAAAGATTCACTCCCGTTTTTGTATGCACGCGCAGAACAGCGAATAAACGTGCGCACTGTCTATTTTGTGCATTATCAGGCACTCATTTAGTTCCTCAATATGCCCCTTCACCCCTTTTCGCACAATGCGCCTGCTATTCATTTAGTGCTACAAGAAATCCGGCTGCATGGATAACGCGAACGGGAGCGTTGTTGCATGTACAGAAGAATGTGGCAGGTGGCTTCCGAGCAAACGACAAACGAAGGCGCCTGCTCATAGGTCGACAACATATTAAGGATTAAGTAATAAAAAACCAACGGCACGCTTGGCTGTAGTGTACGCGGCGTCTTTCCTCTCCAGAGAGCACCCGCGTCAGCTGTACTCAGCGGGCCGGTGATGTTGCTGGGCTTAACCATTTGGTGGCGTAATGCTGTCAGGCCGTAGAAAAAGGTAATAAGAAGGTCTGTGCGAAGTTAAGTATGACATGCAATGTCCACAAAGCGCCGATGATGTCCTCAGAGCGCTGATCGACTAATAAGTTTGTCAACGTCATTATTTCCTGGCACCATCTGGCTTAGATAAACGAAAATGCCTGTCTGTCACCATTCGACGCGATGACATGTCATTACAGATCTATGTAGCAGATTTTGTATGGTTACAAGGCTCTCTATAAGCATTTGGAGAATTAAGGACGACAAATAGCGAAAAGAAACGTAAAAAAGGTGTACGCTCGCTAGACTTAGGTCATAATATCTTCAAATCTTTCTAAAAAAAGATTATTTTGCCAGGAGAACGCGTCAGTTTCTTCAGTGATCCAGTACCCGCATTTTGAGATAACAGACAACAGCCCACGGCCAACACACTCATGCATGCGGTTCTGTACGAAGCACGTCAAGCAGTTTTCTCGTGGTTACTCTAGCGGGCCTGCCTGCGAGTACAGCCTAGTGAGCGCAGACAGACTGTTCTAAAACAGAAAAACACGTCAAGCGCTCATCCCTAAACTCTAACACGAATGTGCTCGTAGCAAAAGAAAGTACTAACATGTACAGCGTTATCCACTTAATCGCTATCTTTGTGAAAATAGAAATAGGTTCTGCATGGCTGACATTGAAGAAAACTGCCTGCCATATAACTGTGTGGGTCCGTGATAATTATATCCTGGATAAAAACATCCATTTCCACTGCTCCTGTTTCCCATTTGATTGCCGCACATGTTTTTCGCTCTTCTAACAATCCCTCCCGCACACATCTCCGCTGCTCCTTTCTGCTGATGCTCACGCGATGGTCGCCTGATCAATACATGCTACTTCCTTTCGCCTTCTAAACCTCCCCGGGTTATCGCAGCTGGAACGTGGAGCGCTGCGGGGTTGCAATTTTAAGTGGTAACGCGGCATTAAGGTGCTAACGTCTGTAAACGAGACGCTCTCCCGACCATCGTCTGTAATTGGACACAAGATAGCAACAATATCGTCTAGCCAGAACGGCACTGCATTGTCACTATATTGGGTTAATCTGCCAGGAGATAATCAGCAACATCCTTATTAGCAGGAATTGTGCTTTCATCAGAAACATTTAATAGATTGATTGCTACTTGAAGAATACAGACACTTAATGCACCTACAAAGCAACGTATGTATCAAATGCACGTACTAATTTTTTCGTTAATGCATCAAGAAATCATTCCCTTTCGGATAATACGGTGCCGCGCGGGATCAGCAGAGGACAGTATATGAGGCGGAGAGCGCTCAACATTGCATTGCTCTGAATTCTTAAACGTGAAGTTCTCAAATGTTTCGTAAAAAGTTTTTTATACAAGAAAAACGGTCGAAACCTGCTCTGGGCGCTCAGCTAGCGAACGTTTAGAAAAAATCGTCTCCAAATTCAAATTTTTGAGCCTAAACTAGAAGGACCGAGTTATCACCCTTCCCCGAAACCAATTTCACAAGAAAGACAAACCACAAATACTAAAAAGAGTGAGAAAGTTGAGGCACGTTCACAATACAGTTTTGTTTTTCAACGTAGAATGTAACAGCCAGCGACTTGGTCAAATTTAGTTCAGTCGGCAGAGCGACCGATCCCTTAGAAGATGTGGTTCCGGGTTCGAATATCGGAGCAGGACGAAGTTTTTTTTTTAAGTTCGAAGATTCTGTCGAAGCTGTATAGCTTTCCTTTGCAGCCGTAAGGCGGCGTTTGGGTGGATGCCAGTCAGTAATTGCTTCCGTATTACTAACCAGCCACTGATTAGAACGTGGCAAAGGCCAGCACATGTGTTAAGCTTCCTTGTCGTAGACAAGCTATATTGTCGCTTTTGAGCAACATAATAAAGTGACTAAGAAAAACATATTCATGCCTTGTTCCTTCATGCTTGATGAGTGCTCGACTTTTTGTCATATGCTGCCTTTAAGGTAGATGTAGCCGCACTCTGATACGTGCACGGTGAACACCATCTAGCATCATCTGTCGACTACCAGTAGCGAACGCCACATATTTTCACCTGCGTTTGAGACTAAGTTACGATGTGCAGTGAGACGCTGTGCGAACATTTTGACATTTATTGCCTACTATTCATATGCGCTGCAAAATCTGACTCGTAAAATGGCTCCTGCGCAAGAACCGATGAGTTCTGAAGGCCCCAGAATATCAGTAGGGGGTGTACTTAACGTCCAAGATTAAAGCGGCAATTTTAAATGTTCAGCGTCATGAGGCACGAGGTAGCAGCCGCGCAAACGAACAGAATTTCTCCCTGTTTTAACGCGACAGCATTAAGGGCCCCGTGTGGGCACCAAGGCACCCTAGAGCGGAGACGCAGGAATCACGCGGTGAGCGGCGAACAACGCAGCGCACATCCAAGGCGCGTTCACCGCGAAGCTTACGGCTTGCAGCCCGTTCGCACGGCGCGGAAGCTATGCTAGCGTTCGTGGCATCGGGTTTATCGAGAACGATGTGCCGACTAACTACGACTGCAACTTGAGTCCCGCGCGTTTCGGCAAGGCGCCTGGCAGAGCTTCTACGTGGTTTTCCGCTCCACGCGTCCGTTTCACCGTACGTAGCAGAGCGATTTGTCTAACGGCCAAGGCGTCGCGTCGAACGAGCGATGGCGTTCCGTGGACTCCCTGGCAACGCTGCAACAGGCTGTTGCGTTCCAATCTTAAAGGCGAAGCTTAAGCTTCCTCCAATTTTACAGGCTAAAAATTGAACAAAATGGTCACGTCATGGCCTTTTAAAATCATCGTAGTTTAATCACTTGAAGAACTGTAATGACGAACCAAGCGCGCCATTCACAGACTACTGATCAGAGCATAAGCAAAATATGTAAATTTGTCCGCAAATAATCACAACATATGTCACAACTAGTAGTACAGTAATAGACGTACGATTTCGTTTCCGTACTTCTCCGGAATAGAAGCTTTGAATTTAGGGAACAACAGCTGCTTCAGTGTCTTGTTGGTTGGCAGCGCAGCGCACAGTGCCAAAACGACACGTGTGTACACCGTAGATCTCGTGAACACCAGCGTGTCCAGCGGGGCGTTTTGCGAGAGGGACTCCGTGATGCAGATCATGAGCTCGTTGTCGACATCAGCTCTCAAGTCCAGCTCGAGTAGGGAAGTGTTTTTGCACAGTGACCATGCCAGAACATCACCGCACGTTGCGTTAGCACCTCGGAAGCCGATCCGCAGATTCTTGATGCTGGTGTTGACTCCGAGCGCATTGAACAACTCCCTCGCCCAGCTGGTGCTTTGGTACTTGTGCAATTCTAGTGTCGTCAGAGTTACGCTGCTCTTGAGAGCGTCGACTACGGAGGAAACGCTCCATTGTTAGTCAATGAATGCAAGAAAGCAGAAATTCTTCAGAGCCGCCGAGCTCTGCACCAGCATCGACACGATATCTGTGATGTAGTGACTTTCTTCTTCGTTCCTGCAAAACGTCAGCACCAGCGACGCGCACCTCTTCAGACACTGCAGAGAGTCAACCAAGCGTTGCGAAAGATTCATGCCGGCGATCTCTACTGCCTTGAGGGAACAAGAGTTGCGCCGAAAAAGCTTGGTAATACTGCTTGAAACTCACCACCGGCGGAATTGATGTTGAGCTCTCCAGGTCGCAAACATCAACGATGTATTCCCCCGGAGTGTAGCTGCAGCCGAGTGTGTGGAGAACTTCGGCACGGCATGTCTTCACCTCAAGGAGTCGAATGTTGCGAATGGCGTCCTGTTCTGACGCTGGCCGGGGGCGCATAGGTGCAGGAGCTCGCTTCAGAGTGGTCTCGTTCGCATCAGTTGTGCACACAACGTGCAGGTCGTTGATGCAACGGTGGTGCTGAAAAAGCCGCGATACCATGGAAGCTGCCTCGCGTACGGCTGCGATAGGACCTCTGTCTACGGCCCCGTAGGGCAGGCACTGCAGGCTGAGATTTCCAGGAAGAGGCTCAACAAGCTCGTACGCGAGCTCACATAGTATGCGGTTCCAGGCAGGTAGATCGGTGATGATCCAGCACCGGTCTTCAGGACCCAACGATGGGCGAGCCTTCGAGGAGTCCAACTGGTCCTTCCAGACGCCGGTAGCTTCTGCTTTATCGCCCGACATGGCTCATTCACGTTGAAAGGCGAAGGTCTCGCTGACAAAGAGCTTTGGCCGGATTCCCCGGCTAAGGCTTCTTCTTCTTCTTGTCCTCATGCTCCTATCCTTTACCCCCTCCTACTTTCTGCACGCGGCAGCGAGCGTGGCTCGGCTTGAGCCAGTAGGCAGGCCTATGCACTTTCCTTTTCCTTCCTCACAGCATCATCAGTCAGTCAGTAAGTTCCGCGGCAACGCGCCCACCCTGCCACGCTGCAGGATGCGGTTAATGATTGATCGGGTGAGGTTTGTCACCCAATGAACGCTGCTGCCTATTCCGCTGTTTAATAAGCTCTGCTATTGTCCTTGTTTTTTCGTTTTCGCAGACTAACAGTCGGTGGCGTACATGTTCTATATCAGCCTTTCGTGAATTGTCCCTGTTCCGAGCACCTATTACTAGCGCAGTGAATAATTCAGTGTGAATACCTTCATTCCGCCTCCCGTCCTGCGTTTTTGTGTACTCTCACCCACTTCACTTATAATATTCCTCTGGTGTTTTGTTTTTAGACAATCAGATCGGGTCTTAGTCAAATTACTCACCTGAAAGAGCCCCTATATGCACGCGACATGCAGCCACTGTGCAAGGTGGACACGCTTTTATTCTCCAGAGCGACTTCATGAAATGCCCGTAAGCTCGCTCCTATACTCATGTCCACTTCTACAGTAAGGGCGATCAACAGAAATCGCCCTGCTAACGTTTAGGAAATTATTGTGCAAAATATTCAAGAAAACATTTTCATTCTCGGCCTGTTTATCGGTTTTTGGTAAGGCGTCTGACTGCATCGACCATAATATTTTAATTTACAAGCTTTCACTTAGTGGAATCCGCGGAACACCTCTTGCTTTAATAAAGTCGTACTTAGAAAACAGGAAGCAGGAAGTGTACATAGATAATCAGAGATCCCGTTTATTGTCAGTGCAAAACGGTGTACCACAAGGCAGTGTATTAGGCCCTTTGCTTTTTAATATACATGCAAATGATATCGTGCACATTGATTCAAACGTAAAATTTATCATATATGCAGATGACAGCAGCATAATACTTTCGGGTCCTAATGTAGAGGATTTAATTATCAAATGTAATCAAATACTTCACAAATTACACCTCTGGTCTAATTTAAGTTGCATTAGGATAAATCCTAAGAAGACTAAAGTAGTAATATATAGAGCTAAAAATAAGATAGTCAAAACATGCCATGCTGTCAGATGCCAGGGCCAAGAAGTTCAAGTAGTGAATGAACATAGAATTCTCGGGGTTACGTTTTCTTCAAAATTAACTTGAGATAAACAAATAGAAGATGTTTGTAGAAAACTGGCCGCAGTGACGGGAATGTTTTCTCGCTGCCGACATCTTCTTCCAACAGAGGCTAAAATCGAAATTATTCACGCACTGTTTGCTTCGCATATCGACTACTGTGGTCTAGTATGGGCTACAACGACAAAAGGAAACGTTGCAAAGATAGTTGTTCTTCAAAATAGGATCATGCGACATATTGCAAACCTTGACTACCTGTCTCCCACACGAATTTATTTTATAAGCTACAACATCATTAGTGCTGAATATATGTATCCGAATCGCCTGCTCCGCTCTTTTTACTTTTGCACTGTAGCTTTCCAAGATTTTTAAATGAATCTAGGTGCTCTAAAAAGAAGACGTGTTACACTATCCACACGTAATGATGATGTCTGGGTCCGTCCGAAATTTCGAAATAATTATAAATTTCAGTCGATACAGCATAATCTGCCATTTATTCTTAAGGAGCATAAATGTGTGATGAGTTGCGGCGTAAAAGAACTGAGAATGTATTTTCTATTCAAAGAATGAATGGCTATGCGTGTTTACCTTTTCATTTGCAAGTGCTGTATTTCATGAACATGTATGTATTCTATTTTTCTTTACAGTTCTGTCTGCTTTACTTCTCTTGTTGGTATTGTGCTGTGTTCAAAACTATAAGTACAGTTATTGTAGACACATTTTGAAATCATATGCTGTTTACTTAATAATTTAATTGCATTTCTGCTATTGTATAACTCATTTTTCTTTCCATTTCATGATGTCAATTAATATGGACACTAGCTGTTGCTGTAAGCCACTACTGCCTTGGAAGGGGTCATGGGCCTAGTCAAGTTGTCGAGACAGGTTTTAGCTCTTGACCCTTTCCAGGATCCATTATTTGTAGAAAAATAAAAAATTGAATTGAATTGAATCCTGCTCTTACCAGGGCGTCCATCCGCAGTCCATTAAGAAGCGACCTGACACACGCAGGGAAATGATGTTGAAATTAAGTGTCAGTACACTCGTTTTGTTTTATGGTAAACCACAACGTGTAGCGGCGCCGGAGTCGAAATGATGAACCCAGCCACGCAAAACAGTCGGTTGTCAAACCTAAAGCGCGTCTAATAAAACTACTTGTCTCTGGTGGCCAGATTTCCGCTCGCGGTTCCCCAGATTATTTGGGTGGTACTTTTCTCAGAAGAAATCTACCGCGAGCTTCACAATGTGTTGACTTTTTCGTGTAAAGACGTTTTCAGAAAACAACAGGTAACTTCTGGTATTCCGCTGAAAAATCTCTCTTGCCTTAGGCTAAGATTCTACCGTTGAAAAGTCACAGCAGAAGACAAAGAGGTGTGTTTGTATTACGATAAAACCACTGGGTTTAAAATGTTGCTGGGAATTCAATTAAATGCTGGGCGTGTGGTATTTGGCACGCCAACTATTTTGACTGGACTGCTATCATTCGAGAGCACAGAAGGCACTTTATTTCTCTGCCTTGATTTTAGTGGTCCGCAATATCTACGGTAAACTTCCGGGCACGTGCTTATGCAAATAAACCATATTAAACTGAGGATTCCAAATTCACACGGAAGACAGTAAAACATAAAACATACTTATTTCGGAGCTTGTGTGTGTGTGCGTGTGTGTGTGTGTGTGTGTGTGTGCGCGTGCGTGTGTGTGTGTGTGTGTGTGTGTGTGTGTGTGTGTGTGTGTGTGTGTGTGTGTGTGTGTGTGTGTGTGTGTGTGTGTGTGTGTGTGTGTGTGCGTGTGCGTGTGCGTGTGCGTGTGCGTGTGTGTGTGTGTGTGTGTGTGTGTGTGTGTGTGTGTGTGTGTGTGTGTGTGTGTGTGTGTGTGTGTGTGTGTGTGTGTGTGTGTGTGTGTGTGTGTGTGTGTGTGTGTGTGTGTGTGTGTGTGTGTGTGTGTGTGTGTGTGTGTGAGAGATTCACTGAGCAAGAACCGTGAAACAATTTTAAACTAACCCCACTTCTAGTACATCTGCAGTAATGACCAGGGAACGCTGTCTCGTTAGCCACAGGTGATTGAACAGGCTATAATGAGCGAATACTTTATCCTCTGCAAACAGCCTTGATCAGAACTCAGTCATGAGCACCTCATCACCACTAAAAATAATACATATTATCGACCTCTCCCTCGTCCCCCTAAGTGGCGCTCACATGAACTTTTCAGACAAATCTAAAACATAGTTTTTCAATTATTTTTTCTTTATATCCCACGAAGCACCCCTCCCATAGGTGGCGCTCACATTAACCTTTCGGACCTTTTTCAGCTACTTGTTCTTTCTATAACATGACGCATCAATATTAATCTTCTGAAGGGAACGGTAATCTAATTACTTCAGAGCTTTTAACACAGGATATCTCTCGAGAGTCGGAGACTGACCTTTAAAATGCCTAATTTGAAACTCTCTGAAGTTAGGCAGGTGTATGCGCATGCATTATTAGAAATGCAAAGCAGACGGGCTCATCAGTCGGCCCACCGCAGCACCTCTTCCTGGCGTATTCTAACAGCTGCATCCAATCTCGGTCGAGTCGAAAGTGTTGGTATTCGCGCTCCACTCATGCTTTCGGGACGGAAATCTCTCACTGCTGGCAGTTCATCTTTCCCAATAAGATCACGTCTTCTACTCCCCCCTGGCAATTTTAAGATGTTCGACAAATTGGATTCGTAATTTCGCTGCATGTGTTGCAGAACTTCTGGGAGACGAAAAAATTAGGCACTCCTGGCAACACTCTTTGTAGCCCAGTAGGTCCTCGTCTTGGCGATTGAGTACTTGCATATTTCCACTGACTGGTTACGCACTATGCCTCGGTGTCTATGCCTGCATGCTACCTAATTAAGGTGGCGTGTCTGTCAAGGTGGCCAGTCATAATACCAGATGTGTGATTTGTTAGTGTGAAGCATCTCTGCAACCCAGAGTGTTTTATTTAATGAAACGATTGATTTCTATCTTTGTGGTCGTTCTAACTTTCGCGGCGCCTTCTAATCACTGGCCGCCTTATCTTTCCGCGTTTTCAGTGATAACATAGTCTTTAGGACTTTGTTATCGCCTAAAGAAACCTAGTACTAGGAAAGCGACGCCGACGTCACTGGTGCGGTATGTCGTAACACAGCAATGTGGAAATATTTTGATGCCACTGTGTGACGCTATCTAGGTGGGCCGAAATGTGGGGTAAAGGGCGGCGATTTTTAGAACGTCAGGAGAGTGCAGGAGCCTCAATGGGGTAAGCAGTGCTATCGTTATAGTGAATCAAAACTAGAAACAACCGTGTTGATTAGTTTTATTTCCCAAGCAAAACGACACCTGTGACACAGAATGGGTGCCTTCAAGAATTTACCACCTCTTTAATGTGACTTAGGTTAGCCCGTGAGTAGCTTCCGTAAACTCATGAAGGTTAGGGTAAGGCCCCGTGTACCTACTGTTGCCTTATCTCAGCCAGGAGGCAAGGGGCGAGTACGTGCCTTTTCTTTTATATTTACTGCTCTAAACAAAGATTCGAAAACATCAAGACTGTAATATTCTGCGGAGATGAATCAAATAATAAGCCGAGACTCAATGCCAGACAAAGAACAAGAACAAGGATGGTTTGGTAATGACAAAGAGGTGCATTTAGAAAGCCTAATCATTTGACAAGCAAAGGCTAGTGAACGCGAGGGAGTGTAGGTACATAGTTGTTACACAGGCTGGCAAATGCAATTATGCTTTCGAAAACTCAGACCACTTAATATAAACAACTTCTGAGTGTACGAGGACTGGAGGATACCCCTTCTATACGTTAGATTTTGTTAACAGAGCTAGTCTTCGGACTGGGTGCCGTTAAAAGAGGATGGTTTACGGCTGGGCTTTTGCACATGAGATAAAACATAAATCTCTCTGAACATTACTCACTTTGATAGACAAATATCATTTTATGTAATTAACATGCAAAGTATGAGTTATCGGAGCTTTTGCTGTAAAAAAAAAATTCTTCAATCTTCAAGTAAAGTATTTATAGACCAGTTTTCTGCTGATCGTGCATTTTGCGAAATTGCGCGAAGTGAGGTTTTTAAACGTAAGCTGCAAATGGGCGTAGCTAGTTCATGTTTAAATTGATTAGTGCGCTTAATAACTTTATATTTAAGTTCATTGGTTAGGTTTTTGGAACGCTAGACAGCCGACACCGTTTTGATTACCGGCAAAAATTGCCCCGCCAGCCCATCTTGGACTATGGTGACTCCCTCCGCTGCCAACGACGCGGATAACTTCTGTTCATCGTGGCTCAAGTTTAGCCCATCTGGCTTTTCTTTTCTTTGCCCCATTTCTTCTTTCTGTGCGATGCTTGTCTATTATGAATCCATTGGTATCCAATGCTAAAGTCAAACTGCTAATTTTTGCCAGTGTAAATGCCTCCTCGAAACATGCACAGAAGCTTTGCGTCAAAAGCCGATATATCATAAGTATGACACACGCTTCCTGTTATGTGCCCAAGGAACGTAGGTTTTAAACCCGGGAGATTTTTAATTAATTCGGGTGTGTTCCGTTTTCTGGAAGGATCCGTACGGAGAAAAATTTGCGCACGAAGTGAATAGGAAATGTAAGCGTTAAGTCGATTCCTGCATTAATGAAATCATAAAAGTTGCACGGGAGGACGCAGCACTAGAGGTTGTGCAGATCGGTACATGTTACACGTGCGTAATGGCTGTGTAGTTGAACAGCTCACATTGGGCCGATACAATAGCCTCAAACAAAAATAGCCTTCCAGTAAATACGCGCCATCGGGAAAGGGAAGCCGCCCAAAGTCGCGACGCGAACAGTGCCTCTGAAAGCAGCTATCAGCAGCAAGCACAGCTTCGATCCTGCCTTTTTCCACGTTGGCAAGCCTTCCTGTATGCATTGTGGGATGCACCGGATTTAGCTCTGCCCATCGGCAGTTCTCGTGACCCTATCGCCTAACACCTTTCTTCTAATACATTCCCTTTGTGCGTTGCGGCAATCGCAACAGGGAAGTGGGACACGCTCTTGAGCAAGCCTGTTATGAACGGCCCAGCTCCTGAACCCGTCGACGCAGCGACAGGAGTCTCTGCACACGCTAACAATAATGCACCAATGTTCCGCCGAAAATAAGCTTGGCTCACCGGCAGAGGCAGTTACGAAGCTCGCGCCCGCCACGAAGAGACCGAAGTAACCCGTGGTGGTTTCCTCATTTCACGCTGTTTTTTTTTAATTTGTTCTCATTTCTGGTAATAATTTCATGTCTGAGGGGTAAGGGATGCATTCCCGCGGACATTGTGTACAAGTCCTATTCAATGGCGGAGTTTCTTAGGATAAGGTGTAAATAACCATTAAATTTTCGTCATAGCTCTATGCTTGTCTAGGCTGTTCCTTTCTTGTGCGAAAATTTTTACAGAACAGTGGCAATCCTACAGCGAACGAAAAATGCCAAGATTTTGTACAAGCCTAATAGTAAAAAAATCGCAATCACCACTCCACACGGCAGCAAAGGCTAAGCTATATTCATTGCCTACTAATCATACGCGCTGCAAAATATGGCTCGTAAAATGGCTCTTGCGCCAGCGCCAATGAGTTCTGAAGGCCCCAGAATATCAGTAGAGGGTGTACTAAACGTCCAAGATTAAAGCGGCAATTTTAAATGTTCAGCGTCATGACGCAGGATGTAGTAGCCGCGCAAACGAACAGAATTTCTCCCAGTTTAAACGCGAAAGCTTTAAGGGCCCCGTGTGGGCACCGAGGCACCCTAGAGCGGAGACGCAGGAATCACGCGGTGTGCGGCGAACAACGCAGCGCCCATCCAAGGCGCGTTCAACGCTAAGCTTACGGCTTTCTGCCCGTTCGTTCGGCGCGGAAGCTATGCTAGCGTTTGTGGCATCGGGTTTGTCGAGAACGATGTGCCGAGTACATACAACTGCAACCTGAGTCCTGCGCGTTTCGGCAAGGCGTCTGGCAGAGCTTCTACGTGGTTTGCAGCACCACGCGTCCGTTTCACCGTACGTAGCAGAGCGATTTGTCTAACGGCCAAGGCGTCGTGTCGAACAGGCGACGGCGTACCGTGGACTCCCTGGCAGCGCTGCAACACTCTGTCGCGTTCCCATCTTAAAGGCGAAGCTTAAGCGTCCTCCATTTTTACGGGATGAAAATGAAACCAAATGTTCACGTCATGGCCTTTTAAAATCATCGTAGTTTAATCACTTGAAGAACTGTAGTGACGAACCGAGCGCGCCATTCACAGACTACTGAGCAGAGCATAAGTAAAATATGTAAATTTGTCCGCAAATAATCACAGCATATGTCACAACCAATAGTACAGTAACAGATGTACGATTACGTTTCCGTAGTTCTCCGGAATAGAAGCTTTGAAATTAGGAAACAACAGCTGCTTCAGAGTCTTGCTGGTTGGCAGCACAGCGCACAGTGCCAAAACGCCGCGTGTGTACACCGTAGGTCTCGTGAACACCAGCGTGTCCAGCGGGGCGTTTTGCGAGACGGACTCCGCGATGCATATCATGAGCTCGTTGTCGACATCAGCTCTCAAGTCCAGCTCGAGAAGGGAAGTGCTTTTGCGCAGTGCCGATGCCAGAACATCTCCGCACGTTGCGTTAGCACCTCGGAAGCCGATCCGCAGATTCTTGATGCTGGTGTTGACTCCGAGCGCAGCGAACAACTCCCTCGCCCAGCTGGTGCTTTGGTACATGTGCAGTTCTAGTGTCGTCAGAGTTACGCTGCTCTTGAGGGCGTCGACTACGGCGGAAACGCTCCACTCTGAGTCAATGAATGGAAGAAAGCTGAAATTCTTCAGAGCCGCCGAGCTCTGCTCCAGCATCGAAAAGATATCTGCGCTGTGGTGGTTGTCTTCTTCGTTCCTGCAAAACGACAGCACCAGCAACACGTACCTCTTCAGACACTGCAGAGAGTCAACCAAGCGTTGCGAAAGATTCATGCCGGCGATCTCTACGGCCTTGAGGGAACAAGTGTTGCGCCGCAAAAGCTTGGTAAGTCCTGCATCAAATTCACCGCCGGCTGAGTTGATCTTGAGCTCTTCCAGGTCAAAAACACCAACGATGTATTCCTCCGGAATGCAGCTGCAGCCGAGTGTGTGGAGAAATTCGGCACGGCATGTCTTGACCTCAAGGTGTCGAATGTTGGGAATGGCGTCCCGTTAAGACGCTGGCCGGGGGCGCATAGGTGCAGGAGCTCGCTTCAGAGTGGTCTCGTTCGCATCAGTTGTGCACACAACGTGCAGGTCGTTGATGCAACGGTGGTGCTGAAAAAGCCGCGATACCATGGAAGCTGCCTCGCGTACGGCTGCGATAGGACCTCTGTCTACGGCCCCGTAGAGCAGGCACTGCAGGCTGAGATTTCCAGGAAGAGGCTCAACAAGCTCGTACGCGAGCTCACATACTATGCGGTTCCAGGCAGGTAGATCGGTGATGATCCAGCACCGGTCTTCAGGACCCAACGATGGGCGAGCCTTCGAGAAGTCCAACTGGTCCTTCCAGACGCCGCTAGCTTCTGCTTTATCGCCCGACATGGCTCATTCAAGTTGAAAGGCGAAGGTCTCGCTGACAAAGAGCTTTGGCCGGATTCCCCGGCTAAGGCTTCTTCTTCTTCTTGTCCTCATGCTATGGCACATGCCCACCTTGGGGGATTGGCCAAGATTTGGGGGCATAGAGAGTTTTTAGGTAAATAACTCCTGGATGAAATTAGAATGAATGGTAAGGACGGAAGAAGTAAACAAAAATGAACAACGAAATGAAAGGGGAAATGTAGAACGCACGCAGGAGATCGAGACTGATGTTTATAGCCGAGTAGTTAAATGGTAATGATATTTGTAAGTATAAAAATAATATTGAAAAAATGAAAGAAAAATTAGCAATGTAGCCATCTTGATACACGCGCCGCTCCGCGCATTGTGGCACTGTTACTTCGTCGTTGTCGTTTCGTCTTCCTGCCATTCCCGAAGCGCTGACAACAGACGCGGCTTGGCGTCTGTAACGTTGAGAGGTGGTGGCGATATCTGATACCTGACTTAATATCTGCAGCGGGTCCTTGGACCTAAGATATTAAACTTATTTTGGATAATGGCGGAGTGTTTGACTTGAAGCACTCTGGCACGGGTCCGCCTGATGTTGCACTGCCTCCGACATTCGCCCGGGGACTCTTAGCGCGGCGCGTCCTTTCCTTCACTCTTTACTCTCCTATCCTTTACCCCCTCCTACTTTCTGCACGCGGCAGCGAGCGTGGCTCGGCTTGAGCCAGTAGGCAGGCCTATGCACTTTCCTTTTCCTTCCTCACAACATCATCAGTCAGTCAGTAAGTTCCGCGGCAACGCGCCCACCCTGCCACGCTGCAGGATGCGGTTAATGGTTGATCGGGTGAGGTTTGTCACCCAATGAACGCTGCTGCCTATTGCGCTGTTTAATAAGCTCTGCTATTGTCCTTGTTTTTTCGTTTTCGCAGACTAACAGTCGGTGGCGTACATGTTCTATATCAGCCTTTCGTGAATTTTCCCTGTTCCGAGCCCCTATTACTTGCGCAGTGAATAATTCAGTGTGAATACCTTCATTCCGCCTCCCGTCCTGCGTTTTTGTGTACTCTCACCCACTTCACTTATAATATTCCTCTGGTGTTTTGTTTTTATACAATCAGAACGGGTATTAGTCAAATTACTCACCTGAAAGAGCCCCTATATACACGCGACATGCAGCCACAGCGCAAGGTGGACACGCTGCGTATTGTCCAGAACGTCTTCATGAAATGCCCGTAAGCTCGCTCCTATACTCATGTCCACTTCTACAGTAAGGCCGATCAACAGAAATCGCCCTGCTAACGTTTAGGAAATTATTGTGCAAAATATTCAAGAAAACATTTTCATTCTCGGCCTGTTTATCGGTTTTTGGTAAGGCGTCTGACTGCATCGACCATAATGTTTTAATTTACAAGCTTTCACTTAGTGGAATCCGCGGAACACCTCTTGCTTTAATAAAGTCGTACTTAGAAAACAGGAAGCAGGAAGTGTACATAGATAATCAGAGATCCCGTTTATTGTCAGTGCAAAACGGTGTACCACAAGGCAGTGTATTAGGCCCTTTGCTTTTTAATATACATGTAAATGATATCGTGCACATTGATTCAAACGTAAAATTTATCATATATGCAGATGACAGCAGCATAATACTTTCGGGTCCTAATGTAGACGATTTAATTATCAAATGTAATCAAATACTTCAAAATTACACCTCTGGTCCAATTTAAGTTGCATTAGGATAAATCCTAAGAAGACTAAAGTAGTAATATATAGAGCTAAAAATAAGATAGTCAAAACATGCCATGCTGTCAGATGCCAGGGCTAAGAAGTTCAAGTAGTGAATGAACATAGAATTCTCGGGGTTACGTTTTCTTCAAAATTAAGTTGAGATAAACAAATAGAAGATGTTTGTAGAAAACTGGCCGCTTGACGGGAATGTTTTCTCGCTGCCGACATCTTCTTCCAACAGAGGCTAAAATCGAAATTATTCACGCACTGTTTGCTTCACATATCGACTACTGTGGTCTAGTATGGGCTACAATGACAAAAGGAAACGTTGCAAAGATAGTTGTTCTTCAAAATAGGATCATGCGACATATTGCAAACCTTGACTACCTGTCTCCCACACGAATCGATTTTATAAGCTACAACATCATTAGTGCTGAATATATGTATCCGAATCGCCTGCTCCGCTCTTTTTACTTTTGCACTGTAGCTTTCCAAGATTTTTAAATGAATCTAGGTGCTCTAAAAAGAAGACGTGTTACACTATCCACACGTAATGATGATGTCTGGGTCCGTCCGAAATTTCGAAATAATTATAAATTTCAGTCGATACAGCATAATCTGCCATTTATTCTTAAGGAGCATAAATGTGTGATGAGTTGCGGCGTAAAAGAACTGAGAATGTATTTTCTATTCAAAGAATGAATGGCTATGCGTGTTTACCTTTTCATTTGCAAGTGCTGTATTTCATGAACATGTATGTATTCTATTTTTCTTTACAGTTCTGTCTGCTTTACTTCTCTTGTTGGTATTGTGCTGTGTTCAAAACTATAAGTACAGTTATTGTAGACACATTTTGAAATCATATGCTGTTTACTTAATAATTTAATTGCATTTCTGCTATTGTATAACTCATTTTTCTTTCCATTTCATGATGTCAATTAATATGGACACTAGCTGTTGCTGTAAGCCACTACTGCCTTGGAAGGGGTCATGGGCCTAGTCAAGTTGTCGAGACAGGTTTTAGCTCTTGACCCTTTCCAGGATCCATTATTTGTAGAAAAATAAAAAATTGAATTGAATTGAATCCTGCTCTTACCAGGGCGTCCATCCGCAGTCCATTAAGAAGCGACCTGACACACGCAGGGAAATGATGTTGAAATTAAGTGTCAGTACACTCGTTTTGTTTTATGGTAAACCACAACGTGTAGCGGCGCCGGAGTCGAAATGATGAACCCAGCCACGCAAAACAGTCGGTTGTCAAACCTAAAGCGCGTCTAATAAAACTACTTGTCTCTGGTGGCCAGATTTCCGCTCGCGGTTCCCCAGATTATTTGGGTGGTACTTTTCTCAGAAGAAATCTACCGCGAGCTTCACAATGTGTTGACTTTTTCGTGTAAAGACGTTTTCAGAAAACAACAGGTAACTTCTGGTATTCCGCTGAAAAATCTCTCTTGCCTTAGGCTAAGATTCTACCGTTGAAAAGTCACAGCAGAAGACAAAGAGGTGTGTTTGTATTACGATAAAACCACTGGGTTTAAAATGTTGCTGGGAATTCAATTAAATGCTGGGCGTGTGGTATTTGGCACGCCAACTATTTTGACTGGACTGCTATCATTCGAGAGCACAGAAGGCACTTTATTTCTCTGCCTTGATTTTAGTGGTCCGCAATATCTACGGTAAACTTCCGGGCACGTGCTTATGCAAATAAACCATATTAAACTGAGGATTCCAAATTCACACGGAAGACAGTAAAACATAAAACATACTTATTTCGGAGCTTGTGTGTGTGTGCGTGTGTGTGTGTGTGTGTGTGTGTGCGCGTGCGTGTGTGTGTGTGTGTGTGTGTGTGTGTGTGTGTGTGTGTGTGTGTGTGTGTGTGTGTGTGTGTGTGTGTGTGTGTGTGTGTGTGTGTGTGTGTGTGTGTGCGTGTGCGTGTGCGTGTGCGTGTGCGTGTGCGTGTGTGTGTGTGTGTGTGTGTGTGTGTGTGTGTGTGTGTGTGTGTGTGTGTGTGTGTGTGTGTGTGTGTGTGTGTGTGTGTGTGTGTGTGTGTGTGTGTGTGTGTGTGTGTGTGTGTGTGTGTGTGTGTGTGTGTGTGTGTGTGTGTGTGTGTGTGTGTGAGAGAGATTCACTGAGCAAGAACCGTGAAACAATTTTAAACTAACCCCACTTCTAGTACATCTGCAGTAATGACCAGGGAACGCTGTCTCGTTAGCCACAGGTGATTGAACAGGCTATAATGAGCGAATACTTTATCCTCTGCAAACAGCCTTGATCAGAACTCAGTCATGAGCACCTCATCACCACTAAAAATAATACATATTATCGACCTCTCCCTCGTCCCCCTAAGTGGCGCTCACATGAACTTTTCAGACAAATCTAAAACATAGTTTTTCAATTATTTTTTCTTTATATCCCACGAAGCACCCCTCCCATAGGTGGCGCTCACATTAACCTTTCGGACCTTTTTCAGCTACTTGTTCTTTCTATAACATGACGCATCAATATTAATCTTCTGAAGGGAACGGTAATCTAATTACTTCAGAGCTTTTAACACAGGATATCTCTCGAGAGTCGGAGACTGACCTTTAAAATGCCTAATTTGAAACTCTCTGAAGTTAGGCAGGTGTATGCGCATGCATTATTAGAAATGCAAAGCAGACGGGCTCATCAGTCGGCCCACCGCAGCACCTCTTCCTGGCGTATTCTAACAGCTGCATCCAATCTCGGTCGAGTCGAAAGTGTTGGTATTCGCGCTCCACTCATGCTTTCGGGACGGAAATCTCTCACTGCTGGCAGTTCATCTTTCCCAATAAGATCACGTCTTCTACTCCCCCCTGGCAATTTTAAGATGTTCGACAAATTGGATTCGTAATTTCGCTGCATGTGTTGCAGAACTTCTGGGAGACGAAAAAATTAGGCACTCCTGGCAACACTCTTTGTAGCCCAGTAGGTCCTCGTCTTGGCGATTGAGTACTTGCATATTTCCACTGACTGGTTACGCACTATGCCTCGGTGTCTATGCCTGCATGCTACCTAATTAAGGTGGCGTGTCTGTCAAGGTGGCCAGTCATAATACCAGATGTGTGATTTGTTAGTGTGAAGCATCTCTGCAACCCAGAGTGTTTTATTTAATGAAACGATTGATTTCTATCTTTGTGGTCGTTCTAACTTTCGCGGCGCCTTCTAATCACTGGCCGCCTTATCTTTCCGCGTTTTCAGTGATAACATAGTCTTTAGGACTTTGTTATCGCCTAAAGAAACCTAGTACTAGGAAAGCGACGCCGACGTCACTGGTGCGGTATGTCGTAACACAGCAATGTGGAAATATTTTGATGCCACTGTGTGACGCTATCTAGGTGGGCCGAAATGTGGGGTAAAGGGCGGCGATTTTTAGAACGTCAGGAGAGTGCAGGAGCCTCAATGGGGTAAGCAGTGCTATCGTTATAGTGAATCAAAACTAGAAACAACCGTGTTGATTAGTTTTATTTCCCAAGCAAAACGACACCTGTGACACAGAATGGGTGCCTTCAAGAATTTACCACCTCTTTAATGTGACTTAGGTTAGCCCGTGAGTAGCTTCCGTAAACTCATGAAGGTTAGGGTAAGGCCCCGTGTACCTACTGTTGCCTTATCTCAGCCAGGAGGCAAGGGGCGAGTACGTGCCTTTTCTTTTATATTTACTGCTCTAAACAAAGATTCGAAAACATCAAGACTGTAATATTCTGCGGAGATGAATCAAATAATAAGCCGAGACTCAATGCCAGACAAAGAACAAGAACAAGGATGGTTTGGTAATGACAAAGAGGTGCATTTAGAAAGCCTAATCATTTGACAAGCAAAGGCTAGTGAACGCGAGGGAGTGTAGGTACATAGTTGTTACACAGGCTGGCAAATGCAATTATGCTTTCGAAAACTCAGACCACTTAATATAAACAACTTCTGAGTGTACGAGGACTGGAGGATACCCCTTCTATACGTTAGATTTTGTTAACAGAGCTAGTCTTCGGACTGGGTGCCGTTAAAAGAGGATGGTTTACGGCTGGGCTTTTGCACATGAGATAAAACATAAATCTCTCTGAACATTACTCACTTTGATAGACAAATATCATTTTATGTAATTAACATGCAAAGTATGAGTTATCGGAGCTTTTGCTGTAAAAAAAAAATTCTTCAATCTTCAAGTAAAGTATTTATAGACCAGTTTTCTGCTGATCGTGCATTTTGCGAAATTGCGCGAAGTGAGGTTTTTAAACGTAAGCTGCAAATGGGCGTAGCTAGTTCATGTTTAAATTGATTAGTGCGCTTAATAACTTTATATTTAAGTTCATTGGTTAGGTTTTTGGAACGCTAGACAGCCGACACCGTTTTGATTACCGGCAAAAATTGCCCCGCCAGCCCATCTTGGACTATGGTGACTCCCTCCGCTGCCAACGACGCGGATAACTTCTGTTCATCGTGGCTCAAGTTTAGCCCATCTGGCTTTTCTTTTCTTTGCCCCATTTCTTCTTTCTGTGCGATGCTTGTCTATTATGAATCCATTGGTATCCAATGCTAAAGTCAAACTGCTAATTTTTGCCAGTGTAAATGCCTCCTCGAAACATGCACAGAAGCTTTGCGTCAAAAGCCGATATATCATAAGTATGACACACGCTTCCTGTTATGTGCCCAAGGAACGTAGGTTTTAAACCCGGGAGATTTTTAATTAATTCGGGTGTGTTCCGTTTTCTGGAAGGATCCGTACGGAGAAAAATTTGCGCACGAAGTGAATAGGAAATGTAAGCGTTAAGTCGATTCCTGCATTAATGAAATCATAAAAGTTGCACGGGAGGACGCAGCACTAGAGGTTGTGCAGATCGGTACATGTTACACGTGCGTAATGGCTGTGTAGTTGAACAGCTCACATTGGGCCGATACAATAGCCTCAAACAAAAATAGCCTTCCAGTAAATACGCGCCATCGGGAAAGGGAAGCCGCCCAAAGTCGCGACGCGAACAGTGCCTCTGAAAGCAGCTATCAGCAGCAAGCACAGCTTCGATCCTGCCTTTTTCCACGTTGGCAAGCCTTCCTGTATGCATTGTGGGATGCACCGGATTTAGCTCTGCCCATCGGCAGTTCTCGTGACCCTATCGCCTAACACCTTTCTTCTAATACATTCCCTTTGTGCGTTGCGGCAATCGCAACAGGGAAGTGGGACACGCTCTTGAGCAAGCCTGTTATGAACGGCCCAGCTCCTGAACCCGTCGACGCAGCGACAGGAGTCTCTGCACACGCTAACAATAATGCACCAATGTTCCGCCGAAAATAAGCTTGGCTCACCGGCAGAGGCAGTTACGAAGCTCGCGCCCGCCACGAAGAGACCGAAGTAACCCGTGGTGGTTTCCTCATTTCACGCTGTTTTTTTTTAATTTGTTCTCATTTCTGGTAATAATTTCATGTCTGAGGGGTAAGGGATGCATTCCCGCGGACATTGTGTACAAGTCCTATTCAATGGCGGAGTTTCTTAGGATAAGGTGTAAATAACCATTAAATTTTCGTCATAGCTCTATGCTTGTCTAGGCTGTTCCTTTCTTGTGCGAAAATTTTTACAGAACAGTGGCAATCCTACAGCGAACGAAAAATGCCAAGATTTTGTACAAGCCTAATAGTAAAAAAATCGCAATCACCACTCCACACGGCAGCAAAGGCTAAGCTATATTCATTGCCTACTAATCATACGCGCTGCAAAATATGGCTCGTAAAATGGCTCTTGCGCCAGCGCCAATGAGTTCTGAAGGCCCCAGAATATCAGTAGAGGGTGTACTAAACGTCCAAGATTAAAGCGGCAATTTTAAATGTTCAGCGTCATGACGCAGGATGTAGTAGCCGCGCAAACGAACAGAATTTCTCCCAGTTTAAACGCGAAAGCTTTAAGGGCCCCGTGTGGGCACCGAGGCACCCTAGAGCGGAGACGCAGGAATCACGCGGTGTGCGGCGAACAACGCAGCGCCCATCCAAGGCGCGTTCAACGCTAAGCTTACGGCTTTCTGCCCGTTCGTTCGGCGCGGAAGCTATGCTAGCGTTTGTGGCATCGGGTTTGTCGAGAACGATGTGCCGAGTACATACAACTGCAACCTGAGTCCTGCGCGTTTCGGCAAGGCGTCTGGCAGAGCTTCTACGTGGTTTGCAGCACCACGCGTCCGTTTCACCGTACGTAGCAGAGCGATTTGTCTAACGGCCAAGGCGTCGTGTCGAACAGGCGACGGCGTACCGTGGACTCCCTGGCAGCGCTGCAACACTCTGTCGCGTTCCCATCTTAAAGGCGAAGCTTAAGCGTCCTCCATTTTTACGGGATGAAAATGAAACCAAATGTTCACGTCATGGCCTTTTAAAATCATCGTAGTTTAATCACTTGAAGAACTGTAGTGACGAACCGAGCGCGCCATTCACAGACTACTGAGCAGAGCATAAGTAAAATATGTAAATTTGTCCGCAAATAATCACAGCATATGTCACAACCAATAGTACAGTAACAGATGTACGATTACGTTTCCGTAGTTCTCCGGAATAGAAGCTTTGAAATTAGGAAACAACAGCTGCTTCAGAGTCTTGCTGGTTGGCAGCACAGCGCACAGTGCCAAAACGCCGCGTGTGTACACCGTAGGTCTCGTGAACACCAGCGTGTCCAGCGGGGCGTTTTGCGAGACGGACTCCGCGATGCATATCATGAGCTCGTTGTCGACATCAGCTCTCAAGTCCAGCTCGAGAAGGGAAGTGCTTTTGCGCAGTGCCGATGCCAGAACATCTCCGCACGTTGCGTTAGCACCTCGGAAGCCGATCCGCAGATTCTTGATGCTGGTGTTGACTCCGAGCGCAGCGAACAACTCCCTCGCCCAGCTGGTGCTTTGGTACATGTGCAGTTCTAGTGTCGTCAGAGTTACGCTGCTCTTGAGGGCGTCGACTACGGCGGAAACGCTCCACTCTGAGTCAATGAATGGAAGAAAGCTGAAATTCTTCAGAGCCGCCGAGCTCTGCTCCAGCATCGAAAAGATATCTGCGCTGTGGTGGTTGTCTTCTTCGTTCCTGCAAAACGACAGCACCAGCAACACGTACCTCTTCAGACACTGCAGAGAGTCAACCAAGCGTTGCGAAAGATTCATGCCGGCGATCTCTACGGCCTTGAGGGAACAAGTGTTGCGCCGCAAAAGCTTGGTAAGTCCTGCATCAAATTCACCGCCGGCTGAGTTGATCTTGAGCTCTTCCAGGTCAAAAACACCAACGATGTATTCCTCCGGAATGCAGCTGCAGCCGAGTGTGTGGAGAAATTCGGCACGGCATGTCTTGACCTCAAGGTGTCGAATGTTGGGAATGGCGTCCCGTTAAGACGCTGGCCGGGGGCGCATAGGTGCAGGAGCTCGCTTCAGAGTGGTCTCGTTCGCATCAGTTGTGCACACAACGTGCAGGTCGTTGATGCAACGGTGGTGCTGAAAAAGCCGCGATACCATGGAAGCTGCCTCGCGTACGGCTGCGATAGGACCTCTGTCTACGGCCCCGTAGAGCAGGCACTGCAGGCTGAGATTTCCAGGAAGAGGCTCAACAAGCTCGTACGCGAGCTCACATACTATGCGGTTCCAGGCAGGTAGATCGGTGATGATCCAGCACCGGTCTTCAGGACCCAACGATGGGCGAGCCTTCGAGAAGTCCAACTGGTCCTTCCAGACGCCGCTAGCTTCTGCTTTATCGCCCGACATGGCTCATTCAAGTTGAAAGGCGAAGGTCTCGCTGACAAAGAGCTTTGGCCGGATTCCCCGGCTAAGGCTTCTTCTTCTTCTTGTCCTCATGCTATGGCACATGCCCACCTTGGGGGATTGGCCAAGATTTGGGGGCATAGAGAGTTTTTAGGTAAATAACTCCTGGATGAAATTAGAATGAATGGTAAGGACGGAAGAAGTAAACAAAAATGAACAACGAAATGAAAGGGGAAATGTAGAACGCACGCAGGAGATCGAGACTGATGTTTATAGCCGAGTAGTTAAATGGTAATGATATTTGTAAGTATAAAAATAATATTGAAAAAATGAAAGAAAAATTAGCAATGTAGCCATCTTGATACACGCGCCGCTCCGCGCATTGTGGCACTGTTACTTCGTCGTTGTCGTTTCGTCTTCCTGCCATTCCCGAAGCGCTGACAACAGACGCGGCTTGGCGTCTGTAACGTTGAGAGGTGGTGGCGATATCTGATACCTGACTTAATATCTGCAGCGGGTCCTTGGACCTAAGATATTAAACTTATTTTGGATAATGGCGGAGTGTTTGACTTGAAGCACTCTGGCACGGGTCCGCCTGATGTTGCACTGCCTCCGACATTCGCCCGGGGACTCTTAGCGCGGCGCGTCCTTTCCTTCACTCTTTACTCTCCTATCCTTTACCCCCTCCTACTTTCTGCACGCGGCAGCGAGCGTGGCTCGGCTTGAGCCAGTAGGCAGGCCTATGCACTTTCCTTTTCCTTCCTCACAACATCATCAGTCAGTCAGTAAGTTCCGCGGCAACGCGCCCACCCTGCCACGCTGCAGGATGCGGTTAATGGTTGATCGGGTGAGGTTTGTCACCCAATGAACGCTGCTGCCTATTGCGCTGTTTAATAAGCTCTGCTATTGTCCTTGTTTTTTCGTTTTCGCAGACTAACAGTCGGTGGCGTACATGTTCTATATCAGCCTTTCGTGAATTTTCCCTGTTCCGAGCCCCTATTACTTGCGCAGTGAATAATTCAGTGTGAATACCTTCATTCCGCCTCCCGTCCTGCGTTTTTGTGTACTCTCACCCACTTCACTTATAATATTCCTCTGGTGTTTTGTTTTTATACAATCAGAACGGGTATTAGTCAAATTACTCACCTGAAAGAGCCCCTATATACACGCGACATGCAGCCACAGCGCAAGGTGGACACGCTGCGTATTGTCCAGAACGTCTTCATGAAATGCCCGTAAGCTCGCTCCTATACTCATGTCCACTTCTACAGTAAGGCCGATCAACAGAAATCGCCCTGCTAACGTTTAGG
Source organism: Amblyomma americanum (assembly GCF_052857255.1). Lineage (NCBI taxonomy): Eukaryota > Metazoa > Arthropoda > Arachnida > Ixodida > Ixodidae > Amblyomma > Amblyomma americanum. The sequence goes on along the minus strand of NC_135498.1, from coordinate 68,817,355 downwards.
AAATTATTGTGCAAAATATTCAAGAAAACATTTTCATTCTCGGCCTGTTTATCGGTTTTTGGTAAGGCGTCTGACTGCATCGACCATAATGTTTTAATTTACAAGCTTTCACTTAGTGGAATCCGCGGAACACCTCTTGCTTTAATAAAGTCGTACTTAGAAAACAGGAAGCAGGAAGTGTACATAGATAATCAGAGATCCCGTTTATTGTCAGTGCAAAACGGTGTACCACAAGGCAGTGTATTAGGCCCTTTGCTTTTTAATATACATGTAAATGATATCGTGCACATTGATTCAAACGTAAAATTTATCATATATGCAGATGACAGCAGCATAATACTTTCGGGTCCTAATGTAGACGATTTAATTATCAAATGTAATCAAATACTTCAAAATTACACCTCTGGTCCAATTTAAGTTGCATTAGGATAAATCCTAAGAAGACTAAAGTAGTAATATATAGAGCTAAAAATAAGATAGTCAAAACATGCCATGCTGTCAGATGCCAGGGCTAAGAAGTTCAAGTAGTGAATGAACATAGAATTCTCGGGGTTACGTTTTCTTCAAAATTAAGTTGAGATAAACAAATAGAAGATGTTTGTAGAAAACTGGCCGCTTGACGGGAATGTTTTCTCGCTGCCGACATCTTCTTCCAACAGAGGCTAAAATCGAAATTATTCACGCACTGTTTGCTTCACATATCGACTACTGTGGTCTAGTATGGGCTACAACGACAAAAGGAAACGTTGCAAAGATAGTTGTTCTTCAAAATAGGATCATGCGACATATTGCAAACCTTGACTACCTGTCTCCCACACGAATCGATTTTATAAGCTACAACATCATTAGTGCTGAATATATGTATCCGTATCGCCTGCTCCGCTCTTACCAGGGCGTCCATCCGCAGTCCATTAAGAAGCGACCTCACACACGCAGGGAAATGATGTTGAAATTAAGTGTCAGTACACTCGTTTTGTTTTATGGTAAACCACAACATGTAGCGGCGCCGAAGTCGAACTGATGAACCCAGCCACGCAAAACAGTCGGTTGTCAAACCTAAAGCGCGTCTAATAAAACTACTTGTCTCTGGTGGCCACATTTCCGCTCGCGGTTCCCCAGATTATTTGGGTGGTACTTTTCTCAGAAGAAATCTACTTCGAGCATCACAATGTGGTGACTTTCTCGCGAAAAGACGTTTTCAGAACACAGCAGGTAACTTCTGGCATTGTGCTGAAAAATCTCTCTTGCCTTAGGCTTGGCTTCTACCGTTGAAAAGTCAAAGAAGAAGACAAAGAGGTGTGTTAGATACATAAAGAGGAGGAGGGAAAGACAGGGATGTTAACCAGAAAGGGGTTCCGGTTGGCTACCCTGCACTGGGGAAGAGAGATTAGGGGGCTAAAAGGAGGAAGAGAGAAGGGGAAGAGGCATAACATACACACACACGCACAACGCTGTCACAATTTATCACTCAATCCAGTCGCTTTCAAATAGGCAAAGAGTGCCTTGTATGCCTTGAGGGCAGTCGACTGCTGTGGCCACGGACCCAGGATCTTTTGCTCTGTTAATGGGCGAGGATCGAGGCGGTCCAAGGCACAACACAGTGTATGTCTTGCACTCGCAAATGCAGGGCACTCACAGAGAAGATGAGCGATGGTCTCCTCACAACCGCAGCTTTCACAGGCAGGATTGTCGGCCATCCCCATCCGGAAAGCATAGCGGTTGGTAAAAGCAACACCGATCCATAAACGGCATAACAATGTTGCGTCGCGACGTGCTAAGTTTTGTGGAAGACGAAGGCGCAGTCCAGGATCCAGTGCCTTGAGGCGGAGATTGCAAAACTCTCCCGTGTTCCACGCTGAAAGTGTGAGCTCCAGCGCCTAAGGGCGAAGCCCACACGCAGCGTCAGGTCTTGATATTGGGATCCTCACTAAAAGTCCGTCGTTGTGAGCAGAACGCGCAGCCGCATCGGCCTGGTGATTACCGTTAATACCACAGTGTCCTGGCAGCCATTGAAAATCGATGTCATGACCTTTGGAAACGGTGCCGGGGTACAGTAGACGGATCTCAGCAACTAGTTGTTCCTGCGACCCGCGGCTTAGCGCAGCTTGCAGGGCTTGAAAAAGAGGTGTGTTGTTATTCGAAAAAACCACTGGGTTTTAAATGTTGCTGGCAATTCAATTAAATGTCAGGCGTGTGGTATTTTGGCACTGCAACTATTGTGCCTGGACTGCTATCATTGGAGAGATGAGAAGGCAGATTATTTCTCTACCTTGAGTTTAGTGCTCCGCAATATCTACAGTATACTTGCGGGCACGTGCTGACGCAAATAAACCTCATTAAACTAAGGATTCAAAATTCACAGGGAAGACAGTAAGACATATCTGTGTCGACGCATTACTCCCCATAAACAGGTGCGTGCGTGCGTGCGTGCGTGCGTGTGTGTGTGTGTGTGTGTGTGTGTGTGTGTGCGTGTGCGTGTGCGTGTGCGTGTGCGTGTGCGCGTGCGCGTGTGCGTGTGCGTGTGCGTGTGCGTGTGCGTGTGCGTGTGTGTGTGTGTGTGTGTGTGTGTGTGTGTGTGTGTGTGTGTGTGTGTGTGTGTGTGTGTGTGTGTGTGTGTGTGTGTGTGTGTGTGTGTGTGTGTGTGTGTATACAGTGGGCTGAAACAGCTGATTCACTCAGCAAGAACCGAAAAGCAGTTTTAAACTAACCACAGGTGACTGAACAGGCTATAATGAGTGAATTCTTGCTCCTCTGCAAACAAGCCTTGATCAGAACTCAGTCATGAGCACCTCATCAGCACTAAAAATTACGCATATTATCGACCCCTCCCTCGTCCCCCTAAGTGGCGCTCACATGAAGCTTTCGGAGAAGCCTAAACCATGGTTTTTCAATTATTTTTTCTTTATATCCCACCAAGCACCCCTCCCCTAGGTGGCGCTCACATTAGCCTTTCGGACCTTTTTCAGCTACTTGTTCTTTATATCCCATGACGCATCAATACTAATCTTCTGACAGGAACGGTAATCTAATTACTTCAGAGCTGCTAACTCGGGATATGTCTCAAGAGTCGGAGACTGACCTTTAAAGTGCACATTTTGAAACTCTCTGAAGTTAGGCAGGTGGATGCGCATGCATTATTAGAAATGCAAAGCAGACGGCCTCATTAGTCGGCCCGCCGCAGCACCTCTCCCTGGCGCCTGCTACCAGCTGCATCCAATCTTGCTTGCAGATTTCCTCTGACGGGTTACGCACTATGCCTCTATGTCTATGCCTGCATGCGACCTAATTAAGGTGGCGTGTCTGTCAAGGTGGCCAGTCATAATACCAGATGTGTGGTGTGTTAGTGTGAAGCGTCTCAGCAATCAAGAGTATTTTATTTAATGAAACGGTTGATTACTATCTTTGTGGCCGTTCTAACTTTCGCGGTGCCTTCTAATGAGTGGCCGCCTGATCTTTCCGCGTTTTCAGTGATAACATGATCTTTAAGACTCTGATATCTCTTAAAAAAATCCTTGTACCAGGAAAGCGAGGTCGACGTCGCTAGTGCGGTATGTCGTGACAAAGCAATGTGGAAGTATTTTGATGGCACTGTGTGACGCTATCTAGGTGGACCGAAAGGTGGGGGAAAGGGTGGCGGTTTTTAGAACGTCAGGAGAGTGCAGGAGCCTCTATGGGGTAAGCAGTGCTATCGTTATAGTGAATCAAAACTAGAAAACATCCGTGTTGATTAGTTTTGTTTCCCAAGCAAAAAGACACCTGTAACACAGGATGGGTGCCTACAAGAGTGTGCCATCTCTTTAATGTGGCTGAGGTTAGCCCGTGAGTAGCGTCAGTAAACTGATGAAGGTGAGGGTAAGGTCCTGTGCACCTACTGTTGCCTTATCTCAGCCAGGAGGCAAGGGGGCGAGTACGTGCCTTTTCTTTTATATTTATTGCTCTAAACAAAGATTCGAAAACATCAAGGCAGTAATTTCCAGCTAAGATGGATCGAATAATAAGCCGAGACTCAATGCCAGACAAAGAACTAGAACAATGATGGTTTAGTAATGACAAAGCGGTGCATTTAGGAAGCCTGATCATTTGACACACAAAGGCTAGTGAACGCGAGGGAGTGTAGTTACATAGATGTTACACAGGCTTGCAAATGCAATTATGCTTTCGAACACTCAGACCACTTAATGCAAACTCCTGAGTGTACGTGAACTGGATGATACCCGTTCTATACGTTAGATTTTGTTAACAGAGCTAGGCTTCGGACTGGGTGCCGTTAAAAGAGGATGGTTTACGGCTGGGCTTTTTCATATGAGATAAAACATAAATCTCTCTGAAGATTACTCATTTTGATATACAAATATCATTTTATGTAATTAAAATGCAAAATATGAGTTATCGGGTCTTTTTCTTTAAAATTCTTGCAGTAAAGTATTTAAAGACCAGTTTCCTGCCGATGGCGCATTTTGCGAAATTGCGCGAAGTGAGGGTTTTAAACGTAAGCCGCAAATGGGCGTAGCTAGTTCATGTTTAACTTGATTAGTGCGCTTAATAACTTCATATCTAAGTTCATTGGTTAGGTTTATGGACCGCTAGACAGCCGACACCGTTTTGATTACCGGCAAAAATTGCCCCGCCAGCCCATCTTGGACTATGGTGACTCCCTCCGCTGCCAACGACGCGGATAACTTCTGTTCATCGTGGCTCAAGTTTAGCCCATCTGGCTTTTCATTTCTTTGCCCTATTTCTTCTTTCTGTGCGATGCTTGTCTATTATGAATCCATTGGTATCCAATGCTAAAGTCAAACTGCTAATTTTTGCCAGTGTAAATGCCTCCTCGAAACATGCAGAGAAGCTTTGCGGCAAAAGCCGAGATATCATAAGTATGACACACGCTTCCTGTTATGTGCCCAAGGAACGTAGGTTATAAGCCCGGGAGATTTTAAATTCTTTCGGATGTGTTCTGTTTTCTGGAAGGATCCGTACGGGGAAAAACTTTGCGTATGAAGAGAATAGGAAATGTAAGCAATAAGTCCATTCCTGCATTAATAAATAAAAGTTGCACAGGAGCACGCAGCACTAGAGGTTGTGCAAATTGGTATATGTTAGGCGTGCCTAATGGCTGTGTAGTTGAACAGTGCTCATTGGGGCGATACAATAGCCTCAAACGGAAATAACCGTCCAGGAAATACGCGCCATCGGGAAAGGGAAGCCGCCCAAAGTCGCGACGCGAACAGCGCGTCTGAAAGCAGCTATCTGCAGCAAGCACAGCTTCGATGCAGCCTTTTTCCACGTTGGCAAGCCGACCTGTTAGCATTGTGGGATACACCGGATTTAGCTCTGCCCATCGGCAGTTCTCGTGACCCTATCGCCTAACATCTTCCTTCTAATACATTCCCTTTCTGCGTTGCGGCAAGCGCAACAGGGAAGTGGGACACGCTCTTGAGCAAGCCTGTTATGAACGGCCCAGCTCCTGAACCCGGCGACGCAGCGACAGGAGTCTCTGCACACGCTAACAATAATGCACCAATGTTCCGCCGAAAATAAGCTCGGCTCACCGGGAGAGGCAGTTACGAAGCGCACGCCGGCCACGAAGAGACCGAAGTAACCCGTTGTGGTTTCCTCGTTTCAGGCTGTTTTTTAGTTTTGTTTTCATTTCTGGACATCAGTTGACTTCTGAGGGGTTAGAGATGCATTCCTGTGGACATTGTGTGCAAGTCCTATTCAATGGTGGAGTTTTTTAGGATAAGGAGGTATAAGGGACCATTAAATTTTCGTCATAGCTCTATGCTTGTCTGGGCTGTTCCTTTCTTGTGCGAACATTTTTACAGAAACGTGGCAATCCTACAGCGAACGAAAAATGCTAAGATTTTGTACAAGCTTAATAGTGAAAAAAATCGCAATCACCACTCCACACGGCAGCAAAGGCTAAGGTGCGGAAAGACGATACAAAAATCAGCTCCCGCTGGGAGAGATTACTGATGGTCATTAGGAGAGGTTTGTTATACTACAGTGGTCGGGGCCGAGCTGATCATGGCCATGGCGATGCAGCGGCTTGACTCTGAAGCATATCTAAATTAGTCGTTATCCAGTCATGAGCCTCACCACACGCTTATAACGCACTTTCACGCAAAACCGCACTTCACAACATGCGTGACTTACATTACAGACGTCAGACATGCATGATAGCATATTCTCTGTTATTAGCTAATACCTTCTGAAGAAATTGTATGGCGCTCAGTGCTCAAGACACCTCTTTACAATCAGCGACAATTCCTTGACAAAAACGTGCTATAGAGTAGACCATTTCCTTGTTTTTGACGGCTAGGCAGCAAAGGGTATCAGCTAATTTACTCTCTTGAAGGGTCTATTGTAGAGTGTAATATTCAGCTTTGCAATTATTTTTCGTTTATCGACCTCGTTGTTTTTAATAGTTTTTAGGAAGAACACATCATTAAGTAATGATGCGTGGTTTGCGCAATTCATCCAAATGCCATTGTCTAGCTTTTTTTCCTTATTTCTGTAATGCTTATCATGGTTATATTTGGTGATTTATTATATTGATATATTTTTAAAACGTCACATCAAGGGTATTTTAAGTGTTTGCATGGCATGAACTTTGCACAACAGATATATGAGAAAATGTACCAATTTGGCCATTTCTATTTTGTGATTGTAGTGTTGAAAACTTTTCTCAGGGCTAAATTCCAAAAGTAAAAAAAATGAATATTTGCGTAATCTACGGTGGAACTAGAGCAAACGGGCATAAAAGCTGGTTTTGCGGTGGCCTCATCAGCGGCGCATCCACGAGATACGGGACGATAACTGAGGCAGAGGAGATCGCCGTAGCTCTAGTAGCAGCCGAGGATTATCGCAGCAACAAATCTCTCACAATCATAACAGATTCCCAAGAAGCGTGCAGACGCTACATGCTAGGAAGAATCAACAACAAAGCACTAAGGATTCTCTCGAAAACGCAGCGAACGAACGAAAAGATCCAACATAGGATCTAGTGGGTACCAGGACACGCCGGAGTCGAATGCAATCTGAAGGCGGACAAGCTAGCTCGCGAGCTTACTATCCAAGCTGGTGCGTCAAGCGCTTCGGACGGCCCGGAGATAACGGTAGAGCTCACGTACGCAGCTATCCTCAACCTCATCAAAGGCAGAAGACGCAACTATCCCCAGCCACATCCTCTGCTAACAGAATATGAAGCGACATGTTGGAGAAGACTCCAAACAGGAGCCTTCCACAACTTTCACATTCTACATAAGATGTATCCGGAGCAGTATAGGGATGCATGTCCGTGGTGCGGGGCAACCCCCACGCTGTTTCATATCACATGGGAATGCATACACAATGTAGCTTTCCGAGGTAACAAAGAGCCAAATGCGGAGCAGTGGGACGACCGGCTAACCAGCAGCCAGCTCAAGGTCCAAAGAGACCTAATGAGCCACGCATGCCGGATGGCCAGGGATAGTGGTGCCTTGGACTAGGGGCGCCAACCGCGCTCAGCCTGGAAGACATCGGCAATCTTCGGGCGAGCAGCAAGACTCCTTTATTAGAGCAATAAAGTTTATTAACTCACTCACTGACGTTTATTTCACATGGCTTCTCTCCGGCTCAACCCCACGGAGGTGATTATGCTCGTCAACCAACCTTTCCTAACCAGAAGATGCAGCTGGAAGCCGCTTGTCAGGAAGGAATGCTCCTTGTTCCGATCTTTACCCATATGTTCTATTAGTTGTAAAAAGAAGCTGTAAAGATTATGTGATGTGTGTTAGTGCGTCTGCGAAGAATAGTGTGACTGCAATGGGCGATAGCGACCGCACCTGCATCTTATCATTGCGCCATCATCATTATGTTCGGGACATTATGTTTTAGATTTTCATTTTCTTAATCATTTCCCTTTTCAGAAAGAGCTACACGCATCTTCGCTCCTCCGACTGTACATATAAATGCGAGCACACGTTCAGAAACGAAGCTTGTGCACTTAAGACATAAAAGGGTCCAATTTAAAATTTTACTCTTCGAGGCAGGAATCGCTTGCTGTGAAGGGCAAATATGAGAGGAAAGGGCTTACAGGGGTTGTAAACCAACGCTTGGTTGAGAGTGGTAGTGATGTTCTGTTCCGAATGCCTTGTGGCTAGTAGTAAGATGGGGAGCTCAGTGGGCCAACAATATCAGTGTCGTCATCAAAATTTCTTAAACGCGGCTGAATTCGCCAAACGTAATCTTCCTCTTTTGTCGTCCGTCATCCGAAACCCCGATACAACGAAAAGGTAAGTTCCTTCGTCACGTCTCCGGGATTCACGAAAAACACTCAAAAGCAATTTCTCGAGGAAAAGATAAGAAGACAAAACGCGAACGGGCACCACATAAAGCAGCATTCACTAATATCACTGTCGCTATAGAGGCGGCAGTCTACCGTCTGTACAGTCTATCTCGTAGTCTGTCCATATACTTGCGAAAATTTTCCGCTAATAGTAGTAGTAGTAGTAGTAGTAGTAGTAAAGACTTTTATTCGACCATAATTTATAGGCCGAGCATGTCGACCGCCTGGGCGACCAGAAGCCGCTGTTCTTCTTCCCCTTCAGCGCCAAGCCAGTCGAGCCAGGTGGTGATGGATAGAAAGGGTGGGGGGAAGGAACCCGACTGCTGAGCAGCCGGGCAATAGAAGAGGCAATGGGCCAGGTCCGCATAGATGCAGGGGCAGTTGGGACAGGAAGGGTCCGATCGATAGCGATAGAGGAAGAGGCGGGACGGGGTGATAACTGCATTCATCTGAATGTGCCGAAGAAGGCGAGACTCCGGCACCGTGAGTGATGGATGAGGAGGAGGGTAAAGGCGTTTGTCGAGGCGGAGCTCAAGGTAGACCTCTTTTATGGTGCGGCGAAGTGTGAGCCTCCCACCGTTCTCCGAGGGCTTGGGCCAGGGGATCAACGGTGCCCGGAAAAGTGTGTCGCGGGCGAGCTGATGGGCCAGCTCATTGCCGTCAATCCCTGAATGCCCAGGGACCCAGCGGAGGAAAACGATGGAAGGCTGCAGTGCGGAGACCGCTCGTTCGACCTCCTGTTGGAGAGAAGGGGTCAGGGTGCGTTTCTGTATGTGGTGTATAGCGGCTTGTGAGTCTGAATAGACTGTGTACTCTTGGAGAGAGGGAAGGAGGGCAAATGACTGGAGGGCATGCGCAATGGCGAGGACCTCGAGGGACAATGCGTCTGGAGGGTGTAGATACGGCCCGCTGGTGTGGGTTTCAGGAGCAGGGAGGTGTGGATGGTACAGGGCGTAGCCGCAGGAACCTCGAGGAGCCACGAAGGAGGCATCCGTGTAAGCTACACCCTGGGTATCAAAGAGAGGGGAATGGTGCTGTGCGGCCGCATGACGACGTCCGGCGTGCAGGACGGGGGACATGTTGGTCGGGAGGGGAAGGATACGAAGATTGGGAGCGGGGGTGGGAATAGGAGAGGTAAACGGGGAGATTGGAATGGGCGAGATACCCGCTTGAGTCAATCACCACTTACCCTGACGGGTAAGGGAAAGCCGGGCAAGTTGCAAGTCACGATGGAGACTGAGAAGAGAACGAAGAGGATGGAAGAGGCCTGTGGCAAAGAGCTTAGTGGTAGAGGTAGTGATAGGGAGGTTGAGAGCTGCCTTGTAGAGGCCCACAAGGGCAGTCTCGAGAGTGTTAAGTTGAGTCTGATTGAAGGAAGCGTAGGGTGCAAAGTACAAGACTTTGTTGAGGGCCAGCGCGTGGGCAACGCGGCACGCGTGAGCCTCGTGGAGACCTGAGCGTCGAGTGACCACGCGCCGCAGGAGGTGAGTTACAGAGTGGCAGGTGGTGACAGCGCGGTGGAGGGCTTGCACATTCTTAGCCGCATGCAAAGGGAAGCCAAGAACTTTGCACTGTGTGACGACAGGAATGGGAGAGCCAGAAAGGTGGAGAGAGACGAAGTGGTTGTGTGAGCGCTGGTAGGAGGAATGGTTGAGAAGGAGAAGCTCGGATTTCTCAGGAGCAGGAGAGAGGCCAGCGGTGGTGAGAAAGGAGTCGATGAGATCTAGGCCACGTTGCAGGGTGTCCTGTACGTGACCGGGAGAGCCAGATGAACACCAGAGAGTGATGTCATCGGCGTAAAATATATGATGCAGGTCGGGAATTTCAGCTAGCTGGGAGGCGAGAGGGGCCATAGCGAGATTGAAAAGGGTAGGAGAGAGAACAGCACCTTGAGGAGTGCCACGGGTGAGGTGGTGTGGGTTAGACAAGTGGGTATCTACACGAAAGCGAGCCACACGTTTAGAGAGGAATGAGCGGATATAGGAGTACATGCGGGAGCCACAATCCAAAGAGGCGAGTTGAGAAAGGATGTGATCGTGGCAAACACCGTCAAAGGCCTTGCGAACATCGACAGTCACAAGTGCGTAAATTTGAGTGGGTGTAGGGGACAGGAACGTTTGCTGGAGAATCAGAAACATGTCCTGTGCACAGACGCGGCGTCGGAAGCCAATGAGAGAATGGGGGAAAAATTCCCGTGCCTCAAGAAAATCAGAGAGGCGAGTCAGAGCCATTCGCTCAAGGGTCTTACCAACGCACGACGTCAGGGAGATTGGGCGGAGGTTAGAGAGAGAGGGAGGTTTGCCCGGCTTTGGAATCATAGAAATAAGGGAGGATGTCCAGGAGCTCGGCAAGCAGCCGCTCTCCCAGGCCTCATTGTAGATTTCAAGGAGGAATTCTTTGGCGCAGTCAGGAAGGTTACGAAGTGTGGTGTATGTAATGGCATCCTCACCGGGAGCCGAGCGCGTAGAATTAGCAGCCAGAGCAGATTCGAGCTCCCGGAGAGTGAAGCATTGGTCCAGATCGGGGTTAGGTCCACCTGAGTACACCGGGTAGGAGGGTGCCAGAGGGGGCGGGATGTAGAGAGAGGCGAGTTGATCAAAAACTTCGGAGGGAGTCCCCTGAGTGAGGGCTTTAGCTAGAGTGGGAGCAAGGGCAGGCTTATTGCCAAGGAGGGATTTAAAGAGAGACCATGCGGATCGCGAGTGCAATGCAGAATCAAGGCCATCACAAAGAGCACTCCAACGAGAGTGCTCGAGGGAGGCGCAGTGGGCGACGATCTCAGCCCGCAGAGCAGTGATCCGGGAGGAAAGTTGGGCATTGTGTGGTTGGGAGCGAAAGGAGCGTTGAAGACGTTTACGGCGACGCCATAAACGGATAAGGTATGGATCTGGGTCCTGGATTGGGTAACGAGAGCGAACGCGACGGCTACTGGACGTGAGCGCTGCAGAGATGCGCGACGTCCAGTCGTCGTAGGATTGAAAGGAGTCGGAGGCGAGATTAGTGCGAAAAGCATGCCAGTCAGTGTGAATAACCGGATGACAGCGAGGGATGTGGGAAAGAGAGGTGGTGATATGGATGAGAAAGTGGTCACTTAGAAGAGTTTCGGCTGTCACCTGCCAGTGAAAGGAAAGTGAACCCCGAGAGAAAGTGAGGTCGGGTGTCGTGGGGCGTTGTGAGGCAATGCCCGCTCGAGTAGGAGAGCCAGGAGTATTAAGAAGGGTGAGGTGGCGTTCCTGGGCCAGACAATGCAGGAGGCGGCCGGGTTTGAGGGTTTGTGGGTAGCCCCAGAGTGTGTGAGGGGCATTAAAGTCACCACCAAAGAGGAGATGGGAGGTAGAAGGAAGAGAGTGAAGGAATTTGCCCAGAGCAGAGAATAAAGAGGAAGTGACAGGGGGGTTGTAAAAAGACAAAAGGACGAGTGAGATGCGGGAAGAAGGGTGGTAATAAACCACACAAACTAAATATTTAAGGAGGGTGGAGGGGATGTCAATTTGCTCTACGAGCACGTCACTGCGTACATAAATAGACGAAAGTGGCGTGGCCGTAGTGGCATGGTAGGCGCGGTAGCCTGGGACATTGCGGGCCGTCCGGGTCTCCTGGAGAAGGAGAAAATGAGGCAGAGAGGGGCGGGTGAGTAGGTACTGGTGGAGGGGGGTCTTATTGTGGCAAAGATTTCGGCAGTTCCACTGCACAATTTCGAGGTCCTCGCCAAACGCCATTATGAGAGTGGAGAGGAACGCGATGGTACGCGTTCCTTCTTTTTTGCCGGGGGCAGTGACTCATGGACGGATTGGAGCATAGATGTGAAAGATTCCAATTGCTTTGATTGTGCTTGGAGGGTGGTAAGAATCTGGAGAACCGAAGTTTCCAGCTGAACCAAGCGAGTGTGATGTGCCTGTGTGGTGGTTTCGACAAGGTCAGCCAAAGGGGCGACCTGGGCGCTGGAGGAGGGAGTGGGGAACGTGGCAAGGTGCTCATTTAGCTTGTTAAGCTGGGAGGTAAGAGAGGAGGTGGTTGTCTGGAGGGTTTGAGTCAAGGCATGTATCTGCTGTTGTAGATCGTGGGAAATGCGCTGCTGCTCTCGCTGCTGGCGTTCCAGCATTGCGAGCCGGAGGTCGAAGGAGCGGCTCGCGTCAGTCAAGGATGGAGAGGGTGGTGTAGTGGAAGAGAGGGACGCTGGCACCGAGGATCCTTTAACTATGGCGGCAAAGGAGCCTGGTGGTGACGTGATCGGAGCTGATGGATATTCATGATTAGAGGAGGAGGAGGAGGAGGAGGAGGAGGAGGAGGAGGAGGAGGAGGAGGAGGAGGAGGAGGAGGAGGGGGTGGTGGGTTGAGTGGCCCGGCGCAAAGCTAGGCGTCGGAGGTATGCAGCTTTAGCACACTCGCGTTGTTTAGCAAGGAGGAAGGGGCAAGTGGGGTCGAGGGAGGGGTGGGTGTTCACCTGGCAATGAACGCACCACGGCTGGGCACACACATGAGCGGAAGGGTCAGCGGGTAGAGGAGCAGCACAGCGACGGCACTTTGCCGGAACGCTCTGCTGGGGGCATTGGTGGGCGCGGTGGCCTAGAGTGAGACAACGGGTGCAGGTGGGAGGCTTAGGTTTATGAGGACGGCACCGGAAGGCAACGCGTTTGAAATATACAAAGTGGGGGATGACGGTACCAGCGAACGTTATGAGCACTGATTGAGTGGATCCCATCATGCGAGCAGCGAGAATATCTGTTTTGAAAGATTCTAGGTCATGCATGAGCTCATCAGGAGTGAAGTGGCCACCGGCGTTATGAATGACGCCGAGGCATGAGATGGGAGGATGGGGGGAATAAGTTTTGATGCTGACAGGCTTACCGTGAAGGTGAAGGTGCGTGATAGAAAGTAGGAGGTGGGCGGTGAGAGGAGAATGAGTTTTCAAAAACACAAGGCTTTGGGCTGGCTTGGCCTGAAGGGTGATGTCTGCACTGGTCTTGGAGGAAAGTTGTGCAGCGGAGGTGACTGCGGCGAGCACGTCGTAGAGAGGCAGCTTGGGATTGAGGGTACCAGGAGGGAGTTGTATGCCAACAGTGATGAGCTCGGAGCGGGGTCGGGTGGCGGAAGCAGGCTTACGGCTGGCACCGATGGTGCTCCAGCCGATTTCCAGGGATGGAGTGTCGTCTACCGGGGACGCCATGAAGTCCATGTCTGCCGACGAATCGTCAGCCTGGGGCGCAATCTGCGACGCTGGTGCCGGGCTGCAGGTCTTGGTGTCGGCGGGTAATGTGGCTGGTGTAGGCGCGGCGGCACCGGCGGCGTCGACGAACGCAGGCGGCTGCGACGCGTCTATGGGCCCAAAGGTGTTGACGTCTCTTAGAGCGTGGACTTGGCGAGCAGTGGACGCTGCGGCGACGACGAACGCTGTCGGCTGCGCCGCGGCCGTCGAACCGGAGCTCCCAGCGTCGCTCACAGTGTTGGTTGCGACAGGATTTTGCGCGGTGGCGTGGGCGGTTGGAGTAGGCCCCGCGGTGGCGGCAGCAGTGGGTCTGGGCTGCAGGGGCTTCGTCAGACGCTGCATTGCAGAGGTGCAGGCGCGGCGCGTTAGGGCTAGCGAGGCGCCGCGCTGCTTCAGACTTTTGGAGGCGCTTGAAGGGCCAGCCCGGCAGCGGGCCGTGATGCCGATGGTATCCACGTGCTTCGGAAGCCTTCCGGAAACGATGGAGAGGAAATCCAGGGGAGGGCGAAGCCCTGGATTAGGCCAGGGGCAGGTGAAAGCGGAGCTCGATAGGCAGCCAGCTAAACAGGGCGGCGCCACCTAGCGGATCTCTCCGCTAATATATTTGCTGCAGTTTGGTTGTGTTTCGCCTTCGATAACTATACCCAACAATTCTGGACAAAATCATTCTTGAACGGGAAACATTTCAAGTACGCACTGTTTTCATATATTGTAAAATTTCACTATAATAATCAATATATCCGCAGATATCCCGACAGCGAGCTTGCTTTTTTTTGCTATTAACGTTTTTACTGTCGTGAAAAGCATTTTCAACGTTCGATGCTAAAGGTGGAAAAACTTTAAAAGAAAGATTTTGCTACACATCGGAAGAATGAACCATTGCTTTCAATATTTCCACAAATTTAGCTAACAGTCTTCAAATATTCAAAATTCCTGTCCGAAAATGATGGATATGTTTGAAATCCCATCGACTCTCGAAACAATCTTCAAGTGCAGAAGAGCAGGAACTGTGACTTTCTGTCGGCTATTACGCATCAGATACTGCGTCTTCAGTGTGGGCTGAGCCTGCAAAAAGCATTTGTATTCGGAATAAAACACACGTAATACTGCGCACGTAAAGGAACAAATAGGCGTCGTCCTATTTGTTAACACGTCATTCGTCTGGAATTTAAACAACTTCTGATGCTGCATATGTAGCAGCACTGAGAACACAGCTACCTAAACTTGTATTTTTTTTTTGTCGTATTGCTGGAACAGTGATGTGAGTGCAATACACTGACTCTCAACATCGAAGCTTTCTCTATAAAGCATGCAAGCGGACAATGTTTCCACATGCGTAAACGTGAAAAAGAGGAATATTTTAAAGTGCTTATCAAAGCATAAAGCAGCAAAATAATAGCACCGCCTTAAAAAGCTAAAACCAGCATGAGCGGAAATGGATATGCAAGAGCAAGGAAGAACCACGTGCAGTCTATGTGCTATAATAGAATAAGCCCTCTGTGATTCTCGAAGTGTCTGAAACAAGGCTTTCACTGAATTGGCTCCCGCCTGCTTCCACCCTAACCCTCGGTTGCTGTCTGAATTCATGAAATCAATACACTGAGGGAATACCTTTGTGGCGATGCGGAGTAGGCATGTTGCAGTCGTTAAAATTGGCCCGAAAACCTCGGCAATCCGGATCTTCTACCCAGTCACGATCAGGAAACCCTCAATCCGTCAATATTCAGAAAAGAATGCATAAAAAACAAAATGACCTAGCCTGAAGTGCAAAGAATTAATGATTCAAGGGAAGCAGTGCGTAAGGCTGTTTTCAATGTTGGTGACTTCTCACTTTGTAGAGGACGGTCTTTATATGGAAGCTTTGCGGGTGTTTAAACACACACAATCGTCACCATCATCACATCTTCATCAGCCCGCTACGTAAGTGAGGTTCGGGCAAATGCAGGGCGAAACAGTACTGCACTCTCTACATTAGACTTCACCCGCCGTGAGGGCTCAGTGAATTCGGCACTCGCCGGCGGACTTCAAGGTTGTTGGTTTCATCCCGACTGCGGCGGCCGCATTACGGTGGAGCCGAAATAATAAAACGCCCATGCGCTGTGCGATATCAGCGCGCGTCAAAAACCAGAGGTGGCCTAGAATTATTCCAGAGCCCTCATTTACGGCATCCAATGCCCCTGCTTCACTTCGGGACTGTGAACTCACCTATTTACAATTTACTTACATCAGACCCTTATGTTAAGCATCCGCGGAAAAGGAATATACTAAAATTCTTTGATGACTTACCATACAGTAAGGAAATGGCTCAGCACCTGGTTGCTCTAAATTGTGTCTCTGCTAATCGGCTTAGTATGCATGATTTAAAATTTGACAGCTAAAATCTGGATACATAAGTTAACAATATTATTGTAAATGGTATATGATTGCCGCACCACAAAGACGTCTAGTGGCATGGCCGATGTATTATTGTGATGTGAAAGATGTGCTGGCTTGTAATCTTGGCATTTGCTATGACTTTTTGTTATGCTTTCCTTGCGTGCTGCAGAATTTTGTTCGTGAAAGTGTTCCCACTGATGTCAGCATTGAACATCAGGCTCACTCAGCGTTGAATTCAAGTCTGTTCGCGAGGGTAGATTTCAGTTAAAAATATGCTGAAACGCATATTCCACACCCCTGAAAAGTCCTCTCAGCCGTGGTTGCAGTGCAGTGTTTCTGAGAAATTTCTCGCTGATCAGAGCTTCCATTCAGCTGAGGTAATCCTTGAGAAAGCGTGGAATAGGACAATGGAGTATCAGGAAGCGGATATTTGGTGAAAAAAAAATAAAAGTGGATTTAGAAGCCATGCTAACCTCCCGTCTATCTCCTATTCAAAAGCTCAAACATTTTCTCCTAAGGGGCTATGCAATTAACAGGATAAGATTGACTTTACTACAAACGCTTCCCCTACAGTAATACCCATGACGTTTGAGTGACTGCGGTGCGTGTGTCCGAAAACGGAATCCTTCTGGAAAGCAGTTCTTGATGGCTATTGTCACTGACAACACCTTAGTTGTTAGGTTTAGTTTATGAGGTGTTTAACGTCCCATACCTGCACATTGGCGGGCTTGCGCCGACACCGCACCACACAGGGGCGTCTTTTGCGCTTTGCCTCCATAGAAACGAGCCTGCCTGACCTGGATTCGATCACGCGCCCTCGGGCTGAGCAGACACACACGATACTAAGCCACCGCGGCTCAGTCAAGTTCCGTGAAGGAAAAAGCCCAGTGTAAATAGCATGTTTACCAAGGCCACCTTAGAGTTCAGATGAGAGGCTAGTAACCTTGTTTCACCTGATTCTTCTCACACTCCGGAGTACATATTGCCTCCCTTTTTTCGCCGTGCAATACACAACCCCTTCTTACTATAGACTCTCTGTTAATCTAATATATTTCTGCCTTTCGAAATTGCCACTTCTTCCGAGTTATTATTATTGACTTCCACCGATCAATAATAATAATTAATAATAATTGGTTTTTGGGGAAAGGAAATGGCGCAGTATCTGTCTCATATATCGTTGGACACCTGAACCGCACCGTAAGGGAAGGGATAAAGGAGGGAGCGAAAGAAGAAAGGAAGGAGAGGGGCCGTAGTGGAGGGCTTCGGAATAATTTCGACCACCTGGGGATCTTTACCGTGCACTGACATCGCACAGCACACGGGCGCCTTAGCGTTTTTCCATCATAAAAACGCAGCCGCCGCGGTCGGGTTCGAGCCCGGGAACTCCGGATCAGTAGTCGAGCGCCCTAACCACTGAGCCACCGCGGAGGGTGTCTCCAGCGGTTAAGAATGTGTTTTAATCCGTGCCGTTCCATTCGCAACTTGATGCAACTGATAGCGAGGACTAATTGTGCCACTAGCATAAATAGACTCGATGTGATTGGAAAAGTATCTCTTTGTGCCATCGTCTGAATAGAAAAAAGAAAGTAATGAGTTTTTCCAATCTCGGGATGAGATTTAGAGCGCTCATCTACAAATCCGATTACTTTGTTTTCAGTACTGCAAGAGCCGTAAACACACGCAAATGCGTCCTTAAATTATCATACAGGTTTGCATAACGACGTGCGAAGCTCTGTGTGTACGTGAAGAGCAGGGTGGGTCTGTGTTCTTCTTTGCACAGTACGACCAGTTCATTGGTCTCCAATCTATATATTAAATGATGATGGAAGATGCTGCAACAAAACGCAAATAAACAAACTGTGCTTTATTTTTCTGGTAAACGTTGTAAATCACATAAACTGCGAACGTGACCGAGAACTATTTGGAAATCAACGCGAAAATCAATTTGCAATCATGAAGCCGAAGAGCGCAGAAATTCAGTCAGATCCACATAGTGAGCAAAAAGCAAACTGCTTGTTTGGAGTCCTTTTTGGGTTCTAAAGGAAAAACGTGTGGTGTTTATTAATACAAAGGCATATATGTTTCAAGAATATAAGGCCGCCTACGAAAAACGAGCTTCCAAAGGACCGAAGATTCTGTGGGGAACACAGAATAGCTGGGATTGGGGAAATCACGGCTTCTCACGTACACAACATTTAAAAAGTCCCATGACCACATGGCATATTAAAGGTATTGTCATTGGGCCTTGTGGTTTCTACGGCTTCTCTCACACCTTTCACGTCGCTTACACGGTTTAGGCAGAAAACATATGTATAACATCAGTTGTTTAAAACGCTTAACGCTGTAAGAAAGCAGATGGTGTCGATGTACGCGACATGACTGTACTCGCGGGCACACATTGCGGACGCACTTCAGTATGCACGTTGGTGCCTGGGATGACAACTCTATGTGTTAAACGCATGGTCACGTCACTGCTAGGGTTCACCGCCACGTTATTTATCGCCACCCATTTCAGCTCCTGAACTTTCGTAGGAAGGGGGGGGGGGGGCAGCTTCGGCTGCATGCCCGATTTCATTTTCGTCCACAACCCTAAATCCCAGCGCGCGTGGGAACGTAGCGCCATCTATAACAGCAGGCGACAAGCTGTCACACTCAAGTACGGAGAGTTCCGGGAGCTGTTCTTGCTTCCCGCGAGCCCTGCAGAAAGCGGCTTTCACTTTCAGCGGTGGAATAAAGAGGCGCCTGTACACGAATGTGCTCCGTGCGCAGTGCACACACGGTGCACAATCCGCGGTATCCGATAAAGCAGCTCTTGGCACAACAGGATCAGACAGTTTCTTCAAAAGCGTCTCTTGCAGCTTCCATTGCATTATTACACACCAACCGCAAACTGCGGCTCTTTTCCCAGACAGCTCAGCATTACTTTTGTTTACGTCATACTGTTTTTAAAGCCAGCCGGTTTAATTTGCCTGATTACGTCCTCTAACTTATTTGCGATAATAACATTGTGATGAGTAGAAATATATTTACAAAGGGGTATGCCCTCTAACTTATTTACTATAACAATATTCTAACAAGAAGTATATTTACAAAGGGGAAGGAAAGTTCGTAAACAGAGAGAGCCGAACAACCAATTGGCGAGCGGCCCAGCACCACAACACGCAGTTCGTCCTCGTAGTCTTCACGCACAAGCACAGCCCTTCCTCCTCATCGTTGTCCACGCCTACAGCTGTGACAAATCGTGAGTAAACTGAAGGTTGCTTCCGTTGTTCATCGTTAGTTCCTATGATTACTTCTTGCCCGGCCCTTACCCTTGTCATCGTTTCATCTTTGCCGTTAAACACTGCACTTTTCACGCCGACGGCAGAAACAAATCGAGCAAGAAATCAATCTGGCCGCATTGCCCATTTGCACGTTTACAACGTATCTGTAAGGTTTAATACATCTTATTTTCTTTTAAGCACTATAAATTTGCACCTGAAAATGGAAACTTTACTTGCAAAATAGAGCGAAACGCAAAACGTCCTTGGTAATTTAGGAAGCATTTTCTAACGAGTGTGTCCATGCTAGAGTTTGTCAACTAGTGTATGCATCATTTTCGGAGTACCTATGGTACTTAAAAGGCATAGCGAGATTTTTATGGCAGCAGGAAGACATGCACTTTAGGTAACTTTACGCTCCCCCCCCCCCCCCCCCCCCCAGCTCCCCGCCGATGGCTCCTATCTCCAATGAAGCCGAAACACACGGTCTGATAGAAGATATGTATTTAAGCACTTCCAGCTACAAAGCATTCTTGCTTTTTTTCAATCTGTATGTGGTAAGTGGACAGAATGCGCTTGTGCAGATATTGTACATTGTCTTCACTGATTTATTCATGAAACCTGCATGCAAATGCAATTTCTTTCCAAGCGTGCACATACTGGCCAGTAGGGAGGGGATATAGGAGACTTTTGGAGAAACGTTATCCCTGAAAGTTTATAGACGCACGTGCCAACTTCGAACCTATTTTGCAGAGCGATACATCGATCCGAACCGAATCAGAGAGCAAAATTATAGAACGGAGAAGATAGTTAGGCCTCGCCGTCACGTAGCAAGCCAGGAATGTGTTAAGAAATGTCTTCAGCTACGTCGAGAATCCGAAGCTGTCCGCAGGGAAAAGAATACATCTTTAAAATATCCTGACCGGCATTTAAACGATTGCGGAACACAGTATTGAGTGCATAGACGCTGCCTATGCAAGGAGACCAGCAGACATGCTTAACTTCTTATGCTTCCTGAGAGCTACCAGTAAAGGAGGCCATGTTCTTGGGAATTCCCGCAACACCAATATTATCTCATGGCGATGTAGTATAAGGTCTTTTCACGTATGTGGATAAAAACCTGCGCGTTTGTTCCGTCTCGCGAGCTAAACTAAAGCGAACAACAGTATATGGAATAATAAGTTGGCTGTGGTGTACCTCATTCAAGAACTCTATTTCAATTGTGCATTCGGGTTATTTGTTTTTTTACCCTTATAACCATTAAAAGATACAGCATGTCGCTAGAACATTTCTTCGCGGTCAAGGGAATTGTGTCTTCCCCGCTTTGAGCTGACGCAGCCGACCTCCGCGGACGTGAAGTTTTCAAAATCAAGTGGGTGTCTTTGCAATAATTCCTTTCTTATCGAATATCCTCCCTCACCCTCATTACTCAGAGTATTTGAAAGTCTGAGCTATACTTCTTGCACATTAAAGCACTCGTGCTTGCAAATGGAGCAAAAGAAACCAACACAATCACCGCGCCCATGCCAGCTCTAGAATAGAACATGTAGGCGTCAATTTTGAAAACCATTTTGTGCGTTTTTTTTTTCGAATGGCGGTTTAATATTTTCTTCACATGACCTCCCAGATAGCAACACGTTTTATTGCATACAAACTTGAAACTCACGCCTATTATAAGAGAGGTTTGATTGTGTTCATATCTCCTCCACTAATGTCGACCCAGTGCCTGTTCAGCAAATTTTCCGGGTTCGCTTCCCAGCTTTGGCTGCCACATGTGTATGGAGGTGAAGTGCAAAAGCAGCCGCACTGGCAGATTTCGGCGCACGTCAAAGGACCCCACGTGACTGATTTCAACTCGAACTCTTCCTCTGCGGCAAGTCTGAATGCTGCTTGGGTGCGTAAAGACTATATAACCACGATAGTCTCTATATGTCACCCTGGCTTCTCCGAGCATCTCCCCGAATTTCCTCGCCTTGTCTCCCTTTTTACCAGCCGTGCGTAGCGTTGGCGCACTTTATAGGCTCGCGCTTCTGCTGCGTCAGCACGTCATGGAGGCGCCGAACTGCCGCGCCGTAAGCAGCTATCCGCAGAAATGAATCGACAAAAAAGGCTTGCGGTCGGCGACAAAACCTCCTTCCCTACCGCTTGCTCTCTCGTGTATTGTTTCTCAGGCTGCCGCTTACTAATTGATCCGCACGAAAAGCCGCGACACGACACCCACTCCTTCCCATTTTTTCGCACGTACTTTAGTTAGCGTCACATGTCTTCGCCAGCTGCTTGGGTTGCTTTGCTGGCTCCTGCCTTCCCTCTTCTTTATTTCTGGCGGCACGTGGGCAGTGGAAAGGTGCGCTAATTATCCTTGTCACCCCTGGCATTCCGGAGCCACCAATGAGGCACCAATTAATCTTAAGCCCAGAAAAAGAGAATACGCTGTTCATCTCTGCAACAGTTTTTTAATTCACTGGTATCGAAGAAGCGGTGCAGTGGAATCATTCCTCTCTGAAAGAACGCCATCACGGACGTTCAGAATATCCTGGAATGGCTTGCAGCGTCTCCCGCGGTAATTAGCTTGCTTACAACAGCTGTCGTTGGAGTAAAGTCGTGAAAGTTTTGCAATAAATTTGAAGTGCTAGTGTTTTTGGACGGCGTATTCAATGACTTGGGAACATAATCTGGTTCTTCTTCTTGCGCGTAAGGTAGAGGGCGGCAAGGCAAGAACGGAAATACTAAATTGCTGATAGATAAGTGTCTCTGCTGGGAAAGAATTGCGAGTTAACCAAATGTGGCGGCATAATTTCTGCATCCCATTTACTCTTTAATCAGCACGTTTTAGGATTGATTAAATTTTGGGGATTTTGTATAAACCGATGTGGAGATTAAAGATTTCGCTTTATAAGAAATTGGAAAGCAAGTGTTCAGTCCAGTTAACTTGAGAGAAATCTGAGCAAATATCCACATGTTTGCCTCCAGCGGTTATAAAATCGGCAAGCCTCCAACGGTATACAGAAATTCTTGGCCACAAACATAGCCACAATTTTGTTTCTTTCCTGTTGTTTTTTTTACTGCTCCCTGTAGTACCTTTATCGGCTTAGAGTCGTAGATCTTCGCCTGTCCTCACGGAGATAATCGTGCTGGCTGCGCTGCGTGCATAAAACATTCAAAAGTACGGGAGGAGACTAGTGAGTGTGCCATGCTAACGTGTTACGTATTATTCCATATAGTGAGTTATCTTTCTCCAAGGCCACAGTCCTTTGTGCACTGTTTCCCTTTCTACTGTAACAGATTTCAAACCTCAAATTCAATTCGACGCCTTCTGCCGAATAGGGTAGTAGTCAATACGGACATCCTCGAAGGCGGCGTAATTTTCGGGCAGCCTTAACAACGATGTATTTCACTTAGCGAGTTATTACTCTCGCAAAGTGTTCCAGGCGCACAAGGAATAATATCATGACAGCGAACGGCTACATTTACAGGAAAGCGCCGAGTAGTCGGCCTCAAGCATCTTTTCCTGGCGTGTCAAACCCCAGGAGGGAATGTTTGGGCGTGTTGGCTCATCGCTACACAGAAAGCAGAGCGCGGTAACTACAGAGAACGAAGCGAGCGCTTGTCCTCTCCTCTATTCGTCCTCTGTAGTTACCGCGCTATGCTTTCTCTGTTAGAATCCACTGGAGGGCGCGGAAGACGGGGATGAGTACCTGTTGTAAGGCTCAACGTTGAAGACTGAGCAGAATGACGGATTTCTACAACCAAACGACGGACGACCCTTACAAGAGCCGGCAGTCGAGACTACTATCGCTCTTTCGTTGTCGACTATGTAACTCACTAGCGTATGAAAAATCTTGCAAGCATATCTGCAGTAGTGCTAAGTACAAGGTCCTCCTGAATAGTTATTTGTAAAGATGGATTGAGGAAGCAGCCGAATCCAGACACTAGCGAGAATGCAGGAGGCAAACGACTTTTTTTTGCTGCTATGGGCACCAACCTTCGGTGGTACATATTCTTTTTGGGTTGTGCAGCATTAAGTTTAGGATGCAATGACAACATGTGGCAAGCACAGCAGCGAGAGGCAGAGATTCGTGCGGCGAAATGAAATCATGGAGTCAGCGGGGAGAATGGATGCAGCTGTCACCAGACAGGTTCAGTTGGAGGCAAATGGGACAGGACTTTGTCCTGCAGTGTTCGTAAAAGGGCCTAAGATGACATGTGGACTCTATGTGTGCGTGAAACTTAAATGCCCGAATTCTGTGAAGACAACTTGATTTCTCGATTTTTTTTCGTTTACTAATTTCTATACTCTTTATCCACTCCGTCGGTTTTGTACAACCCCGTCGCTTACGCAGGGCGACACGCAAAAAACTAGCTCTTTATTAAAAGCGTTTCCTCTCACTTGATCGCTTTCTGTCAGAAAACGACATTTAACTCACTTCCCACTCTCTCTCGACAGAGCGTCCACTATTTTTGATCATTAACGTGATCTGCACGGGTGGTGGGGGGTGGTAAAAGCTTTATTTTGAAGCAAAACGAAATAAAAAAAGGTCCTCAAGAGTGGGCTCCTACGTGCCCAAAGAGTCCCCGGACCTGGGTTTCACGGAGAGCTCCGTCCAATAGCCATGTTTGGCCAGCTGGATGAGCAACTCGCAGAGCGGCCACCCATGATGAGGGAAATGGGTTGTGTAGGGAGGGGGGGGGGGGGGGACTGACAAGGGTTGAGGGTATTCCCACAGTAGTGTATGAGGGTGGCCTACATACCTTGGCAGGTTCTCCACGGGAATGACCACCGGACGTTGTAGCCTCCGGACAAAACTTGCTTCGGTGATCTCCTCTAAATGAGCGAACTTAGAATGGAGGACAGAAGGATACCGTTACCAACATTGTGTTCTTGAGCATTCACTGAACGGGTACAATAGAGGACCACTATCGCTATGCTTTTTGTCCATTATTGACTTAAATGCATCGAAGTGATGACACTTTACGCTGTATTGAGATTCTGTCCTTAAGTCACAAAGAATATCTGGCACATTGCGGAAAAATACTGAATTACTAAAACAAACCGATAAAGAAGGAAGCAAGTTCTAAATGAATACTGGATTGCGACCGTGTTTTTCGAATAAAACAATTGCCTCCATCAGGAAAAAATAATGAAAGACAAGTTCTGTTCGCCAAGAAAACTTTGCGTTTGTTCAGTGAAAAACACATTGTGTTGACGCTTTTTCTTTCCTTTTTTTTCTCGGCGTTCCCCTCCCCACGTGTAAGGTAGCCTACTGGGCATCGCCTGGTTAACCTTCCTGCCTTTCCGTTCTTCTCTTTTTCTCTCTCACTCTGCGTTTGTTCAGAAGAACTAACAACGAGCACATGACGCTCTGGTTCCGTTATCTTCATATCTTCTTGAGAAAGAAGTGTCTTAGGTACAGTAACTCTCAAAATAAGCGGCAATTAAGTCATCATTAACAACCCAAAATCACAGCCTAAGACAAATACTCCAGGGTATTCTTCTTTCCCAGTATACGCGAAGCAGCTGCTGGAGCATATTGAATCTGACTGGTTTACTTAGGGATTTTTGAACTTTTTTCCTAGCTTCGAAAACTGATGAAAAACTTATCACAGTACGTACTTCTTATAGAACCATGCAAACATTGACGTAGCTTTCGGTATCTTTCGGGGCTGCCCATTTCTAAGGCCACTGAAAATGTACACAGAAACGTGAAACTGAAGTTCAAGCCAATAGTCACGCTCCGTCCGCGTCGAAATTGGTTCCTCCTTATGCGTCAGTTCCCTGCTTCATTGCCCTCGTGTTCGAGAAAAGGACGTCGAAGAGCTCTCCTAAGTTCAAGAAAACATCGCTCCGGGAAATCGCGCTGATGTGCGATGGTCATGCCTTCGAAAATTCGCCTTTCCGCACTGCTTGGACAACGCCCGCAGACATTGACATCAAACGCAAAAAGTAAAAAAAAAGGGACAGAACTTCGTCCACGAAACGCAAGTAGGGCCGATCGCTTCCCGTAGAATTTTTATTTCGCGACCAGGAACGACAGCTATGGAAGCCATGGAACTAACTGCGCCTTTTCAATGTATTGCTTCTTATTTAAACCTATCATATCTCCTGCTTCTGCGAGGCAGTGTTCCCCACTTCAACAGTGTCTTCGCTGGCATTAAAAGAATATGAGCGCCAAACGAGAACCAACGCTGCATATCACTTGTGTTTGTACTATTTGGAGTAGCGGAGGCAAGGTGTGTATGCATCGACTGAAATTCTTGGCAGCTTTTCACAACGTATAGAGAGAACTACGGTAACAGCATTAAGGCAAACTTGTCCTTTTGCTGCCTTGCTTTCATAAACACCATATTTCTGTCGGACGACTGTAAATCAATGTTATGTTTTATCACCCAATTAAAAAAAGATTGACACCTGTTTTTGTATGCATGCGCACAGCCGCAAATGAACGTTCGGACTTTGTATGTAGTGCATTATCAGGCACTCATATGGTGCCTCAATATGCTCCTTCACCCCGTTTCGCAAAATGCGCCTGCTGTTCATATAGTGCTACAAGAAATCCGGCTTCAGGGATAACGCGAACGGGAGCGTTGTTGCATCTACAGAAGAATGTGCCAGGCGGCCTCCGAACAAACGACAAACGCAGGCGCCTGCGCATAGGTCGATAGCATAGTAAGGATTAAGTAATAAAAAACCCACGGCACGATTGGCTGTTGTGTACGCTGCGTCTTTATTCTCCAGAGAGCACCGGCGTCGGCTGTACTCAGCGCGGCGGTGATGTTGCTGGACTTAAAGACTGGGGGCGTAACGCTGTCAGGCCGTACAAAAAGATAATAAGAAGGTCTATACGAAGTTAAGTATGAGATGCAATGTCCACAAAGCGCCGATGATGTCCTCAGAGCGCTGATCGACTAATAAGTTTGTCAACGTCATTATTTCCTGGCACCATCTGTCTTAGATAAACGAAAACGCCTGTCTGTCACCATTCACCGCGATGACACGTCATTACAGATCTATGTCGCAGATTTTGTATGGTTACAAGGCTCCCTATAAGCATTTGGGGAATTCAGGACGACAAATAGCGGCAAGAAACGTAAAAAGGTGTACGCTCGCTACTCTTTGGTCATTACATATCTTCAAATATTTGTAAAAAAATATTTTTTCCAAGGAAAACGCGTAAGTTTCTACAGTTATCCAGAACCCGCACGTTGAGATAACACGGCCAACACGCTCATGCATGCGGTACTGTACGAAGCACGTCAAGCAGTTTCGGCGTGGTTACTCTACCGGGCATGCCTGCGAATACAGTCTAGTGAGTGAGCACAGACGGACTGTTCAAAAACAGAAAAACACGTCAAGCGCTCCACCCTAAACCTTATCACGAATGTGCCCGAAGTAAAAGAAATTACTAACATCTACAGGGTTATCCACTTAATGCTATGTTTCTGAAAATAGAAACAAGATCTGCAAGCCTGATTTTGAAGAAAACTGCCTACCATATGACTGTGTGGGTTGGCGATAATTATATCCTGGACAAAAACCTCCATTTCCACTGCTTCAATTTCTCCGTTGACTGCCGCACATGTTTTTCGCTCGTTTAGCCTTCCCTCCCTCACACATCTCCGCTGCTCCTTTCTGCTGGTGCTTACGCGAATGTCGCCTGATCAACACACGCTACTTCCTTTCGCCTTCTAAACCTCCCCGGGTTATTCGCAGCTGGAACGTCGAGCGCTGCGGGGTTGCAATTTTAAGTGGTAACGCGGCATTAAGGTGCTAACGTCTGTAAGCTTGACGCTCTCCCGACCATCTTCTGTAATTGGACACAAGATAGCAACAAAATCGTCTAGCCAGAACGGCACTGCACCGTCACTATATTGGGTTAATCAGCCAGGAGATAATCAGCAACATCTTCGTTAGCAGGAATAGTGCTTTCATCAGAAACATTTAATAGATTGATTGCTACTTGAAGAATACAGACACTTAATGCACCTAAAAGCAACGTATGTAGCATATGCACGTACTATTTTTTCGTTAAAGCGTCAAGAAATCATTCCCTTACTGCAGACGACAGTATATGAGCCGGAGAGCGCTCAACTTGGCATTTCTCTGAATTTTTAAACGTGAATTTCTCAAATGTATCGTAAAAAGTTTTTTATACAAGAAAAACGGTCGAAAGCTGCTCTGGGCGCTGAGCTAGCGAACGTTTAGAAAAAATCGTCCCCAAATTCAAATTTTTGAGCCTAAACTAGAAGGACCGAGTCATCAACCTTCCCCGAAACCAATTTCACAAGAAAGACAAACCACCAATACTAAAAAGAGCGAGAAAGTTCAGACACGTTCACAATACAGTTGTGCTTTTCAACGTAAAAAGTAACAGCCAGTGACTTGGTCAAATTTAGTTCAGTCCGTAGAGCGACCGTTCCCTTAGAAGATGTGGTTCCGGGTTCGAATCCCGGAGCAGGACGAAGTTTTTTTAAGTGCGAAGATTCTGTCGAAGCTGTATAGCTTTCCTTTTCAGCCGTAAGGCAGCGTTTGGGTGGATGCCAGTGAGTAATTGCTTCCGTATTACTACCCAGCCACTTATTAGAACGTGGCAAAGGACAGCACATGTGTTAAGCTTCCTTGCCGTAGACAAGCTACATTGTCGCTTTTGAGCAACATAATGAAGCGACAAAGAGAAAACTTATATTCATGCCTTGTTCCTTCATGCTTGATAGGTGCTCGACTTTTTGTCATATGCTGCCTTTAAGGTAGATGTTGCCGCACTCTGATACGTGCACGGTGAAGACCATCTAGCTTCATCTGTCGACTACCAGTAGCGAACGTCACATATTTTGACCTGCGTTTGAGAGTAAGTTACGATGTGCAGTGAGACGCTGTCCGAACATTTTGACATTTATTGCCTACTATTCATACGCGCTTCAAAATCTGGCTCGTAAAATGGCTCCTGCGCTAGAACCGATGAGTTCTGAAGGCCCCAGAATATCAGTAGGAGGTGTACTAAACGCCCAAGATTAAAGCGGCTATTTTAAATGTTCAGCGCCATGAGGCACGAGGTAGTAGCCGCGCAAACGAATGAATGAATGAATAAAACTTTATTTTCGTGTCTTTGGGTTTAGCGGATTCCGGACGTCTTCATCTTCCGAGTTCCAATGGTCGGTGCCCTCATTCCAGGGCCCCGCTGAGCTTTGCCACCTCGCTTGCGTGCCGCACGAGTCCTCTCTGGACCGCCAGCTCGCTGCTGGTGAGCAAGCCCTCCCACTGTTCCGCACTGGGATTTTATAGTTTATGGAATACATAGTTGTGTCTACATTCCCATGTAATATGATATAGCGTGGGGGTTGCCCCGCACCACGTGCATTTGTCATTGTATTGTCCTGGATACATCTTATGAAGTGTGTGTAGGTTTATAAAGGTACCTGTTTGTAATCTTCGCCATCCCACTTCCTCGTGCTGTGTAAGCAACGGGTGTGGTGGAGGATACGTCAGTCTCCTTCCTCTGTGGTAATTTAGTATTTCTGCATATGTGGGTTCTACCGTTGTGGTATGTTCCTGTGACTCCGTTGTGTCTTCTCGGTGGGTCATCTCGCGATCTAGACTGTCTGCCCTCAGGTTCCCTTCCACTCCGGCGTGTCCCGGTATCCAGAAAATTTTGCGTTGTAATGATGTATTGGGAGGCCCTGCCTGGAGGATGATTTGCAGTGCTCCCTTCTATATTCTTCCCTCCGTGTAGCTTCTACACGCGGCTTTCGATACCGTCAGAATCGTGAGTGATTTATTCAGTCGGTTCCCTTCAGCTACTGCCAGAGCTACGGCAACTTCTTCCCCCTCGGTTACCGAACACTTTTTGGTTGTTATACACGTGACCACCTCTAGGCTCTGGTTGACGACCACTGATGTAACTCTATGTTCTTTGGTGTCCCTGTTCCACGGATACAGGCCTGTATCTGTGTATACCGTGTTTTCTTTGGTAGCTAAGTGTTTTTCTACGTACTCTGCCCTAGCGGCTCGTCTAGCCCTGTGCAAGTTTGGGTCCATGTTTCTCGGTAAGGGGCAGACTCTGATGGTTTGACTTCGTCTGCTTTTGTTTGCTACTCTGCCTTCTGTTTCTTTACTGCTATACCCTAACCTGTGGAGGAGCGCACGGCCGGTGGTCGACTGCTGGGGTCTGGTTAGTTGCGATCCAGCTTGCGCCTATCGTAGCTCTTAGAAGGCATTGTGGATGCCCAGCATCAAGAGTTTTTCATTTGATGTATTTCTTGGTAGGTTTAGCGCTGTTTTGAAGGCTTTCCTTATAAGCGTGTTCGCTTGTTCCTTCTCATTCGCAAACGAACAGAATTTCTCCCTGTTTTAATGCGACAGCATTAAGGGCCCCGTGTGGGCAACGAGGTACCCTAGAGCGGAGACGCAGGAACCACGCGGTGAGCAGCGAACAACGCAGCGCACATCCAAGGCGCGTTCACCGCGAAGCTTACGGCTTGCTGCCCGTTCCTTTGGCGCGGAAGCTATGCTCGCGTTCGTGGCCGACGATGTGCCGACTAACTACGACTGCAACTTGAGTCCCGCGCGCAGGCGCCTGGACGCGCTTCAACGTGGTTTGCCGCTTTCCCGCGTCCGTTTCACCGTACGTAGCAGAGTGATTTGTCTATAGGGCAAGGCGTCGCGTCGAACGAGCGATGGCGTTCCGTGGACTGCCTGGCAGCGCTGCAACAGGCTGTTGCGTTCCAATCTTAAAGGCGAAGCTTAAGCGTCCTCCAATTTTACGGGCTAAAAATTGAACAAAATGGTCACGTCATGGCCTTTTAAAATCATAGAAGTTTAATCACTTGAAGAACTGTAATGACGAACCCAGCGCCATTCACAGACTACTGATCAGAGCATAAGCAAAATATGTAAATATGTCCGCAAATAATCACAACATATGTCACAACTAATAGTACTGTAATAGATGTACGATTTCGTTTCCGTACTTCTCCGGAATGGAAGCTTTGAAGTTAGGGAACAACAGCTGCTTCAGTGTCTTGTTGGTTGGCAGCGCAGCGCACAGTGCCAAAACGCCGCGTGTGTACACCGTAGATCTCGTGAACACCAGCGTGTCCAGCGGGGCGTTTTGCGAGAGGGACTCTGCGATGCAGTCATGAGCTCGTTGTCGACATCAGCTCTCAAGTCCAGCTCGAGAAGGGAAGTGTATTTGCACAGTGCCGATGCCAGAACATCTCCGCACGTTGCGTTAGCACCTCGGAAGCCGATCCACAGATTCTTGATGCTGGTGTTGACTCCGAGCGCGGCGAACAACTACCTGGCCCAGCTGGTGCTTTGGTACATGTTTAAGACTAGTGTCGTCAGAGTTACACTGCTCTTGAGCGCGTGGACTACTGCGGAAACGCTCCAATGTGAGTCAATGAATGGAAGAAAGTTGTAGTGGTTGTCTTCATCAAAACGACAGCACCAGCGACACGCACCTCTTCAGACACTGCAGAGAGTCAACCAAGCGTTGCGAAAGATTCATGCCGGCGATCTCTACGGCCTTGAGGGAACAAGAGTTGCGCCGCAAAAGCTTGGTAAGTCCTGCATCAAACTCACCGCCGGCTGAGTTGATCTTGAGCTCTTCAGGGTCCGCAAACAACCACGATGTCTTCCTTCGGAATGCAGCTGCAGCCGAGTGCGTGGAGAACTTCGGCACGGCATTTCTTCACCTCAAGGAGTCGAATGTTGCGAATGGCGTCCTGTTCAGACGCTGGCCGGGGGCGCATAGGTACAGGAGCTCGCTTCAGAGTGGTCTCGTTCGCATCACTTGTGCACACAACGTGCAGGTCGTTGATGCAACGGTGCTGCTGTAGAAGCCGCGATACCATGGAAGCTGCCTCGCGTACGGCTGCGATAGGACCTCTGTCTACGGCCCCGTAGGGCAGGCACTGCAGGCTGAGATTTCCAGGAAGAGGCTCCACAAGCTCGTACGCTAGCCCACATAGTATGCGGTTCCAGGCAGGTAGTTCGGTGATGATCCAGCACCGGTCTTCAGGTCGCATCGTTGTGCAAGCCTTCGAAAAATCCAACTGGTCCATCCAGATACCGGTAGCTTCTGCTTTGTCGCTCGACATGGCTCATTCAGGTTTGAAAGGCGAAGGTCTTGCTGCCAAAGAGCTTTTCCGGATTCCTTCTTCTTCTTCTACATACCCACGCGGGGGGGATTGGCTAAGGTGTAGTTCTTCTTCTTCTTCTCTTCTTCTTCTTCTTCTTCTTCTTCTTCTTCTTCTTCTTCTTCTTCTTCTTCTTCTTCTTCTTCTTCTTCTTCTTCTTCTTCTTCTTCTTCACCCCAGGTATATGGCACATACCCAAGCGGGGGGATTGGCCAAGAATTGGGGCGCACAGAGAGTTTTTGAGGTAAATAATTCCTGGACGAAATTAAAGTGAATGGTAAGGGACGGAAGAACTAAACAAAAAGGAACAACGAAATGAAACGGGAAATGCGGAACGCACGCAGGAGATCGAGACTGATATTTATAGCCGAGTAGTTAAATTATAATGATTATTCTAAGAAAAGAAAATATTGAAAAAATTAAAAAGAATAACAAGGTAGCCGTCTTGATACTCGCGCAGCTCCGCGCATTGTAGCACTGTTACTTCGTCGTTGTCGTTTCGCTTCCTGCCATTCCCGAAGCGCTGACAGCTGACGCGCCCTTGGCGTCTGTAACGTTGAGAGGTGGTGGTGATATTTGATACCTGATTTAATATCTGCAGTGTGTCCTTGGACCTAAGATATTATTCTTATTTTTGGTTAATGGCAGAGTGCTTGAATTGAAGTAATCTGGCACTTGTCGGCCTGGTGTTGCACTGCCTCCCATATCGCCCGGAGCGTATTAGAGCGGCGCGTCTTTCCTTTCATTCTCTGCTCTCCTATCCTTTACCCCCTCCTACTTTCAGCACGCGGCAGCGAGCGTGGCTCGGCTTGAGTCAGTAGGCAGGCCCGTGCACTTTCCTTTTTCTGCCTTCTCTCAGCATCATCAGTCAGTCAGTCAGTTCAGCGGCAGCGCGCCCGCCCTGCCACGCTGCAGGATGCGGTTAATGGTTGATCGGGTTGAGGATTGACACCCAATGAACGCTGCTGCCTATTTCGAGTTTAATAAGCTCTGCTATTGTACTTCTTTCTTCGTTTTCGCAGACTAAGAGTCGGTGGCGCACCTCTCCTAATCAGCCTTTCGTGAAATATCCCTGTTCTTAGCGCCTATTACTAGCGCAGTGAAAAATTCAGTGTGAATTCCGCCTCCCTCCTGCGCTTTTGTGTACTCTCATCCACTTCACTTATAATACTCCTCTGGTGTCTTGTTTTGATAAAGTCGGAACGGGTCTTGGTCAAATTACTCACCTGAAACAGCCCCTATATGCACGCGACATGCAGCCACAGCGCAAGGTGGACACGCTGCGTATTCTCCAGAGCGACTTCATGAAATGCCCGTAAGCTCGCTCCTATACTCATGTCCACTTCTACAGTAAGGGCGATCAACAGAAATCGCCCTGCTAACGCTTAAGGAAATTATTGTGCAAAGTATTCAAGAAAACATTTTCACTCTCGGCCTGTTTATCGCTTTTAGCTAAGGCGTCTGACTGCCTCAACCATAATTTTTATTTTACAAGCTTTCACTTAGTGTAATCCGCGGAACACCTCTTGCTTTAATAAAGTCGTACTTAGAAAACAGGAAGCAGGAAGTGTACATAGATAATTACAAATCCCGTTTTTTACTAGTGGCAAAACGGTGTACCGCAAGGCAGTGTATTAGGGCCTTTGCTTTTTAATATATATATATATATATATATATATATATATATATATATATATATATATATATATATATATATATATATACGTGTGTGTGTGTGTGCGTGCGTGCGTGCGTGTGTGTGTGTGTGCGCGCGCATGCGTGCGTGCGTGCGTGCGTGTGTGTGTGTGTGTGTGTGTGTGTGTGTGTGTGTGTGTGTGTGTGTGTGTGTGTGTGTGTGTGTGTGTGTGTGTGTGTGTGTGCGTGCGTGCGTGCGTGCGTGCGTGCGTGCGTGCGTGTGTGTGTGTGTGTGTGTGTGTGCGTGCGTGCGTGCGTGCGTGCGTGCGCGTGCGTGCGTGCGTGCGTGCGTGCGTGCGTGTGTGTGTGTGTGTGTGTGTGTGTGTGTGTGTGTGTGTGTGTGTGTGTGTGTGCGTGCGTGCGTGCGTGCGTGTGCGTGTGCGTGTGCGTGTGTGTGTGTGTGTGTGTGTGTGTGTGTGTGTCGTGTGTGTGTGTGTGTGTGTGTGTGTGTGTGTGTGTGTGTGTGTGTGTGTGTGTGTGTGTGTGCGTGCGTGTGCGTGTGTGTGTGTGTGTGTGTTGAAACAGTGGGCTGAAACAGCTGATTCCGTGAAGCAGTTTTAAACTAACCGCACTTCGAGCACATCTGCAGTAATGACCAGGGAACTCTGTCTCGTTAGCCACAGGTGACTGAACAGGCTATAATGAGTGAATTCTTTCTCTTCTGCAAACAAGCTTTGATCAGAACTCCGTCATGAGCACCTCATCAGCACTAAAAATTATGCATATTATCGACCCCTCCTCGTCCTCCTAAGTGGCGCTCACATGAACCTTTCGGACAAGTCTAAAACATGGTTTTTCAATT
The DNA here is from genome assembly GCF_052857255.1 of Amblyomma americanum. NCBI lineage: Eukaryota > Metazoa > Arthropoda > Arachnida > Ixodida > Ixodidae > Amblyomma > Amblyomma americanum. Next base: position 68,783,558 of record NC_135498.1, on the reverse strand, counting down.
ATTTTTTCTTTATATCCCACGAAGCTCCCCTCTCCTAGGTGGCGCTCACATTAACCTTTCGGACCTTTTTCAGCTACTTGTGTTTTATATCCCATGACGCATCAATACTAATCTTCTGAAAGGAACGGTAATCTAATTACTTCAGAGCTGCTAACTCGGGATATGTCTCAAGAGTCGGAGACTGATCTTTAAAGTGCATATTTTGAAACTCTGAAGTTAGGCAGGTGGATGCGCATGCATGATTAGAAATGCAAAGCAGACGGCCTCATTAGTCGGCCCGCCGCAGCACCTCTCCCTGGCGCCTGCTAACAGCTGCATCCAATCTCGATCGAGTCGAAAGTGTTGGTATTCGCGCTCCACTCATGCTTTCGGGACGGAAATCTCTCACTGCTCGCAGTTCATCTTTCCCAATAAGATCCCGACTTCTAGTCGCCCCTGGCAACTTTCGCTCCCTGCGATGAAACGATGTTCGACAAATTGGATTCGTAATTTCGCTGCATGTGTTGCAGAACTTCTAGGAGACAAAAAAATTAGGCACTCCTGGCAACGCTCTTAGTTGCTCAGTGGGTTCTTGCCTTTGCGATTGAGTGCTTGCAGATTTCCTCTGACGGGTTACGCACTATGCCTCTGTGTGTATGCCTGCATGCTACCTAATTAAGGTGGCGTGTCTGTCAAGGTGGCCAGTCATAATACCAGATGTGTGGTGTGTTAGTGTGAAGCGTCTCGGCAATCAAGAGTAATTTATTTAATGAAACGATTGATTTCTATCTTTGTGGCCGTTCTAACTTTCGCGGTGCCTTCTAATCACTGGCCGCCTGATCTTGCCGCGTTTTCAGTGATAACATGGTCTTTAAGACTCTGTTATCTCTTAAAAAAAACCTTGTACTAGGAAAGCGAAGTCGACGTCGCTTGTGTGGTATGTCGTGACACAGCAATGTGGAAGTATTTTGATGGCACTGTGTGACCCTATCTAGGTGGGCCGAAAGGTGGGGGAAAGGGTGGCGGTTTTTAGAACGTCAGGAGAGTGCAGGAGCCTCTATGAGGTAAGCAATGCTATCGTTATAGTGAATCAAAAGTAGAAACATCCGTGTTGATTGGTTTTGTTTCCCAAGCAAAACGACACCTGTGACACAGAATGGGTGCCTACAAGAATGTGCCATCTCTTTAATGTTACTTAGGTTAGCCCGTGAGTAGCTTCAGTAAACTCATGAAGGTGAGGGTAAGGTCCTGTGCACCTACTGTTGCCTTATCGCAGCCAGGATGCAAGGGGGTGAGTACGTGCCTTTTCTTTTTATATTTACTACTCTAAACACAGATTCGAAAACATCAAGGCAGTAATTTCCAGCTAAGATGGATCGAATAATAAGCCGAGACTCAATGCCAGACAAAGAACTAGAACAATGATGGTTTAGTAATGACAAAGCGGTGCATTTAGGAAGCCTGATCATTTGACACACAAAGGCTAGTGAACGCGAGGGAGTGTAGTTACATAGATGTTACACAGGCTGGCAAATGCAATTATGCTTTCGAAAACTCAGACCACTTAATGCAAACAACTCCTGAGTGTACGAGAACTGGATGATACCCGTTCTATACGTTAGATTTTGTTAACAGAGCTAGTCTTCGGACTGGGTGCCGTTAAAAGAGGATGGTTTAGGGCTGGGCTTTTTCACAGGGGATAAAACATAAATCTCTCTGAAGATTACTCACTTTGATAGAAAAATATCATTTTATGTAATTTACACACAAAATATGAGTTATCGGGGCTCTTTCTGTAAAAAAAAGTCTTCAAATATTTATGGACCAGTTTCCTGCCGATCGCGCATTTTGCGACATTGCGCGAAGTGAGGTTTTTAAACGTAAGCTGCAAATGGGCGTAGCTAGTTCATGTTTAACTTGATTAGTGCGCTTAATAACTTCATATTTAAGTTCATTGGTTAGGGTTTTGGACCGCTAGACAGCCGACACCGTTTTGATTACCGGTAGAAATTGCCCCGCCAGCCCATCTTGGACAATGGCGACTCCCTCCGCTGTGAACGATGCGGATAACTTCTGTTCATCATGGCTCAAGTTGAGCCCATCTGGCTTTTCTTTTGTTTGCCCCATTTCTTCTTTCTGCGCGCTGCTTGTCTGTTATGAATCCATTGGTATCCAATGCTAAACTCCAGCCACCAATTTTTGCGAGTGTTAATGCCTCCTCGAAACATGCACAGAAGCTTTGCGGCAAAAGCCGAGATATCTTAAGTATGACACACGCTTCCTGTAATGTGCCCTAGGAACGTAGGTTTTAAACCCGGGAGATTTTAAATTGTTTCGGGTGTGTTCTGTTTTCTGGAAGGATCCGTACGGGGAAAAAATTTGCGCACGAAGAGAATAGGAAATGTAAGCGTTAAGTCCATTCCTGCGGCAATGAAATAAAAAAAAATTTGCACGGGAGGACGCAGCACTAGAGGTTGTGCAAATCGGTATATGTTACAAGTGTGTAATGGCTGTGTAGTTGAACAGTTCACATTGGGCCGATACAATAGCCTCAAACGGAAAAAATCCTTCCAGTTAATACGCGAAAACGGGTAAGGGAAGCCGCCCGCAGTCGCCACGCGAACAGCGCCTCTGAAAGCAGCTATCTGCAGCAAGCACTGCTTCGATCCTGCCTGTTTCCACATTGGCAAGCCGAACTATAAGCATTGTGGGATACACCGGGTTTAGCTCTGCCCATCGGCCGTTCTCGTGACCCTATCGCCTAACATCCCTCTTATAATACATTCCCTTTGTGCGTTGCGGCAAGCGCAACAGGGAAGTGGGGCACGCTTTTGAGTAAGCCTGTTGTGAACGGCCCAGCTCCTGAAACCGGCGACGCAGCGACAGGACTCGCTGCACACAATTACAATAATGCACGAATGTTCCGCCGAAAATAAGCTTGTCTCACCGGGAGAGGCAGTTACGAAGCGCACGCCGGCCACGAAGAGACTGAAGCAACCCCTGGTGGTTTCCACGTTTCACGCTGTTTTTTAGTTTTGTTTTCATTTCTGGACATCAGTTGTTTTTTGAGGGGTTAGAGTTGCTTTCCCGTGGACATTGTGTCCAAGTCTTATTCAATGGTGTAGTTTTTTAGGATAAGGTGGTATAAAGGACCATTAAATTTTCGTCATCGCTCTATGCTTGTCTCGGCTGTTCCTTTCATGTGCGAACATTTTAACAGAACACTAGAAATCCTACAGCGAACAAAAAAGGCCAGGATTTTGTATAAGCCTAATAGTAACAAAATTCGCAATCACCACTCCACACGGCAGCAGAGGCTAAGGTGAGGAAAGACGATACAAAAATCATCTTCCGCAGTGAGTGATTATTGATGGTCATTAGGAGAGGTTTGTTTTACTACAGTGGTCGTGGCCGAGCTGATCATGGCCATGGTGATGCAGCGGCTTGACTCAGAAGCATATCTAAATTAGTCATTATCCAGTCATGAGCCTCACCTCACGCTTATAACGCACTTTCACGCAGAACCACACTTCACAACATGCGGGACTGACATTACTGACGTCAGACATGCATGATAGCATATTCTCTGTTATGAGCTAATACCTTCTGAAGAAATTTTATGGCGTTCACTGCTCAAGTCACCTCTGTACAATCAGCGACAATTCCTTGACAAAAACGTTCTATAGAGTAGATGATTTCCTTGTTTTTGACGGCTAGGCAGCAACCGTAATCAACTAATTTACTCTCTTGAAGGGTCTATTGTACTGCGTAATATTCAGCCTTGCAATTATTTTTCGTTTATCGACCTCGTTTTTAATAGTTTTTTAGGAACAACACATCATTAAGAAATGACGCTTGATTTGCGCAATTCATCAAAATTACAAACAGGTCCACCAGCACTATGTGGCCATTGTCTGGCTTTTTACCAATATTTCTTTATTGCTTATCATGGTTATAATTTATAATTTATTATAATGCTATATGATTAAAATGGCACATCAAGGGTATTTTATGGCTTTGCATGGCATGAATTTAGTACAACAGATATATGAGACAATGTCTATTACAGTCGTTCTATGCATACATATCAGGCACGGTTACACTTAAAGGCTACAAAGACTTTTGTGATGAATAAACCAGTTAGACACACATGAAACATTCAAAATCAAAGATTCTCTCTGCCACACTATATGCATGCACCTTTTCCGCTCCGTAGTAACCATTTTCTCGCGTGTCCCTAAATGAAAATTGCACCGGTCTCTCACCTGTTGTACAAAGCGAAGGTATTTTCGGAAATCTTTGTTGAAGTCACAAGCCAAAAGCACTGCTTTATTCTTTACCCTTTTTGGAAGACCTTGGTAAATGATTATAACGCCACTTGCACAGGTTAAATGTACTCAGTTACCACAATGACACCATTAGGAAGCCGAATGACACACAGTTCCCCATGCTCAAGTTCTGGACAGCAGGGTAGGTTGCTCACAGTCCAGTGGAGGATTGTCACCTACCCACTGTGGGCACCCACCTGCCCAGAGACAGGTGGCCACCTGCCTCTGTTAACCAGAAGACCAGGACGACAAACGGATTTTACCCTGAATGTAGGCTTGAATGCTAGCAACTAGAATCTCTGAGAGCATATGTTCCTGTTTCATTCAACAGACCGCTTTGCACAAGACGATACACAAGACTGCTGCCCATCATGAAGCTCCGCACCATCCCTTAACTACCTCCCATCAAGACCGTGCCGTACTAGAAACACCTGGGCACAGGATGTCGCAAGTGGCACAATTCCCCAATTTTCAACTGCCGTGGGGTCATCTGCCCCGCATCGCCATCCTGCCTATTACCCTCAAGATGGGCCCGGAGAGGGATTCTGCACGCAGACATGTCACCCCAAGACCCAACCCATGACTCTTCCTACATAGACCCAACCTTCGACGACTCCAACTCTACAACTTTGCCTTTAAACCTCTTCCTCCAGGAAGTCCGCCCTCCTACAGGCGTTCCCGATCCGATATCAGCTGAAACACAAGCAATCGCAGAAAGGAACCTTCACCACTCTCACCAAACTAGCATCATGAGAGTACGCACGGACAGCCAGAACGTCCTACGTGACTTCGCTACGTATACATGCTTCTGGTACATTACCACGGCTAGCTACACACCTACCGTCACCAGCACCCAAACCTGCACGTACTTCTGGAATGGGTCCTCAGTCACTAGGGAAAAGAAGGAAACGAACAGGAACACGCGTAATTTTCGTTTTCTTGAGAAGCTCTCAAAAAGAAGGCGTGTCAGCGTGAGGAAGATTAACGGTGGCGGTTGAAAAAACACAAGCAGATTTTTGTGCCTTTCACCCCTCGGAGAAACACGTTTAATCACCTCTTAGCATCCGAAACAGTGAACCTAACACACAGAAGCACACATTTCAGTGACAAAAACTCTAACCTTCTGTGTGCATCCTTAAATTATAATTTCCTCCTAGCTCGAAATTACCCACCACACAGCGTATTAAAACGCACCAAGAAAATACTTGTCACGTTTCTGCACTGCAGTTATCATATCTCGAGCATTTGATGAATGTTTGTTTTCATTTTACACTCCGCATTTCGAGTAGGAAAGCGGGCCGCAATACAACCAAAGCGCTCACAACGTGAAAATGACAAATAATTTCACCTCAAGAGGACCGCAACAAACCTACTTGCCGACACGTCTGTTGCGAATTGTGTTGCTCAGCGACGCCCCTCTTAACTGTGAAAAGTTCTGCACAACGACAGAAAAAATAAAAATGTGTATAGAGAGGGCGCGTGCCATAGACTTCGTTAGTTGAGATAGCGCAGGTTTCTTGACACTTACAAAGTGAACAAGGGAGGAGAAAGCCTTGGGGTGCTTGCCAACGTTTCCACGAACGGACTTCGTCTGCGCAAAGCGTTCATCATTGGCGAGGTTTAAATAGGGACTTCGCTCCGAGGAGGAAGCCCCGGTGAGGGGGAGAAGGGCGTGAGGTGGGAACGGCGTTAAGATGGGGAGGGTGAGTGTTCACCAGGCATGATGGCTGCTAAAGATGGTTAACCGGCTTACCTGACCTGCAAAACTGTGAAAGGAAATAGGCCAGCTCAACAGCAAAGAATTCGGGGTCATGGAGCGTGTAGTGATAGTCTCCGTTAGGCACGCGTGAAAGAGCAAGGCGTTAAGACGTTTTTGAGGGGCGTCGCTTTGGCAGCGCGCTTAAAATCAAAACCCACGCTTTTCACGCGGAAACCGCCGCCACGGGCCGCCACGTGTAGGATGAATGCGTGGGAATGCGCGGCACTTCGGCATTACTCAACAGCAGCTGATCTTGACAATGGTGACGGTGTTAACTACCCCAAGCTTACTTAGAGGCAGCCCACGTACATCAGGTTCGTTGCTTCTGAGCTAAGAAATAACAGCGTTTTCTAGGAACGGCAACACTCTGCTTTCGGCGGAAGCAGTGCAAGCGTGCGGAGGGCGTCATAAAGAGTTGCATGCAACTCGCGTGTACTCAGTTCTGTCGGAAACTTATCTGTGTGCGCCACTGCAGAATCACATTGGCTGTGAAAAGAAAATAAATGAAGCATCTGTCTTAACTCAGTGCGTTGAATTCTCAATCGGAAAGTGCCGCTGGGAATTATGCGCAGTGCAGCGCAGAGCCTTGGTTCCGAACAGTAGAAAAAGTGGTCGCCATTTTGCTGCAATGCTGTCTGATATAAGCTCGCAGGAAAAAACTAAGCCCGCATAAACAAAAGTGTTTTTAACGTCCCTTTCCTTTCTTGCAGGCAGCAGAAAGCTAAGCACTCCTTTCTTATTCAATGCACACACTGGAAGAGGAGACTGAAAGCGCTGGCAGCCAAATGCATTATACCGGCATCTTTTGATATATGTGCGCCTGAGTACATTTTTTGTGTGTGTATTGCACTATCCAGAAATCATCATTGTCAATGGGGTACGATAAAGTGGCGCAGACAGGCTAACAGCTTCCGCCACATCGAAAGGTGCCTGTCTACTGTCAATAGAAACTGCTGGCCAGATTACAAAATTTGGGTTAAACTTTTCTGCAATCTACCTCTTGGCTGTAAGGACGCAAAAAATGAGTGGAGAAAGGTTTTGAACGCTTAGTGACGCACTGCAAAATATAGAAGACGTCGCAGAGGTCAGTGCAGCTTGGTGCAATTAAATGACACATTTGGGGTTGAGGCGTCTCTTCTTGTTCCACCATTTACGTTGAAGCGTACGTAGGTATGCAAGTACGCGACCTGGCGTAGCAGCAGTTAAGAAAACGTTGCACCCAGGCATGCAGGATCAGAAAGAAAACCTGCACCAGCTGCAGTTTCCACCAGCCTGGCCTGATGGAAGGCCGGGCCCTGGTGCTCGGGAAGAAGTAAATGTACATGACGACGTTCACGTAGTCATGAACACTACGACAAGAGCTTATTGGTCATCTGGTCCGTAAGTGAGTGCAAACCATCCGTTGAAGAACCATATCCGCGGTGAGCGGTAACCCTGTCGTGCGGTTAGCGACATGCGGGAGGGACAAGTGCGAGCCCTTCGGGCTCGGTACGTAGAAAAGGGGTATCCGAAAATCGGTTGTCCTCATTATGACGTACCAGCTGTAAAGATTCAATAAGATCATGATGCCTTCGTCTCTGGGATCGAACTCAAACGCTTAGCAGAGAAGGCTGTAGGAATTACCACTGTACGCTGTCGATGTGAAGGCAACAAAAAGGGGGCACTGCTCACCATCATGAAGTGGCTGTAGAGGGCGATGAGTGGCTTGGTGCCGTAGTAAGCTTTGAAATTATACATAAAGTTTTAGCCAGCGATCTTGACAGTATACACGCAGCTGACAAGCAGAAGCTTTATGAGCTGGATGTGGCCCGTAAGGAACAGTGGGGGCTACGCGCAACTCTGACAAGTGCAAATACTGCGTCGGTGTCCATCACGGCAGCCATCGCGCATTTCGGGTTCTTTCCTGTCGCCACCTGCTGTCTTCTCCATGCGTCAGCAGTGGTGAGGTTTTTCAGCTCATCCTTGCAAACCACACATTCCACTACAGCCACAAGGTACACTTTTTGATGGTTTCGAGCTGAGGATATTCAAGGCTAAAGGTAAAGGAAGAGGAAAGTTCGTTGTGGAATTCTTATTGCTGGTTGCTAATGCTCGCGTGGTACAAAGCGCCTGCCAGGGGTTCGTATATGCGCCGTCGCCAAAAAATAATGTTGTCAGTGATGCTGGCCGAACAATTTCTTACGACATGTGAAAATTTGTGAAGGCAGCTGGCGAGTTTGTTGCAGTGTTGAAATCACATGTTCCGGCTTAACCAAAAGGTGACAAGTCCACTCAAGACAAATCTGTGTTCCACATATTTATCTGGAACTAGGTGACTTTTTAATTGAATGCAGACCATGCTGTCAGAAAGAGCACGCCATGGCACTTCTGGTACTTCGATTATGTGAAACACGTCATTTTTACATTGAATGTGAACTTGCTGCAATTGAGTACCTTGTTTATGATTTTATTTACGAAAATTAATTCGAGCACAGGAATTCAGAGAGTACACTTGCTCATTTTCTGCAACGAAGAGATTTAACGTGTGTAGGGTATGTTGCTGGGCGTGAGCGCAATTGTATGTGTGTGTCCTCACTGTATCCTTGTCTTCCAGCGCTGCGATTCCATGATGTTTAACGTGTGTCATGAGTAAAACTTATGTGAAACCAAAGTGTCTGTTCATTTGTTCTTTATTAGCCATAGAATTTTTTTCGGTAGGTTTCGCCATATAAGTGGTGGCTGAAGAGTAGCGAACACAATTTTGAGGGATATTCCGGTGACTATTAAGTAATCCCATTATTGCTTCCGTATTACTAATCAGCCACTAATTAGAACGTGGCAAAGGACCGCACATGTGTTAACCTTCCTTGTCGTAGACAAGCTACATTGCCGCTCATGAGCTACGTAATAAAGCGACAAAGGGAAAACTTAATTTCATGCCTTGTTCCTTCATGCTTGATGAGTGGTTATCTTTTTTTCATATGCTGCCTTTTGGGTAGATGTTGCCGCACTGTGATACGTGCACGCTGAACGCCAGCTAGCGTCATCTGTCGACTACCAGTAGCGAACGCCACATATTTTCACCTGCGGTTGACAGGAAGCTACGATGTGCAGTGAGACGCTGCGCGAACATTTTGATAATCGTTGCCTACTATTCATACACGCTGCAAAATCTGGCTCGTAAAATGGCTCCTGCGTTAGCATCGATGAGTTCTGAAGGCGCCAGAATATCAGTAGAGGGTGTACTAAACATCCAAGATTAAAGCGGCAATTTTAAATGTTCACCGTCATGGCGCAGGATGTAGTAGCCGCGCAAACGAACAGAATTTCTCCCTGTTTTAACGCGATAGCGTTAAGGGCTCCGTGTGGGCACCGAGGCGCACTAGAGCGGAGACGCAGGAATCACACGGTGAGCGGCGAAGAACGTAGCGCACTTCCAAGGCGCGTTCACCGCGAAGCTTACGGCTTGCTGCCCGTACGCTCGGCGCTGAAGCTGTGCTAGCGTACGGGACATCGGGTTTGTCGAGAACGATGTGCCGACTAACTACGACTGCAACTTGAGCCCCCGCGTTTCGGCAATGCGCCTGGCACTGCTTCTACGTGGTTTGCCGCTTTCCCGCGTCCGTTTAACCGTACGTAGCACAGCGATTTGTCTAACGGGCATTGCGTCGCGTCGAACGGGCGATGGCTTTCCGCGGATTCCCTGGCAGAGCTGCAACACGCTGTTGCGTTCCAATCTTAAAAGCGAAGCTTAAGGGTCCTCCAATTTTACGGGCTAAAAATGAAATAAAATGGTCACGTCATGGCATTCTGAAGACATAAAACTACGCAGGAGACAGGACAAAGGCACACATTTCTAGAATTCACGTCATGGCCTTTTAAAATCATACTGGTTTAATCACTTGAAGAACTGTAGTGATGAACCGAGCGCGTCATTCACCGACTACTGATCAGAGCATAAGTAAAATATGTAAATTTTTCCGCAAATAATCACAGCATATGTCACAACTAATAGTACAGTAATAGAGGTACGATGTCGCTTCCGTACCTCTCGGGAATAGAAGCTTTGAAATTAGGAAGCATAAGCTGCTTCAGTGTCTTATTGGTGCGCAGCGCAACACACAGTGCCAAAACGCCGCGTGCGTACACCGTAGCGCACCTGAACACCAGCGTGTCCAGCTGGCGTTTTGCGAAAGGGACTCCGCGATGCAGATCATGAACTCGTCGTCGACATCAGCTCTCAAATCCAGCTCGAGAAGGGAAACTTTTTTGCGCAGTGCATATGCCAAAACATCTGCGCATGTTGCGTTAGCACCGCGGAAGCCGATCCGCAGATTCTTGACGCTGGTGTTGACTCCGAGCGCAGCGAACAACTCCCCGGCCCAGCTCGTGCTTTGGTACATGTGCAATTCTAGTGTCGTCAGAGTTACGCTGCTCTTGAGAGCGTCGACTACGGCGGAAACGCTCCACTCTCAGTCAATGAATGGAAGAAAGCTGACATTCTTCACAGCCGCCAAGCTCTGCACCAGCATCGACAAGATATCTGTACTGTAGTGACTGTCTTCTTCGTTCCTGAAAAACGTCAGCACCAGCGATTCGCACCTCTTCAGACACTGCAGAGAGTCAACCAAGCGTTGCGAAAGATTCATGCCGGCGATCTCTACGACCTTGAGGGAACAAGAGTTGCGCCGCAAAAGCTTGCATCAAACTCAGCGCCGGCGGAGTTGATCTTGAGCTCTTCCAGGTCGCAAACACCAACTATGTATTCCCCCGGAGTGTGCTGCAGCCGAGTGTGTAGATGGAAAACTTTGGCACGGCATGTCTTCACCTCAAGGTGTCGAACGTTGCGAATGTCGTCCCGTCCAGAAGCTGGCCGTAGGCGTATAGGTACAGGAGCTCGCTTCAGAGTAGTCTCCTTCGCATCAGTTGTGCACACAACGTGCAGGTCGTTGATGCAACGGTGATGCTCAAGAAGCCGCGATACCATGGAAGCTGCCTCGCGTACGGCTGCGATAGGACCTCTGTCTACGGCCCCGTAGGGCAGGCACTGCAGGCTGAGATTTCCAGGAAGAGGCTCAACAAGCTCGTACGCGAGCTCACATAGTATGCGGTTCCAGGCAGGTAGTTCGGTGATGATCCAGCACCGGTCTTCAGGTACCATCGATGTGCAAGCCTTCGAAAAATCCAACTGGTCCTTCCATACACCGGTAGCTTCTGCTTTATCGCTCGACATGGCTCATTCAGGTTGAAAGGCGAAGGTATTGCTGACAAAGAGCTTTCCCCGGATTCCTCGGCAAAGGCTTCTTCTTCTTGTTGTCCTCGTACTATGGCACATGCCCACCTAGGGGGATTGTCCAAGAATTGGGCGGCACAGAGAGTTTTTGAGGTAAATAATTCCTGAACGAAATTAAAGTGTATGCTAACGACGGAAGAACTAAACAAAAACGAACAACGAAATGAAACGGGAAATGCGGAACGCACGCAGGAGATCGAGACTGATATTTATTGCCGAGTAGTTAAATGATAATGATAGTTGTAAGAATAAAAAAATATTGAAAAAATTAAAAAGAATAACAAGGTAGCCGTCTTGATACTCGCGCAGCTCCGCGCGTTGTAGCACTGTTACTTCGTCGTTGTCGTTTCGCTTCCTGCCATTCCCGAAGCGCTGACATCTGACGCGCCTTGGCGTCTGTAACGTTGAGAGGTGGTGGGGATATTTAATACCTGATTTAATATCTGCAGTGTGTCCTTGGACCTAAGATATTATTCTTATTTTTGGTTAATGGCAGAGTGCTTGACTTGAAGTACTCTGGCACTTGTCGGCCTGGTGTTGCACTGCCTCCCATATCGGCCCGGAGCGTATTAGAGCGGCGCGTCTTTTCTTTCATTATTTGCTCTCCTATCCTTTACCCCCTCCTACTTTCAGCACGCGGCAGCTGAGCGTGGCTCGGCTTGAGCCAGTAGGCAGGCCCGTGCACTTAGCTTTTCCTTCTTCCTCTCAGCATCATCAGTCGGTCAGTCAGTTCCGCGGCAACGCGCCCGCCCTGCCACGCTGCAGGAGGCGGTTAATGATTGATCGGGAGAGGTTTGTCACCCAATAAACACTGCTGCCTTTTCGGTTTTTAATAACCTCTGCTATTGTCCTTGTTTCTTCGATTTCTCAGACTAAGAGTCAGTGGCGCACCTCTCCTAATCAGCCTTTAGTGAAATGTCCCTGTTCTTAGCGCCTCTTACTAGAGCAGTGAATAATTTAGTGTGAATACCTTAATTCCGCCTCCCCTCCCGCGCTTTTGTGCACTCTCAACCACTTCACTTTTAATACTACTCTGGTGTATTGCTTTGATACAGTCGGAACGGGTCTTAATCAAATTACTCACCTGAAAGAGCCTCTATATGCACGCCACATGCAGCCACAGCGCAAGGTGGACACGCTGCGTATTCTCCAGAACGACTTGATGAAATGCCATTAATCTCGCTCCTGTACAAATGTCCACTTCTACACTAAGGGCGAACAACAGAAACCGCCCTGCTGACGCTTAAGGAAATTATTGTGCAAAATATTCAAGAAAACATTTTCACTCTCGCCCTGTATAACAATTTTAGTAAGGCGTTTGACTGCTTCAACCATAATATTTTAATTTACAAGCTTTCACTTAGTGGAAACGGCGGAACATCTCTTGCTTTAATAAAGACGTACTCAGAAAACAGGAAGCAGGCAGTGTAGATAGATAATCAGAAATCCCGTTTTTTACCGGTGCAAAACGGTGCACCAAGAGGCAGTGTATTAGGGCCTTTGCTTTTTAATATATATATATATATATATATATATATATATATATATATATATATATATATATATATATATATATATATATATATATATATATATATATATATATATAGAGAGAGAGAGAGAGAGAGAGAGAGAGAGAGAGAGAGAGAGAGAGTTTTCACCAGCGCCACCCTCGTCCATAGCGGCGGACGTAGCACGTCCTGTAATACCGCGAGCGTGACGTGGAACGTCGTCTAACGGCGAGGGCGGAAACTGTGCGAGAGCCCTCTTAAGCAACCTGTGTCATCAAGACTGCCAGCTCAAGGTTCGCGTGCACCAAATAAACATAAATACTCACGTGATCAGCAGATTGGACAGCCGTCGCCGTAGCTCAGTTGGTAAGAGCACCGGACGCGATATTCGGAGGTCGTGGGCTCGGATCCCACCGGCGGCATGGTTGTTTTTCTGCTGCTTTATAAGTAATTTTCTATAAGCGACTTATTAATCTAAGTAATATTATTCCACTGAAAAGCACAACACATTAATAAAAAAAATAACGTTCCCCTATGCACCTTGGTTTCGATGACTGTTGGCTCCCTTCATAAGGTTTGTCTAACGGGCCCCTCATTTACTTTACCTTGTCTGCTAATAGCTTAACGAGGGTCTCGGTTCTGGCAGTCAGATGTCAGGGCCAAGAAGTTCAAGTAGTGAATGAACATAGAATTCTCTAGGTTACGTTTTCTTCAAATTTAAGTTGGGATAAACACATACAAGATGTTTGTAGAAAACTAGCCGCAGTGACGGGAATGTTTTCTCGCTACCGACATCTTCCAACAAAGGCCAAAATCCAAATTTATCACGCACTGTTTGCTTCACATATCGACTACTGTGGTCTAGTATGGGCTACAACGACAAAAGGAAACGTTGCAAAAATAGTTTGTACTTCAAAAAAAGATCATGCGATATATTGCAAACCTTGACTGTCTTCCACGCGAAGTGCTTTTATAAGATACAACATCATTAGTGCAGAGTATATGTATCCGTATCGCCTGCTCCGCTTTTTTTACTTTTCCACTGTAGCTTTCCAAGATTTTTTAATGAATCTAGGTTCTATAAAAAGAGGACATGTTACACTATCCACACGTAATGATGATGTCTGGGTCCGCCCCAAATTTAGAAATAATTATAAATTTCAGTCAGTAAGCATAATCTGCCATTTATTCTAAACGAGCATAAATGTGTGATGAGTTGCGGCGTAAAAAAACTGAGAATGTATTTTCTATTCAAAGAATGAATGGCTATGCGTGTTTACCTTTTCATTTGCAATTGCTGTATTTCATGAACACGTATGTATTCTATTTTTATTTATATTGCTGTCTGCTTAACTTCTCTTGTTGGTATTGTGCTGTGTTCAAAGCTATAAATACAGTTATCGTAAACACATTTAAGATCATATGCTGTTTAGATAATATTTTAATTGCATTTCTGCTATTGTATAACTCATTGTTCTTTGCATTTCTTGATGTCATATAATATGGACACTACCTGTTGATGTAAACCACTACTGCCTTGTAGAAGGGGTCATGTGCCTAATCAAGCTGTCGAGACAGCTTTTAGCTCTTGACCCTTTCCAGGATTCATTATTTCAGGAAAAATAAAGAATTGAATTGAATTGAATTGAATCCTGCTCTTACCAGGGCGTCCATCCGCACGCCATTAAGATGCTACGTGACACACGCGAGGAAACGATGTCGAAATTAAGGTCCAGTAGACTCGTTTTGTTTTATGGTAAACCACAACATGTAGTGGCGCCAGAGGCGAACTGATGACCCAGCAACGCAAAACAGTCGGTTTTCAAACCTAAAGTGCGTCTAATAAAACTGCTTGTCTCTGGTGGCCACATTTCCGCTCGCGGTTCCCCAGATTATTTGGGTGGTACTTTTCTCAGAAGAAATCTACCGCGAGCTTCACAGTGTGTTGACTTTTTCGTGTAAAGACGTTTTCAGAACACAAAAGGTAACTTCTGGTATTCCGTTGAAAAATTTCTCTTGCCTTAGGCTAAGATTCTACCGTTAAAAACTCAAAGCAGAAGAAAAAGAGGTGTGTTTGTTTTCCGAGAAATCCACTGGGTTTAAAATGTTGCTGGGAATTCAATTAAATGCTAGGCGTGTGGTATTTGGCACACCAACTATTGTGACTGGACTGCTATCATTGGAGAGCAGAGAAGGCATTTTATTTTTCTGCCTTGATTTTAGTGGTGCGCAATATGTACGGTATACTTCCGGGCACGTGCTGATGCAAATAAACCATATTAAACTAAGGATTCCAAATTCACAACGAAGACAGTAAAACATACTTATTTCGGAGCCTTACTCCCCCAAACACAGGTGTGTGTGTGTGTGTGTGTGTGTGTGTGTGTGTGTGTGTGTGTGTGTGTGTGTGTGTGTGTGTGTGTGTGTGTGTGTGTGTGTGTGTGTGTGTGTGTGTGTGTGTGTGTGTGTGTGTGTGTGTGTGTGTGTGTGTGTGTGTGTGTGTGTGTGTGTGTGTGTGTGTGTGTGTGTGTGTGTGTGTGTGTGTGTGTGTGTGTGTGTGTGTGTGTGTGTGTGTGTGTGTGTGTGTGTGTGTGTGTGTGTGTGTGTGTGTGTGTGTGTGTGTGTGTGTGTGTGTGTGTGTGTGTGTGTGTGTGTGTGTGTGTGTGTGTGTGTGTGTGTGTGTGTGTGTGTGTGTGTGTGTGTGTGTGTGTGTGTGTGTGTGTGTGTGTGTGTGTGTGTGTGTGTGTGTGTGTGTGTGTGTGTGTGTGTGTGTGTGTGTGTGTGTGTGTGTGAGGGGGGGGGGCGTGTGTTATACAGTGGGCTGAAACAGCTGCTTCACTGAGCAAGAACCGTGAAACAATTTTAAGCTAACCACACTTCGAGCACATCTGCAGTAATGACCAGTGACCAGGGAACGCTGTCTCATTAGCCACAGGTGACTGAACAGGCTATAATGAGCGAATACTACCTCCTCTGCAAACAGCCTTGATCAGAACTAAGGCATGAGCACCTCATCAGCACTAAAAATAATGCATATTATCGACCCCGCCCTCGTCCCTTTAAGTGGCGCTCACATGAACTTTTCGGACAAGTCTAAAACATAGTTTTTCAATTATTTTTTCTTTATATCCCACGAGGCACCCCTCCCCTAGGTGGCGCTCACATTAACCTTTCGGACCTTTTTCAGCTACTTGTTCATTATATAACATGACGCATCAATATTAGTCTTCTGAAAGGAACGGTAATCTAATTACTTCAGAGCTGTTAACTCAGGATATCTCTCGAGAGTAGGAGACTGACCTTTAACATGCCTAATTTGAAACTCTCTGAATTTAGGCAGGTTGATGCGCACGCATCATTAGAAATGCAAAGCACACGGGCTCATTAGTCGGTCCGCCGCAGTACCTCTCCCTGTCGTATGCTAACAGCTGCATCCAATCTCGGTCGAGTCGAAAGTGTTGGTATTCGCGCTCCACTCATGCTTTGGGGACAGAAATCTCTCACTGCTCGCAGTTCATCTTTCCCAATAAGATCACGACTTCTAGTCCCCCCTGGCAACTTTCGCGCCCTGCGATGAAACGATGTTCGACAAATTTCGTAATTTCGCTGCATGTGTTGCAGAACTTCTGGGAGACAAAAAAATTAGGCACTCCTGGCAACGCTCTTAGTTGCTCAGTGGGTCCTTGCCTTTGCGATTGAGTGCTTGCACATTTCCACTGACGGGTTACGCCCTATGCCTCTGTGTCTATGCCTGCATGCTACCTAATTAAAGTGGCGTGTCTGTCAAGGTGGCCAGTCATAATACCAGATGTGTGGTGTGTTAGTGTGAAGCCTCCCTGCAATCAAGAGTATTTTATTTAATGAAACGATTCATTTCTATCTTTGTGGTCGTTCTAGCTTTCGTGGCGCCTTCTAATCACTGGCCGCCTGATCTTTCCGCGTTTTCAGTGATAAAATAGTCTTTAGGACTTTGTTATCGCCTAAAGAAACCTTGTACTAGGAAAACGACGTCGACGTCACTGGTGCGTTATGTCGTAACACAGCAATGTGGAAATATTTTGATGCCACTGTGTGACGCTATCTAGGTGGGCCGAAATGTGGGGGAAAGGGCGGCGGCTTTTAGAATGTCAGGAGAGTGCAGGAGCCTCTATGAGGTAAGCAGTGCCATCGTTATCGTGAATCCAAACTAGAAACATCCGTGTTGATTTGTTTTGCTTCCCAAGCAAAAATACATCTGTGGCAAAGAATGGGTGCCTTCAAGAATGTCCCATCTCTTTAATGTGACTTAGGTTAGCCCGTTAGTAGCTTCAGTAAACTCATGCCTTATCTCAGCCAGGAGGCAAGGGGGCGAGTACGTGTCTTTTCTTTTTATATTTACTGCTCTAAACAGAGATTTGAAAACATCAAGACTGTAATATTCTGTGGAGGTTGGTCAAACAATAAGCAGAGACTCAATGGCAGACAAAGCCTTAGAACAAAGATGGCTTGGAAATGATAAAGAGGTGCATTTATAAATCCGAATCATTTGACACACAAAGGGTAGTGAACGTGAGGCAGTGTGGTTGTATAGATGTTACACAGGCAGGCAAATGCAATTATGCTTTCAAAAACTCTGACCACTTAATGCAAACAACTCCTGAAGTGTACGGGAACTGGATGACACCCGTTCTATAGGTTAGATCTTGTTAACAGAGCTAGGCTTCGGACTGGGTGCCGTTCAAAGAGGATGGTTTACGGCTGGGCTTTTTCACATGAGATAAAACATGAATCTCCCTGAAGATTACTCACGTTGATAGACAAATATCTTTTCAGGTAATCAGCATGCAAAATATGAGTTCTCGGGGCTTTTTCTGCAAAAAAACATTCTTCCAGGGAAGTATTTATAGACCAGTTTCCTGCCGATGGCGCATTTTGAGAAATTGCGCGAAGTTATGTTTTTGAACGTAAGCTGCAAATGGGAGTAGTTAGTTCATGTTTAACTTGATTAGTGCGCTTAATAACATCATATTTAAGTTCATTGGTTAGGTTCTTGGACCACTGCAAATGGGCGTAGTTAGTTCATGTTTAACTTGATTAGTGCGCTTAATAACATCATATTTAAGTTCATTGGTTAGGTTTTTGGACCGCTAGACAGCCGACACCGCTTTGATTACCGGCAAAAATTGCCCCGCGAGCCCATCTTGGAATATGGTGATTCTCTCCGCTGTCAACGATGCGGATAACTTCTGTTCATCGTAGCTCAAGTTGTGCCCATCTGGCTTTTCTTTTGTTTGCCCCATTTCTTCTTTCTGTGTGCTGCTTGTGTATTTATGAACCTATTGGTTTCCAATGCTAAACGCAGGCCACCAATTTTTGCCAGTGTAAATGCCTCCTCGAAACATGCACAGAAGCTTTGCGGCAAAAGCCGACATATCGTAAGTATGACACACGCTTCCTGTAATGGGCACAAGGAACGCAGGTTTTAAACCTGGGAGATTTTAAATTGTTTCTGGTGTGTTCCGTTTTCTAGAAGGATCCGTACGGGGAAAAAATTTGCGCACGAAGAGAATAGGAAATGTAAGCGTTAAGTCCATTCCTGCATTAATGAAATCATAAAAGTTTCACGGGAGGACGCAGCACTAGAGGTTGTGCAAATCGGTACATGTTACACGTGCGTAATGGCTGTGTAGTTGAACCGTTCACATTGGGCCGATACAACAGCCTCAAACGGAAATAACCTTCCAGTAAATACGCGCCATCGGGAAAGGGAAGCCGCCCAAAGTCGCGACGCGAACAGTGCCTCTGAAAGCAGCTATCAGCAGCAAGCACAGCTTCGATCCTGCCTTTTTCCACGTTGGCAAGCTGACCTGTAAGCATTGTGGGATACATCGGTTTAGCTCTGCCCATCGGCAGTTCTCGTGACCCTATCGCCTAACATCTTTCTTCTAATACACACCCTTTGTGTGTAACGGCAAGCGCAACACGGAAGTGGGACACGCTCTTGAGCAAGCCTGTTATGAATAGCCCAGCTCCTGAACCCGGCGACGCAGCGACAGGAGTCTCTGCACACGCTAACAATAATGCACCAATGTTCCGCCGAAAATAAGCTTGGCTCACCGGCAGAGGCAGTTACGAAGCTCGCGCCGGCCACGAAGAGACCGAAGTAACCCGTGGTGGTTTCCTCGTTTCACGCTGTTTTTTTAGTTTTGTTTTCATTTCTGGACATCAGTTGTTTTCTGAGGGGTTAGAGATGCATTCCTGTGGACATTGTGTGCAAGTCCTATTCATTGGCGGAGTTTCATAGGATAAGGTTTAAGGGACCATTAAATTTTCGTCATAGCTCTATGCTTGTCTGGGCTGTTCCTTTCTTGTGCGAACATTTTTACAGGATAGTGGCAATCCTACAGCGAACGAAAAATGCCAAGATTTTGTACAAGCCTAATAGTGAAAAAAATCGCAATCGCCACTCCACACGGCAGCAAAGGCTAAGGTGTGGAAAGACGGTACAAAAATCAGCTCCCGCAGGGAGAGATTACTGATGGTCATTAGGAGAGGTTTGTTATACTACAGTGGTCGGGGCCTAGCTGATCATGGCCATGGTGATGCAGCGGCTTGACTCAGAAGCATATCTAAATTAGTCGTTATCCAGTCATGAGTCTCACCACACGCTTATAACGCACTTTCACGCAAAACCGCACTTCACAACATGAGTGACTGATATTACAGACGTCAGACATGCATGATAGCATATTCACTGTTATTAGCTAATATCTTCTGAAGAAATTATATGGCGTTCAGTGCTCAAGTCACCTCTTTACAATCAGCGACAATTCCTTGACAAAAACGTGCTATAGAGTAGATCATTTCCTTGTTTTTGACGGCTAGGCAGCAAACGGTATCAGCTAATTTACTCTCTTGAAAGGTCTATTGTACAGTGTAATATTCAGCCTTGCAATTATTTTTCGTGTATCGACTTCGTTATTAGCAGTTTTTTAGGAAGAACACATCATTAACAAATGACGCTTGGTTAGCCCAATCCATCCAAATGCCAAACAGGTGCACCCGTACTGCGTAGCCATTGTCTAGCTTTTTACCCTATTTCTGTATTTATCATGGTTATATTTTGTGATTTATTATATTGCTATATGATTAAAATGGCACATCAAGAGTATTTTATGTGTTTGCATGGCATGAAGTTTGCACAACAGATGTATGAGAAAATGTCTATTACAGTCGTTCTATGCATGCATATGAGGCACGGTTACACTTAAAGGTTACAAAGACTTTTGTGATCAATAAACCAGTTAGACACACATGACACATTCGAAATCAGAGATTCTCTCTGACACACTATATGCATGCACCTTTTCCGCTGCGTAGTAACCATTTTCTCGCGTGTACCTAAATGCAAATTGCACCGGCCTTCTACCTCTTGTACAAAGCGGGGGTATTTGCGAAAATCTTTCTTGAAGTCACCAACCAAAAGCATTGCTTTATTCTTTAACCCTTTTTGGAAAACCTTGGTAAATTATTATAATGCCACTTGCAGAGGTTAAATGTACTCAGTTACCACAATGACACCATTAGGAAGCTGAATGACACACAGTTCCTTATGCTCAAGTTCTGGACAGCAGGGTAGGTTGCCCACAGTCCAGTGGAGGATTGTCACCTACCCACTGTGGGCACCCACCTGCCCAGTTGCCCACCTGCCCAGAGACAGGTGGGCACCTGCCTCTGTTAACCAGAGGACCAGAACGATAAAAGTATTTTACCATAAATGTGGGATTGAATGCTAGCGCACTAAAATATCTGAGAGCATACGTTCCTGTTTCATTAAACAGACTGCCCTGCACAAGATGATGCAGAAGACTGCTGCCCATCATGAAGCTCCGCACCATCGCTTAACTACCTCCCATCAAGACCGTGCCGTACTAGAAACACTTAGACACAGGAGGTCGTAAGTGGCACAATTCCCCAATTTTCAACCACGGTGGCGTCATCTGCCCTGCGTCGCCATCCTGCCAGCTGAATATCAGCTGAAACACAAGCAATCTCAGAAAGGAACCTTCACCACTCTCACCAAACTAGCATTATGAGAGTACGCACGGACAGCCAGAACGTGCTACGTGACTTCGCTACGTATACAAGCTTCTGGTACATTACCACGGCTAGCTACACACCTACCGTCACCAGCACCCAAACCTGCACGTACTTCTGGAATGGGTCTCCGGTCACTAGGGAAAAGTAGGAAACGAACAGGAACACGCGTCATTTCCGTTTTCTTGAGAAGCTCTCAAAGAGACGCGTGTCAGCATGAGGAAGATTAACGGTGGCGGTTCAAAACACACAAGCAGATTTTCGTGCCTTTCACCCCTCGGAGAAACAAGTTTAATCACCTATTAGCATCCGAAACAGTGAACCTAACGCACAGAAGCACACATTTCAGCGACGAAGACTCTAACCTCCTGTGTGCATCGTTAAATTATAATTTCCTCCTAGCTCGAAATTACCCACCACACAGCGTATTAAAACGCACAAAGAAAATACTTGTCATGTTTCCGGACTGCAGATATCATATCTCGAGCATTTCATAAATGTTTGTTTTCCACTTTACACTCCGCATTTCAGGTAGGAAAGCGGGCCGCAATGCAAACAATGCGCTCACAAAGCGAAAATGACAAATTTCACCTCATGAGGACCGCAAAAAACCTACTTGCCGACACGTCTCTTGCGAATGGTGTTGCTCGGCGACGCCCCACTTAACTGTGAAATGTTCTGCACGAGGACAGAAAAAATAAAAATGTGTATAGAGGGGGCGCGTGCCATAGACTTCGTTAGTTGAGAGAGGGCAGGTTTCTTGACACTTACAAAGTGAACAAGGTAGGAGAAAGCCTTGGGGTGCTTGCCAACGTTTCCACAAAAGGACTTCGTCTGGGCAAAGCGTTCATCATTGGCGAGGTTTAAATAGGGTCTTCGCTCCGAGGACGAAGCCTCGGTGGGGGAAGAAGGGCGTGAGGTGTTAACGGCGTTAAGATAGGGAGCGTGAGTGTTCCCCACGCATGATGGCTGCTAAAGATGATTAAGCGGCTGACCTGACCTCCAAAACTGTGAAAGGAAATAGGCCAGCTCAACAGCAAAGAAATCGGGGTCATGGAGCGTGTTGTGATAGTCTCCGTTAGGCACGCGTGATAGAGCAAGGCGTTACGACGTTTTTGAGGGACGTCGCTTTGACAGCGCGCTTAAAGTCAAAACCCACGCTTTTCAAGTGGAAACCGCCGCCACGGGCCCCGACGTGTGGGATGAATGCGTGGGAATGCGCGGCACTCCGGCATTGCGCAGCAGCAGCTCATCTTGAAAAAGGTGACTGTGTTAACTACCCCAAGCTTACTCAGAGGCACCCACGTACATCAGGTTCGTTGCGTCTGAGATAAGAAATAGCAGCGTTTTATAGGAACGGCAACACTCTGCTTTCGGCGGAAGCAGTGCAAGCGTGCGGATGGCGTCACAAGTACTTGCATGGAACTCGTGTGTACTCAGTTCTGTCGGAAACTTCTTGGTGTGCGCCACTACAGATTCCCATTGGCTGCGAAAAGAAAATAAATGAAGCGTCTGTCTCAACTCAGTGCATTGAATTTCCAATCAGAAAGTGCCGCTGGGAATTATGCGCAGTGCAGCGAAGAGCCTTGGTTATGAACCGCAGAAAAATTGGTCGCCATTTTGCTGCAATGCTGTCTGATATAACCTCGCAGGAAAAAACTAAGCTCGCATAAACAAGTGTTTTTTAACGTCCCTTTCCTTTCTTGCAGGCAGCACAAAGCTAAGCACTCCTTTCTTATTCTATGCACACACTGGAAGAGGAGACTGAAAGCGCTGGCAGCCAAGTGCATTATACCGGCATCTTTTGATATATGTGCGCCTGCGTACATTTTTTTCTGTGTGTATTGCACTATCCAGAAATCATCATTGTCAATGGGGTACGACAAAGTGTCGCCGACGGGCTACCAGCTTCCGCCACATCGAAAGGTGCCTGTCTACTGACAATAGAAACTGCTGGCCAGGTTACAAAATTTGGGTTGCACTTTTCTGCAATCAACCTCTTGGCTGTAAGGAAGCAAAAAATGAGTGGAGAAAGGTTTTGAACGCTTAGTGACGCACTGCAAAATATAGAAGACGTGCAGAGGTCAGTGCAGCTTGGTGCAATTAAATGACACATTTGGGGTTGAGGCGTCTCTTCTTGTTCCACCATTTACGTTGAAGCGTACGTAGGTATGCAAGTACGCGACCTGGCGTAGCAGCAATTAAGAAAACGTTGCACCCAGGAGCAGGATCAGAAAGAAAACCTGCACCAGCTGCAGTTTCCACCAGCCTGGCCTGATGGAAGGCCGGGCCCTGGGGCTCGGGAAGCAGTAAATGTACATGACGACGTTCACGTAGTCACGGACACTACGACGAGAGCTTATTGGTCATCTGTTCCGTAGGTGAGTGCAAACCATTCGTTGAAGAACCATATCCGCAGTGAGCGGTAACCCTATTGTGCGGTTAGCGACATGCAAAAGGGACACGTGTGAGCCCTTCGTGCTCGGTACGTAGAAAAGGGGTATCCGGAAATCGGTGGTCCTCATCATGACGTGCCAGCTGTACAGATTCAATAGGATCATGATGCCTTCGTCCCTGGGATCGAACTCGGACCCTTAGCAGAGAAGGCTGTAGGAATTACCACTGTACGCTGTTGATGTGAAGGCAACAAAAAAGGGGGCACTGCACACCATCAAGAAGTAGCTGTAGAGGACGATGAGTGGTTTGGTGCCGTATTAAGCTTTCAAAGCCTTCACAAAGTTGTAGCCAGCGATCTTGATAGTATACACGCAGCTGACAAGCAAACGCTTTATGAGCTGACTGTGGCCCGGAAGAACCAGTGTGGGCTACGCGCAACTCTGACGAGTGCAAATACTGAGTCGGAGTCCACCACGGCAGCTGTGGTTAAGGCAGCCATCACGCATTTCGGGTTCATTCCTGTCGCTACCTGCTGTCATGCCACAAGCTTCCGCAGCGGTGACGTTTTTCAGTTCATCCTTGCAAACCACACATTCCACTACGGCCACAAGGTACACTTTTTGATGGTTTCGAGCTGAGGATATTCAAGGCTAAAGGTAAAGGAAGAAGCAAGTTTGTTGTCGAATTCTTATTGCTGGTTGCTAATGCCCCCATGGCACAAAGCTCCTGCCGAGGGTTCGTATAAGCGCCGTCGCCAAAAATAATGTTGTCAGTGATGCTGCCCGAACAATTTCTTACGACAAGTGAAAATTTGTGAAGGCAGCTGGCGAGTTTGCTGCGGTGTTGAAAGCACATGTTTCTGTTTAACCAAAAGGTGACATGTCCCCTCAAGACAAATCAGCGGTCCAGAAATTTATCTGGAACTAAGTGACTTTTTAATTGAAGTCAGACCATGTCAGAAAGAGCACGCCATAGCACTTCTGGTGCTTCGATTATGTGAAACACGTCGTTTTTACATTGATCGTGAACTTGCTGCAATTGAGTACCTTGTTTATGATTTTATTTACGAAAATTAATTCGAGCACAGGAATTCAGAGAGTACACTTGCTAATTTTCTGCAACGAAGAGATTTAACGTGTGTAGGGTATGTTGCTGGGTGTCAGCGCAATTGTATGTGTGTGTCCTCACTGTATCCTTGTCTTCCAGCGCTGCGATTCCATGATGTTTAACGTGTGTCATTAGTAAAACTTATGTGAAACCAAAAGTGTCTGTTCATTTGTTTTTTATTAGGCATGGAATTTTTTTCGGCATGTTTCGCCATATTAGTGGTGGCTGAAGATTAGCCAACACAATTTTGAGGGATATTCCGCTGAATATTAAGTAATCCCATTATTGCTTCCGTATTACTAATCAGCCACTAATTAGAACGTGGCAAAGGACAGCACATGTGTTAACCTCCCTGTCGTAGGCAAGCTACATTGCCGCTCATGAGCTACGTAATAAAGCGGCAAAGGGAAAACTTAATTTCATGCCTTGTTCCTTCATGCTTGATGAGTACTTTTCTTTTTTTCATATGCTGCCTTTTGGGTAGGTGTTGCCGCACTGTGATACGTGCACGCTGAACGCCAGCTAGCGTCATCTGTCGACTACCAGTAGCGAACGCCACATATTTTCAGCTGAGTTTGACAGGAAGCTAAGATGTGCAGTGAGACGCTGCGCGAACATTTTGATATTCGTTGCCTACTATTCATACACGCTGCAAAATCTGGCTCGTAAAATGGCTCCTGCGCTAGCACCGATGAGTTCTGAAGGCGCCAGAATATCAGTACAGGGTGTACTAAACGTCCAAGATTAAAGATGCAATTTTAAAAGTTCACCGTCATGGCGCAGGCTGTAGTAGCCGCGCAAACGAACAGAATGTCTCCCTGTTTTAACGCGACAGCGTTAAGGGCTCCGTGTGGGCACCGAGGCGCACTAGAGCGGAGACGCAGGAATCACACGGTGAGCGGCGAACAACGCAGCGCACATCCAGAGCGCATTCACCGCGAAACTTACGGCTTGCTGTCCGAACGCTCGGCGCTGAAGCTGTGCTAGCGTACGGGACATCGGGTTTGTCGAGAACGATGTGCCGGCTAACTACGACTGCAACTTGAGCCCTCGCGTTTCGGCAATGCGCCTGGCAGCGCTTCTACGTGGTTTGCCGCTTTCCCGCGTCCGTTTAACCGTACGTAGCACAGCGATTTGTCTAACGGGCAATGCGTCGCGTCGAACGGCCGATGGCTTTCCGCGGATTGCCTGGCAGAGCTGCAACACGCTGTTGCGTTCCAATCTTAAAGGCGAAGCTTAAGCGTCCTCCAATTTTACGGGCTAAAAATGAAATAAAACGGTCACGTCATGGCTTTTTAAAATCATACTGGCTTAATCACTTGAAGAACTGTAGTGACGAACCGAGCGCGCCATTCACAGACTACTGATCAGAGCATAAGTAAAATATGTAATTTTTTTCGCAAATAATCACAGCATATGTCCCAACTAATAGTACAGTAATAGAGGTACGATGTCGCTTCCGTACCTCTCCGGAATAGAAGCTTTGAAAGTAGGGAGCATGAGCTGCTTCAGTGTCTTGTTGGTGCGCAGCGCAACACACAGTGCCAAAACGCCGCGTGCGTACACCGTAGCGCACGTGAACACCAGCGTGTCCAGCTGGCATTTTGCGAGAGGGACTCCGCGATGCAAATCATGAGCTCGTTGTCGACATCAGCTCTCAAGTCCCGCTCGAGAAGGGAAGTTTTTTTTCCGCAGTGCCGATGCCAGAACATCTCCGCCCGTTGCGTTAGCACCTCGGAAGCCGATCCGCAGATTCTTGATGCTGGTGTTGACTCCGAGCGCAGCGAACAACTCCCCGGCCCAGCTGGTGCTTTGGTACATGTACAATTATAGTGTCGTCAGAGTCATGCTGCTCTGGAAAGCGTCGACTACGGCAGAAACGCTCCACTCTGAGTCAATGAATGGAAGAAAGCTGAAATTCTTCAGAGCCGCCGAGCTCTGCACCAGCATCGACACGATATCTGTGCTGTAGTGACTTTCTCCTTCGTTCCTGCAAAACGTCAGCACCAGCGAATCGCACCTCTTCAGACACTGCAGAGAGTCAACCAAGCGTCTCGAAAGATCCGTGCCGGCGATCTCTACGGCCTTGAGAGAACAAGAGTTGGCGCAGCAAAAGTTTGGTAAGTCCTGGATTAAACTCACCGGCGGCGGAGTTTACTCTTGAGCACTTCCAGGTCGTAAACACCAACGATGTCTTCCTCCGGAATGCAGCTGCAGCCTAGTGCGTGGAGAACTTCGTCACGGCATGTCTTCACCTCAGCGTGTCGAATGCTGCGAATGGCGTCCCGTCCAGACGTTGGCCGGAGGTGTATAGGCACTGGAGCTCGCTTCAGGGTAGTCTCCTTCGCATCAGTTGTGCACACAACGTGCAGGTCGTTGATGCAACGTTGATGCTTAAGAAGCCGCGATACCAAGGAAGCTGCCTCGCGTACGGCTGCGATAGGACCTCTGTCTACGGCCCCGTAGCGCAGGCACTGCAGGCTGAGATTTCCAGGAAGAGGCTCAACAAGCTCGTACGCTAGCCCACATAGTATGCGGTTCCAGGCAGGTGATTCGGTGATGAGCCAGCACCTCTCTTCAGGTCCCATCAATGTGCAAGCCTTCGAACAATTCAACTGGTCCTTCCACACACCGGTACCTTCTGCTTTATCGCTCGACATGGCTCATTCAGGTTGAAAGGCGAAGGTTTTGCTGCCAAAGAGCTTTCCCCGGATTCCTCGGCATAGTCTTCTTCTTCTTGTCCTCATACTATGGCACATTCCCACATAGGGGGATTGGCCAAGAATTGGGGGCATAGAGAGTTTTTGAGGTAAATAATTCCTGGATGAAATTAAAATGAATGGTAAGGACGGAAGAAGAAAACAAAAAGGAACAACAAAATGAAACGGGAAATGCAGAACGCACGCAGGAGATCGAGACTGATGTTTATAGCCGAGTAGTTAAATGATAATGATAAATGTAAGTATAAAAATAATACTGAAAATATTAAAGAAAAATTAGCAATGTAGCCATCTTGATACTCGCGCCGCTCCGCGCGTTGTAGCACTGTTACTTCGTCGTTGTCGTTTCGTCTTCCTGCCATTCCCGAAGCGCTGACAGCAGACGCGGCTTGGCGTCTGTAACGTTGAGAGGTGGTGGTATTATCTGATACCTGATTTCATATCTGCAGCGGGTCCTTGGACCTAAGATATTAAACTTATTTTGGATAATGGCGGAGTGTTTAACTTGAAGCACTCTGCCACGGGTCCGCCTGATGTTGCACTGCCTCCGACATTGGCCCGGGGACTCTTAGCGCGGCGGGTCTTTTCTTTCACTCTTTGCTCTCCTATTCTTTACCCCCCCCCCCCTACTTTCTGCATGCGTCGGCGAGCGTGGCTCGGCTTGAGCCAGTAAGCAGGTCCGTGCACTTTCCTTTTCCTTCTTCCTCTCCACATCATCAGTCAGTCAGTCAGTCAGTTCCGCGGCAACGCGGCCACCCTGCCACGCTGCAGGAGGCGATTAATGATTGATCGGTAGAGATTTGTCACCCAATGAACGCTGCTGCCTTTTCGCTTTTTGATAAGCTCGGCTATTGTCCTTGTTTTTTCGTTTTCGCAGACTAATAGTTGGTGGCGCACCTCTCCTAATCAGCATTTCGTGAAATGTCCGCGTTGTTAGCGCCTCTTACTGGCGCAGTGAATAATTTAGTGTGAATACCTTAATTCCGCCTCCCCTCCCGCGCTTTTGTGTACTCTCATCAACTTCACTTATAATATTCCTCTGGTGTATTGCTTTGATACAATCAGAACGGGTCTTAGTCAAATGACTCACCTGAAAGAGCCCCTATATGCACGCGACATGCAGCCACACCGCAAGGTGCACACGCTGCGTATTCGCCAGAACGACTTCATGAAATGCCAGTAAGCTCGCTCCTGTACTCATGTCCACTTCTACAGTAAAAGCGATCAACAGAAACCGCTCTGCTAACGCTTAAGGAAATTATTGTGCAAAGTGTTCAAGAAAACATTTTCATTCTCAGCCTGTTTTCGGTTTTTGGTAAGGCGTCTGACTTCCTTAACCATAATATTTTAATTTACAAGCTTTCACTTTGTGCAATCGGCGGAACACCTCTTGCTTTATTAAAGTCGTACTTAGAAAACAGGAAGCAGGAAGAGTACATAGATAATCAGAAATCCCGTTTATTGCCAGTGCAAAACGGTGTACCACAAAGCAGCGTATTAGGGCCTTTGCTTTTAATATACTTGAATATGATATCGTGAACATTAATTCAAACGTAAAATTTATCATATATGCAGATGACAGCAGCATAACAATTTCGGGTCCTAATGTAGACGATTTAATTATCAAATGTAATCAAATACTTGGCAAATTACACCTCTGGTTCAATTTAAGTTGCATTAGGATAAATTCTAAGAAGACGAAAGTAATAATATATAGAGCTAAAAATAAGATAGTCAAAACATGCCATGCTGTCAGATGCCAGGGCCAAGAAGTTCAAGCAGTGAATGAACTTAGAATTCTCGGGGTTACGTTTTCTTCAAAATTAAGTTGGGATAAACAAATAGAAGATGCTTGTAGAAAACTAGCCTCAGTGACGGGAATCTTATCTCGCTGCCGACATCTTCTTCCAATAGGGGCCAAAATCGAAATTAATCACGCACTGTTTGCTTCACATATCGACTACTGTGGTCTAGTATGGGCTACAACGACAAAAGGAAACGTTGCAAAGATAGTTGTTCTTCAAAAAAGGATCATGCGACATATTGCAAACCTTGACTACCTGTCTGCCACACGAAGTGATTTTATAAGCTACAACATCATTAATGCTGAATATATGTATCCGCATCGCCTGCTCCGCTCTTTTTACTTTTGCACTGTAGCTTTCCAAGATTTTTAAATGAATCTAGGTTCTCTAAAAAGAAGACATGTTGCACTATCCACACGTAATGATGATGTCTGGGTGCGTCCGAAATTTTGAAATAATTATAAATTTCAGTCGCTACAGCATAATCTGCCATTTATTCTTAATGAGCATAAATGTGTGATGAGTTGCGGCGTAAAAGAACTGAGAATGTATTTTCTATTGAAAGAATGAATGGCTATGCGTGTTTACCTTTTCATTTGCAAGTGCTGTATTTCATAAACATGTATGTATCCTATTTTTCTTTATATATCTGTCTGCTTTACTTCTCTTGTTGGTACTGTGCTGTGTTCAAAACTATAAGTACAGTTATTGTAGACATATTTTGAAATCATATGCTGTTTAGATAATAATTTAATTGCATTTCTGCTATTGTATAACTCATTTTTTTTGCATTTCTTGATGTCAATTAATATGGACACTAGCTGTTGCTGTCAGCCACTACTGCCTTGTAAGGGGTCATGGGCCTAGTCAAGTTGTCGAGACAGCTTTTAGCTCTTGACCCTTTCCAGGATCCATTATTTGTGGAAAAATAAAGAATTGAATAGAATTGAATCCTGCTATTACCAGGGCGTCCATCCGCAGCCCATTAAGATGCGACCTGACACACGCAGGGAAATGATGTTGAAATTAAGTTGCA